>NC_072733.1:123523831-123840457 GCF_026930045.1 Uloborus diversus
CCGGTTTTTTCAAAACCGAACCGTGATATATCACGGCCGGCGGTGTATCGTGAATGAAACGGTGTCTTCAAATTTCGAATTCACCGACGCTGGAATCTGCTGCATGAAACCAGTTGAATTGTGATCTCTCCGACGGACGTTTGACTTGCCTGAAGATAGGCGATTCCCCTTCGAGACCTGCTGATTCGAAGACTATGTCCCCCCCCCCCCTCCACCGCACGATTGGTACAGCTTCCCGTCGCATAGCGCAAATAGAGGAGTGTTACATCATCGGTGTATCTGGCATGGACCCCACTTGCGCTGCTTCAAGGGTGGATGTAGGGTGGGAGCACCTAAGGATACCAGTATTTATTAGCAAGCTTTTTCATTTCGAATTTCGGAGGATATTCAAAGATTCGAATTTCGAACTTGTCGAAGCTGCTGAAATCGTTTCTTTCACTTCACGAGCTTCATTGAGTTTATCACTAAGCTTTTATTTGGAACTGTTCATTTGGTTTTCTGGCACTTTATTAATTTTCTTTTCTCTGTTCTTACTTCATTGTTAATGTTACATATTTTAAAATAGTTATCGTTTATTTTTCCTATTGTTCTTTTTTTTTAACTTTCTTCTAGTTTATGCTTTTAGACTGTTTGATGCAACTTATATCACAATAAGTTTATATATATATAAAGTTAAAATTTATTCCGAGGGGGTGCTCACAGGGAGGGGAGGAGTGGGATATAGCACAACTTGCGCCATCAAAAAAAATTTTGGGCAGAGGAGGGGGATAATTTTTTTTATTAAATTTCTTGATTTACTTTGAATTTAAATTATTTATTTTATAGTTTGTGGGTGTGTGTCATTAGCATAGCACACAGAACTTTTTTAATGAAATAATAATAATAAATCAATAATATACATAAAAATATTTAAAAAATAAATAAAATAAAAAGGAAGTCTAAAAAATAAAAAAGGAGAGGGTTGAGAAAAGGGGGGGGTGGCACCCTTGTATTCTGATGTGATTGGCTAATGGGTATCTGAATAGTATTTTATAAATTTTAGAAATTGTCTACATAATGCCAAAATCTTTATAATGCAAAATGTGTAATCCCAAGGTCTGTGTTGTAAGGCTCTTGTACTGTACCTATTAAGGTTGGGAAATTCTTCAAAACTCTAGTTTCAAACTGAAAAAAGTAATTATTAGTATGATTCTGTAAAAAATGAGAGCCTGATTTTGATATCTCTTTCATAAAGGTGTGCAGAAGGGATGCCATGATAAATCCCTCTCTATGTTTATACAGCTGATTATATCGATATATCATGATGTTTACTTTCTGATATATCGGGATATGCAAATCCAGATATCGTCCAGCCCTACAGGTCAGCCAGAGAATAAAATTCAAATGGTACATTAATGCCTGCAAATCGATAACATGGTTTTTCACGTTATTTTACAAGCTTGACCAGTTAAAAATTTGCAGGTGAGGTAAATGTTTGTTGAAGGACATACTTAAGCAAATATTCTGAACTAGGTTTTTTTTGAAAATTATTCTCAAGAAGCTTATTTTTAAGTGGCAAAATTTTGTAATTGAAGCAGCAATGATTGCATTACAAATTCTTATGATTCTGATGACTTCAGAAAAATATTGTCGATAAAAATCCACTTGCTGAAGCAAGATGAGAAATTTTGCAGACTGTTAACTTTAAATTGGAATTTAAACCTTTTATCATAAATCGTCGTATAGCAATAGGAACCAATTTTAATATTTATATCCAAAAAATTAAAAATTTTGTCTTGTTTTTTTGAATGTTAAGGAATTGTGGTAGATCTTTTACAAATTTCAGATTTTTTTGTCTTACTTTAGTAAAAGGTTTTAATTGGCATTGTTTCTCAAGCTATCAAAATCAAAAGAATTTGTAATACAATCACTGTTTTTAATTATGAAAATTAGCTGCTTAACAATAAGCTTATTGAGAATAATTTTTGAGTTAAGAACAATTGCTTAGGTATGACTTTAAGTAAATATTTTGCTTCGCTAACTGTTCAAGTTTATGAAATGATTTGTGAGACACACACACAATAATACAAAGGGATATTACTATATATAGAAACATATGAGTATCATTAGCATATTTCTCCTAATTCTGAAATTGCCATTTCAGTAGTATTTGGATATGAATTAAAAAATAGTTTTTGACTTTGTTTTAGGATTCTAGCCAGCAGCCAACAAATTGGCAATCAATGAGTCAAGATTCATCAAAAGAATTTAGTTCGCTTTCTGCTGCTGAACAACCTCTGATGTGGCCATATTCCTCTGGAACTGATATACTCTTCTCTGGAGGTGTACTTGTCAATCCTCAAGCAGGTATTATGTCACAGGACTTTGATATGACTAAGAAAGAGAGTGTGTGTACCTAAGAATTCCATTTTCTTCAAGTTCTTAAGATTTTTTAAAATTAATCATTTTAGTCCCCAAGCCCCATTTTTTTGTTTTGCATAAAATACACCAAAAGTTTTGAAGACTTTTATTATATTAGCATATTTCATTTTCCTTGAAGTCTCTTTTTTATATTAAAATACTTCCAATTTTTCATACTGTCAGACACTTAAAGAATACAGCATACTACATAAAAAGTAGTCGAGAACTTTGTACTGCATAGTAAATAAAATATGTAAATAAAATATATAATCAAGGTTCTAACTGAATCGTCAATGAATCATTTGTCAAGGTTCTAGAACCTTGACAAATGGGGCATTTATAGTGTTTCCTGCCAGTGCAAATTGGCCTACATTGGGCAGACTCGACGATCCCTCAAATTCCGGATAAAAGAACACGAAAATTACGTCAAAAAACAGGATCTCAAACGCTCCTCTATTGCTCAACATTGTTGGTCTTGCGGTCATAATTTTATTTTTTCTTCTGCCAAAGTTATTCACGAGTGTTCGTCCATTCATGATTTAGATTTTTGGGAGTCATATTACATATGGAAAAATGCTAATTTAATCGTCAATGATTTGTCTAGCACTCCCCCTTTTCCTAATGTTTGGAAGTCTGTTATTTGATTTATTTTTTGTCCTTGACGTTTTCTCCTGAGTGCAACTGTCCTCTGTGTTCTGACGTAACCTTGACGTCATCGTTTCTGGTACTGCTCTCATATCTTTTACAACTCGTCTCTCATTCCATTGTTCGCCTCGACTGTGTTTTAGTCGGGTTGAACCTGTCTTCGTTTTTAATTGCACTGATGATGGCACTTGTATTTTAGAGTGCCGAAACAGCTGTTTGCTGGTTTTTTAACCTTTTTTCATTCTGAATTTGTACTTTATATACGTTGTCATATTTTATTCAATACAGCATACTGTTTGCATACAAATCTGCTAATGTTTCTAATTGATCTGTAAAGTTTTGTCTTGATTGTAAAACAAAATTGGTGCCAATACAGCAAGTATGCTAAAATTTGTTTAGGTCTTACTTATTCAATTAACTTAGTAATAAAAAAAGTAATTCCTCTTTACGGCATTTATGACAGCACTGTAGGAAAAAAGGTAAACATACAGTGAACTTCCGATTACCCACGAAACATGGTGGCAAGGTAACCACGGATAAGGAAATTCATGGATAATCTGCAAATTAGGTAAAAGCAATGCTAGTGTATGCAGTAGCTTAAAAGGATCAGTAACACTTGTATACATTTAAACTATAGCTTAAATGATAAATTGAATGTAAAATTGCAAATGAGTTATGTGAGCAAATCAGGCTTAGAGATTAACTGCAACAGATCAAGACAGATATTCGTTGTGAAGAAAAACATTTATTTACTGCTTTAGTTAGTATATTTCTCATTCATATGAATGAATAATTACACGTTATTGTTACAGTATGAAACAAATATCTAAATTACAATTTTATTAGTTTTATGAATTGTACTGTTTGAAAAATTTACTGTTAAATAAAAAAAAGTAATGTTTAAAAAGATTAATATTTTCAATTAAACCTACTGAAAATTTAGAAAGCTTTAAATCATCTGATATTAGTGTCTAAAGGTGGATGTGGTTGTTGGTGTTGCTTATCAATATTACTTTTGTTAGTTTCACGACTGGAAATGTATCAAAAGAATCTCACTCCACTTTCCCAGCCCACTGTCTCCTTCCCTCACGAGAGAGTAATCAAGAGGTTCCAATAATCCTATTTCATACTTGCCAACTCTACTGTTTTTAGTGGAAGACTCCCGTTTTTTACTTCCATCTCCTAATTTCCCGTTTTTTACGATTTTCTCCCGTTTTTGCAGTTATTTCGGTCAATCATCAAGAAGTTTCATTTTCTTCTCACTAGATGGCGCCCTTTTCTTGTCTACCAATGTCAAGGAATAAGAATTATTCCAATTAATAACTCATTTAGTAAAAATTTTTTTTTTTTTTTTTGGAAGCTTTCCACATTGTATGTTCAACAAAGCACATGCTTTGCCGAAAATTGCAGCAGATTTCAATCCTTTACATCTTGAAATTATTTCAATTATGTTGAAAGTTTGAAGTTATTTGAACATGTGCTACCCTGTACTTACTTATTTTATATTTTATTTTCATTATACATTGATTTTTTTTTTTCGGATTTTAGTAATTAAATTTTTTAGCTACTTTTTGAGTAAAGACTGGGGAATGTACAAAAATTTAAGCAAATTCACTCCTTATAATTTGGTTTTTCCTTTGCAGTATTTTTTTTTTTTTTTTCGCTGCTACCAATTAGCTTACATCAGCGAAAAATCCTTATTTCACTTTAAATTTAGTATTCATGTTATTTAAAAGCATAATTTAATAATTCTATTGTGAAGATATGTCACTGGTGAAGAATCACCTATAGACCTCTCGTGGAATCTCCTTTTTTTTTTTTTTTTTCTTTGAAGGTTGGCAAGTATGCTACTTTTTTTAACACTTTTTCTCTTCACAGCCACCAAACTTTGCAGTGAAGTAGAAGCAGTTTGTTTTTATGCCCTTTTCAGCACACAAAACACAAATATTGTACTTTAATTATGTCTTTCATTTCATGTACTTCAATGCAATATCTTTCATCTTCATTTTTTTCCCTACTGCCAAATACTTTCCTTATTTTTTGAATGTGCATCAGGGAATAACATGTTCTCAATCTGGGTCTAAGATTTCAAACATTTTATAAATTTAAAATCATCTCATATGTTAAGTAATGTCATAGCTGCCGAAGTTTCCCCAGTTTTATTTGCATTCTCCAAAATCTGAGGGTTTTTTCCCTGAAAAATCAAATATTTTTGGTAGACCAATTATTTTTCAAAACCATACTTTTTTTGGAAAAATCGGCCTCAAAACCTTTTGATTAAAAAATTGTCTTGTTTAAAAGTTTCATTTAGATGAATTTTGTCAATTAATAACTCATCATAAAAATCCTTTTGGAAACTTAAATTTTAATAACACTAAATTGTTAATGGATAAACTCAAAATTGTTTAATATTTCTATTACAGTAGTTGTATAATACCTTTAAAACCTTTGTGTGCTCTTTTTTTGCTGGGGGGGGGGAGCTTTATATAAACTCGATTTGAATTCTATTTAAGTTGAAATTAGTTAGTGGTTATTATTTTTTCTATCTTTTGACAAGATAGTAAAATTATACAAGTCAGTATAAATCACAATGCTGTATCAGAGATGTATTTTTACATTCCTTATTTTCCTATTCCCATTTAAGTCTCGAATATTTATATTTTTTTTTCCTTTTAAGCATTCCTATTGTGTTAAATCTAGAAGTTGGCAGCTGTATAATACAAATTTTTTTGAGTTAGTTTATCCAAACTCTTAATGTTGTTAAAGTTGATTCTGCATTTAAAGTAATGTTGCTATGTATGTTAGATGATGATTTTGTACTTTTCCTATCTTTTAAGGATGCCAGCGTATGATGTTTTCTCCGTATCAATCTATCGTAGTCACTGCAACTGAGCAAGTTTCTTCTACAGTAACCCATATTTCATCAGGAACATCATCCAGTCAATCATCTCAACGTCAGCAACCTCATCCTGTATTACAGTCACAAATACAACAATCTCAACCAGTTGTAAATACATCATCATCACCAGCTGTATTTTATGTACCATATATTTCACAAACACAATCTCCCATTGTTCATCAATCTTCACTAAATCCTGTACAGAATGTTCGCCATCAACCTCCATCAAGTCAGTTTTTATCAGAACCAAGACCTATTGTTTTGGTGAGTGAAGTTTGATAAAAATGTGATTAAAAGTGTACAAGGAAGTATTAAGTGATTTATATTTCTTTTGACTTACCGGTGGTTTTGCACGTCTTATCACGCCATAGCAAGTATGTGTCGAAAGCGTTTTACACATATTTTTCTGACACTAAATGTTCGTTGTCAAAGGGTCCAAGGCATAGAATCCTGCGTTTCCTTTCCCCTCTCCTGAGAACGGCACCCCGGAGCGCAGGGGCCCATCTTCTGTATTCACAAACAATGCTTATGCATCAGGTTGGGGCTTCAAGGTTCAGTGCATCCTTCTTATCAACGCAAAGATTTCTAAGGAAACCTTCTTGCTCTTTTTTGTAAGCATCTGCTAAAAGCGAAACTTTATTCCAAGAATGAAATATCCACTTCTCTTTCTTCTAAGCTTAAAATTTATATTTAATTAATAATTGTGCTGTAAATGGATGCAACATAATTTAATCGACGACAATGACATTCAATTACATTTCAAATAAATAAATAAATAAAAGCCGTGAGATTTCAAATTGAACAAAAGCAAACAAAGTATCCTTTTGGAAATAAATTTATAGCTACAGCTTTATTCGCTACTAACACATAATTTAGGAACTTTAAGTGTTATAAAATCACAATGTTGTAAGGAAAACCAAAGAGCGGAAGTACATGTAAAAGATCAATTTTCAACTTTATGTGCGCTTATGTCGCATTTTACGCACATTTAGGCAGATGTTGTACTCAAAACACATTATAAAAATTTTTTTAAAAAAGGGATATTTTTTCAAAATCATTATTTTTGCAAATTTCAATAGTTATCAAAAATATTTTAAATTCACCAATTCTGTCTAATACTTCAGCTTATAATTATTTTAATCACAAAGAAAAACAATTATCTCTTAGCATACAATTTCAATTCTGTATAAGTAAAAATAAAAAAAAAACTGAAACAATATATGGAAAGAGCAAAAATTTTGCACAACACCATGCAGCTATTGTGTTTAAAAAAAAAATTCAGTTGTTAGCAAAGAACAATAATAATTTTTTTTTAATTGTTATTAAAAATGGAAAAGCATATAAAAATGAAGAGTTTTCAAAAAAAAAAAAAGATTCAAAAATTAAATGTTTGTAGCTTTTTCTTTTCAATAAAATATAGAAAGCCTCGGAATTTTTTTCATTAAGAGGGGGAAGAAATTCAGAAGAATGGGACCTGACTCTTAGTAAAGGAAATTTCTATGGAGTTGCTTGAGATCTACAGTATTTTGTAGGAAGATGGAAATGGGGAAAAGGTTAAGTGAGAATTTAAAACTCTTTTTTTATATAAAGAAAGGAATAATAATAAATAGAGAAAAATAAATAAAAGTTTAAACCGTTTCATAATTAAAATAAAACTTCAGCAGAGCTTAACTATTTGTACTTCATTAAGCAACAAATCCAGAATTTTCATTGATCTGAATTTGCCCAAAGCCTGATATTTATCTCAAATCACTGTTTAATCTGTGCGATTGCTAGATACCAGTTATATGATCTTACAATTCCTTGGAACAACTTATGCAAAAATAATTATACAACCTTGATTTTTAAAGAAAAATCATCGAAAATTCAGCCATAATTTTTAACTTAAAAAATTTAAATTTTTTAAAAAACTTCGATCATTTTAAAATAAAAATATTCATAGCACATGTACATTTGTAATCATACTTGAAATTAATATGTATAGAAGCTCAAGTGAGTCTCACTAGCGTGGTCAGCAAAAAAAGAGGGGGGGGGATATCGCTAAAATTTGGGGAGGAGGAGTTTGGGAAATTTGTCCTTTTCTATGTGGTCAAAAAAGAAACTTTTCTAAGTTTCAGGGAGGGAAAAATAATATCGAGTCCCTCTCCCATTTGGATAAGTCCCTGAGTGAGTGATCAGCATAAGCGTAGAGTCGGGGGGGCCTGTGTCCCCTATATTATTCCGAAATTAGAACGAAATTCATGTCAGGAATCGTTCGGTTGGAGAGAGAGAGAAATACACAGGGGAGGCCCTTTAGCTTTTTAGTGCCAGGTAATGTAATGAAAAACATAGTTTTCAGTTTTTTGAAGTTTTTAGAATAAAACATGGGTTTTAGTTAACCTCTTTGTTTACTTCTCAATCTTTGTTCACAAATCAATCTTTTTGATTTTTATTTTTAAATCTTATCAAATCAAATAAATGAATAATAAACATAAAATAACAACAAAAAAATCCTTAAATGCTTAAAACGGCAAGATACATGTGATTTACATGTCCTAATTTTTGTGGACAAGCTGAATACATAATTCATGCCTCATACTCAGGGTTCCCAATAGGGACGGGAAAATGGGTGGGCGAATCTCGCCACTTGCTAAAAGTTGAGTGAGATTTGAAAAAACTGAGTGAGAAAATTTATTTAAAGAATTTTTTATTCCATAAAAATTACAAAGTTCCACATTTACATAGTAAGGATTTAGCACCGCCTATTTTTGCGTTCATTAAATTTAGTGGCAGCTACATCATATGGAAAGTTCTCCAAGTCTACATCTGCATCAGATATGCGTATTAAATTGCTGAGCGTTTTTGGAGCAAGTCTATTTCAAAACTTATTTTTGATTCTATTTTGGGTACTAAAGGATCTCTCAACAGAGGCTGAACTTATGGGTATCACCAAATAAATTTCCATTAATGTTGATGTGTTCGGGTATGTATTTTTGTATTTTCGCGGAAACAGTTCTGCCACTTCACTTAGGTTTAAATCTTTGTAACTATGCTTCAGCATAACAGAAACATCTTCATATTCTTCAATCAGTTTTTCGCAATTTACGTAAGTAACAAAATGGTTTCCTAACGATAGCACTTTTGCTTTCATCTCTTCATTGTTAGCAGATTTTAATAAAAAAGGGTCAAAGGCGCTAAAGTTTTGAATAATATTCATAGATTCTTCTGGGAATCTTCTATCCATACTTTCTTTAATTGAATTTATTAATGATATTTTAGTGGCAGTGAGCTGATCCAGTGAGGAAGCTGAAATTATCTTTTTATTAATCGTTGAGTAATAACCTTCGCTAGCACCTTCCATTTCTTCCCTATCATTTTCTTCATTTACGATAATATTGTGAATGAATCGCTTTTCATTCACGCCTGGACTGTTTTAAATTTTCTAAGTGTATTCCTGCAGCATGAATTTTGGGCATGACAATAGATAAATCTGCTGAATCTGATTGAAATGCTTTCGAAAGATTAGTAAGTATTGGTAGTATATCGTTCAAAATGTGTGTTATGTACACAAACCTAATATGTCTTACGGATCTCAATAGTCCAGGTGCTGTTGGGTCATTTCTCTCCGTTTGCGAGTCCAAATAGACCATGAGCGAGTCCAAAGTTTTATATAGAACTTCTACAGCTTTATGTAGCGACAACCAGCCAATAGAGTGAAATGTTACATATTTCACTACCGTTTCACTTACTAATTTTTGAACAGCTGCTAACTTTGCTGATCGGACAGCTGAAGCATTGAAGTATGCGAATATTGCTCTGACTGTATCGCTATAAGAACGAATGCTCTGTAAATTTTTGACAGCATCCTGCATAACAAGAGCCAGTCTGTGAGCTGTACAATGTATTGCAATTATACAGGGATTTACCTCTTTCAAACGAGCAATCAAGCCTGCATTTTTTCCCAACATAACTCGCGCACCATCGCAGCCCAACGCAACCATTTTTGAAATGTTGATTCCTTTTTTATCCAACATTTCTTGAATAGAAAACATTAATGTATGAGCTTTACCATCCTGGATAGAAATATTTTCCAAAAATTCGCATTTTACTTTTCCATTCGTTACATATCTAATGTTAATGCCGAGATGTTTTTCATTGGCCAAATCGCACGTTTCATCACAAATTAATGAGCAAACACCCACTTGTTTCACTTCTTCCAAAAGATTATCCTCAATCACCTCAGCAATGCATGAATGAAGTTCATTCACAGAATCACTGTGTTCATATCTTATTTTGGAATTTTTAACATCACATCCTTGGAGTTTTATGAACTGTTGAAGATTACCAAACAGCGAGTTTGGCAATTCATTGACTGCTACGAACAGCACGCTTTTTAAACAAGAAATTAAAAATGATTTAATTCTGTTGTCTAAATTTACCGTAGCTACTTGCATATCTTTTTTGCAGGATTCTGCCTCAATGGTTTGCAAATGTTCTTTACACATTTTATGGCGATCCAGAGAAGTTGTTTTATACGAAGTACAACCCTCTGAAACAGAAGTAATTTGAATAAAAATAAACGAATATTCGGATTTATATCTATTTATTACAAAAAGTTTCTGTTAGTGTATCGAAGAAATTCAAACTACGAGTAAACTACCAAATTTACAGCTATAAAATTTAGTACACAGGTTGTCTGAGAATTTATTTATTTATTTATTTATTTTTTTGTAATATTTATCATTTTAATGACATTTTAACTTTCGGCGGACAGCTTAATATCAAAAAGTAAATAATTTCATTTTCTTAATTTTATTTTTCAGATGCTACATAGTTTTAAGACTATTAAAATTTAAAATGAAATTTAAGTATACAACACAACTCTACGTATTATTGAATTTTATATTTCTTGGCGGTTTTTTTATTTATTTAGTTTTTTAATTTGTTTATGGACGTTGTTATTTTAAGGATAATGCAGTTATAAAAAATAATTTTAGGAATTTTTGTTTTTGGATGATTGTTTAACATTAACACTATTTTCTACCTTGACACCAAGTGCGGATCCAGAGTAAGGGTGACGGAGGCATGCTCCCCCCCCCCCTTTCATAAAATCAACCAAATACAGCCAAAAATATTATTTTGGAAATTTGAATTTCTAAAAATTCCCCCCTTACACCCCATCTTCTTTCGAATGTTCCTTTTATGCCCCCTCTCCTCCCCACCGCCACTCTCTTCCAACAACAATATCACTAAAAGCAATCACTGGATCCGCCCTTACATGATACACTAATTAACAGAAATAATGTCACAAACTCACAAACAATACATGTACAGTAAAAGCTCGTTCAAGTTAACTGAATTCCTACTTCTATCATTTTTTAAAAATCTTATGGGAACAAATTTCTCCTCTTTAATTTCACGTCGTGTTGGAAACGAGCTAAGAATCAAGCTTAGCAATATTTCAAGCATTCGCAAAATATCCCTGCAAGATGATTCGGCGACTCTCTTTGAAACAGTTGTTTTAAGCTTTAAATACAAAATGTTTTTTTATTTTTCCAAATAATAATAAAATTCAATGATTGAATTAAAATTTGGTAATGTACAAATTTCGTACTCATATAAAAATATTTTTTTTTAAAATATATATTATAACTCGTTATTTGCATTTCCTTATCCAAGAATAAGAAAAAAAATTTAGGCCATTGGTATACTGTTAAATTTTTTTTTTCGTTCATAGTTGCAACTTTTATTTTAAAAATAATTTTTTTGAGCGACTTATAAAATATTTACTGATAAAATATTAAATCATTACTTTGGATTTTGGTAAAATTTGGATTTCTTTTGGATTTAAATACAGGACAAATAATTGAGCTTTTACTGTAATTATTAGATGAAAAAATTAATAAATAAAATACTTTGAATTTACCTTTTTCAAATGGATTACGCTTCTTGTGGGCTCGGCAAAGTTTACAAAACATAAGGATAACTCCATTTTTTTTCTTCCGTTTCCAGCCAATCATATATACTTTGCCATTTTGGTTGATATTTGTCAAGCTTTTTCTTTTTTTCCGGTGGCATATTTAATTGATCATTTTCTTTCTCACTATTTTCCATTTTCTTTTTATTTGAAACATTAGAACTCGCAAGTAGATACTTTTCCATTGCTAAGGATGAGTGAGAATATTTTCCAGGCGAAACATGCACAAAGCACGTTTGCTAAAATGATCTCCCTAGCCACTAGTGGGTGACCATTGACGTGTTGGACAATTGCTTAGTGATCGATGGGCGTACTGGCAAGACAGGTTAGAGGTCATAGGGTCAGAAATCTCTCCTTCGTTTCAAGTGTTTTGGTGGTAAAACTGGTTATGAAGAAAAGAGATACGTTGTAGCGAGAGGCTGAAAAATTTGTCAGAACTTTCCGAAATCGCCGATTTAAAGGATTTTTTTTCTTTTTTCTTTTTGTGGTTATGTGGCCTGATAATTCGCGAGAATCTCGCACTTTGATTAAATATTTATAGGCGCAAGAATGTCTCGCATCAAAATATTTTTTATGCGAGATTTCGTTTGAAAGTGCGAGATTCTCGCGGTCTCGCGCTCTATTGGGAACCCTGCTCATACTAATTAATAAACCTTTTACGGGGATGAAAATTCGTAAAATTATTTTAACATTTTGCTGTGACTTTTTTTTTTTTACCACTATAATTTAAAAGTATTTTGTTGTTTACTCTTTTTTGCTTTGTGTTTTCATAACTTTGATTTGATACCTAGCTCGGTCACTTAGGTCTTAACTACTAGCAGGGGCTCTCCGAAATAAAATGAGAGGGGGGGGGGGTGGATTCTCAAATTTCCAAGATTAAAAACAATTTTTAAAATTTGAAAGAAGAATCTCAATGTTGCAATAGTGTTTCCACATTTTTCAAATGCGAATTTTTTGGGGAGGTTACTGAGACCTCTCATCGAGGCGCCCCTTACTAGATCCCATGGGATTGTCAGTGTTTCTTTAATAATAGCTTTGTTAAATACGCCATAATTAAGTGAATATTGGATATAGTATTTGTTTTCCGATTTTCAAACGGGATCCTAGACAGTCCCGATTTTTATTCAAAAACCCAGTGTCCTGTCCAGTTTACTTCACGTCTCGGCAAAATATGTTTCATTACAGATGACCAAAAAAATTTTAAAATAATTAACCGTGAAGGATTATTTAAAATAATAAATTTGTCATTTCTGTACCTCTTAGCCAGACTGAGGTAAGTCCAAAAATATGAATTTTTTGTTTATTACTGCTAGGATTCGCCGATATATATCAGTCGATATATATCATGATATATATCCGATATTTATTCTGACAATATCATGATATTTTGATATTTTCGATATTTATTTTTCCAATTACGGTATTTTCAATATAAAAATTATATTAATCATAGTAATATCGCTCATTTATTATTAAAAATAACCAAAAAGTTATGTACTATAATTTTATGATGTTTTAATACACATTAATATAACAAAATAATATATTCTTTTTTTAATTTTTTATTCATAAAATTATTAGTAATGTAACAATTTTAATGCATATTAAAAGTACCTAATTAAATATTAAACATTGGTTGGAAAAAAAGAAAATATCTTATGACTGTGTTCCTGACTGTTGCATATTGTTTTTTTCTGAATCATATAACTGTGTAAAAGTAGCTAACAGAAGGCAAATGAGTAGAACAGCTAATGCTATATTAACTCTATTAAAATTGACTAAAATGTAAAATGAAATATTAGATATGAATAATGAAAGAAACCTTAATTTCAAGTCTACATATTGTAATAATAATTAAAAAGTGATTTGAGGATGCATTTATTATTTTGAAGACATTAGTTTGTGTTGAGTGAAAATATCGGATATATATTAAAATATCGGATATTTTAAATATTTTCGAAAATTGCACTCACTAGACATATTTTTTTTCGCTCCTGTAAAGTAGCGTATGTGACTCACGTTAGTTTAGCTCTGAGGTACAGATTTGTAATTTATGACCTGTAAAATTATTATCGGATTAGCTTGTAAGGAATTTTACAAAAAGATTTAAAACAAAAAAGACTTTCTAAAAAAGTCCTAGCCAATGCAAAAAACATGTAAATTTTGTTCAAAATTCAATTCCTCATTTCTTGCTAAAGTAACTTCAAAAGATTAACGTTTACAAAATAAATTGCTTAAATGTGCCATGTATCATGCTTGCACCATGTATCATTTATTATTCCTGGTTTAGGCTGATATTTAGTAATTATTTATTCATAGCATTGAGAATAATCTACCTTCTAAAACATTCTGAAAACCAGCCGGGGTGTGTACCTTTTGAAATACCCACAATGGGGGGGGGGGGGGGGTGTCCTGGTTGAACATTTCTGAAATAAGTCAAGCCTAGGTATACCACTATTACGATCACTTAGTCTCAAATATGGTGATATTCGAAACATACTAAAAATGCACGAATAAAGAAATAAATATACATATACAAACATAACATGTAAAAAGTATGCATAGATGTATAAATTTGCTGTGCTTTTTGCCCCCAGCGTTAAAAGAAAAACAACGAATTGCTATTGCGTGGAATGGGGGAGGGAATTCCTTTATTGCTTTTTATTATTACGCATCATTTCAGGTTATGCAAAACATTACAATCATAACTAATTGCATTTAGCTATTTCATATTGCAATAACTTGTTCCAAATATTGTTTTATATATGTTGAATATGGGTAGTTAAATTAAATAATAAAATATGTGAATAGTGATTTATAGTAGTAGGAGGAGATAGTAATTCCAGAGATTTAAAATCTAGATTATTACTTCATAAATATTACAGAAAGTTGTGGTTTGTAAAATACGACTGGCTGAAAGGAATTCAACTCTTGTTTGCTAAACATGTTGAGGAGAAATGGGCGGGACGGACCTTGGCAGCATGTCTGAAGGAGTTTAACTCTTCCCTGCGACACGCGTTGAAAAGAAAGGGGTTGAGTTTTGACAGCACGTCCTGGTCAAAAGGGATTTAGTGCTTTTTTTCTCCTTCCGAAAGGGGGAGGAAATTTCAAGATAAAAAGTATTGACGATTTTGAACAAATAGCCATGTTCCCAAGGTGACCTTTTCCAGGTGAAATTCCGCACGTATGTCAAACCGCCAATGAGTTAAATATTTTCTAGAAAAACTAAGTTGAGCTATGTTTATGCCATGCAAGAGATTTCAGTATTCAGTTCTTTTCATTTATTGTATCCTAAATTTGTAATTTTTTCTCTACATCATTTAATTGCTATTTTTAGAAATCCATGCTACTTTATAACCTCCTGCATAAAAGTATGATGTTCTTGTTATGTAAATGAATAAAATAAATGTGTGTAACAAACAGATGTGCAAATATTTTTAATCTTACTATTTTATACTACTTGTGCAATGCAAATTTACTTACCTGCTAATTTATATAAGAAATCAATGAGAAAGTTAGGCAGATGGAATGTGCCACAATGACAGATGGAATGTGCCGCAATGACAGATGGAATGTGCCACAATGACAGCAATCAAATTGTCAGACAAAGAAATGGGAGATACTATCCAACCATGTTTACTGTAGAAAACTTTCAAGAGGCCATATAATATGATTCTATCTGAATGAATCTAGGAGAGTAACAGGCAAGGAGAAATGCATGTTCTATTCATTTGGATATGTTTCTGCATCAAATTCGGCTATCTGGCACTCCTGAAAAATAATTGATAAATGTTTCTGCCTATAAATCAAATGTTTACTTTTCTTTTTTTTTGGTAGTCATATGTATGGAAATAATTCAAATTATAACTCTATCAGCTGTGTTAGTTTGCAGCAGAACAATCACCTTAAATTTTCATCAATTATGTGCCATGCTGTAAAGATTTTGGAATGTTATGTTTTGAAGGTTTTGTTTTAACTTCTCTTGAATTCACAATTTAGCCATTAGAAATTAATTTTTCATTTTGTATTATGACATTTAGACATTCAAATAGAACTTCAAAAAAAAAAACTTTAAATGTGCGAAAACTTGATAAAAATTTGGTCTAAGAAGAGACTGACATAACATATTGAACTTTTATATATGCGTATATAACTTTGATATAAGATATTACAAACTGAGAACAAACATTGCTGTTAATTATATGCACTTGACAAAATAGTCTTGAATTTAGTATCAATTTTTCTACTTTTGGGTTGAATTTAGGATGTAGTTATGTTGTGATGCATATAGTACTCAAAAGCTGCAAGCTCTGTATTTTCGAAACCCTCCACAATGTTATTGGTTGAGGCTTTTTTTTAAAAGGAAATTAGATAATTGAAAGCAAACTTTACTTTTTATTGCAAATACAAATAAAACTAGCTCTGTAGTCCTGCACAGTATAGTATATCTTGAATACTACACCATTTCCTGATGGAGAAGAAATTGATGTCACAGGGCTGTGTCCTAAATATGTGAGAGGAAATTTCACTAAAACTCCCAATAAAGAAAACAATCCTAAAAAAGTTGCACTTGAAGATACAGTCCCATTTTTTTATTAAAATCCAGAATGCCTGAAACCACCACTATCCAGGATATATATCTGAATTTCCGATTACCTGGATCACTAAGAAGTGATGTTTACCAATTTTAAGAATATTTCATAAAACTTTTTCATTTGATCTTCTGCAAGCACTTTTAATCTGTCTGATGATGCCGTTTTTTCCCCCTCCCACAATTACTGGACTTGGTAAATGTCTCTAAGTGTTATGAAATGAAGTCTAAATTTCTTTTTCCCCATTTAACTTTTTAAAACTTATGCTTTTGTTTTGAGTTTATTATCATAACATGGAGGTACCAACTTAGTTATCTAAATGTGCAGAGTTGCAAATTCATTTAAGCATCTTATAGAGTTGAAGATTCACATTATAATTGAATCATCTGAGGTAAGTATTTTGTTTGCTTTATAATTGGTTTTACTTCACTTTTTAAAAGTTTAACTAGTAGTGTGTAATAATATTTAAGAATTTTTTTGCAGTTTTTCATATTGAAATAATTTTGTTGTATGACCTTATTCAAAGTAAAAGAAGTTGTATTCACAAGAAATAAGTTCATCGAAAATGTATTCAGGAAAGCTTTCCCCTCTAAAATTTTGACCTAAATTTCCATGTTAAGTGCCCCCCCCCCCTGATATATATATATATATATATCATGTAGCTCATGAACTAGAAGGTTGAAATTGCGCATGTATAGAACCTATACAGTTGTTTAGTTTTAATTGGATGCTCCAAAAAGGCTCTTTACTTTTTCGTAGCAAGTCAATGTTCATTTCAACTTTATTATGTTAAAACAATTTCTCCACTGCACCATTCAAACCATCTCTATAGTTTGGGGAGTTACATACCTGCCAAATCATCTTTTTGCATTGACCTTCCAATCTTCTGAGTAGGAACACAAAATCATTTCTCATCTCAGCTTTCTCATCTTTCAGCAAATTTGTAATTTTTGTTTCTAGAATACTTATTTCCTCCAGGAAAGAGTTTGCTATTTTCATTGATACTAATGCAAACAATAAATGGTCAATTCCCCTAACTACACCAGCAAGCATGAACGATTTTTACGAAATGCCAACTCCCTTTGGTTTGGCCAGCTTTTAGTGGATTATTTGAACAGAAAATCTGGCTAAAATTATATGTTTATTTATATGTTTATCCATTGAGAACTCGCATAGAAGCAATGTAAGGCATTTATTTAATACAAAATGAATCATCAAAACCTATTTTTTTGCTTTCATCTTTTTCAACTCTGCTTTCAATTCATACACACTGCCGGCAAAGAAGCTTCTGGATATATTTCCGTCATCCGTGTTCCGAGGCTAAAGGCCAGGCTCGTACATAAGCAATGAGGCTCTCGCCAAAGTGGAGAGAGTAATGAAAAATGGAAAATCGAAACTTATTTTTTTATGTTTGACATAAATGAAAAGGGTGTGCAACATAATCTGGTAAGAGAGCCTATTAGTAAATGCAGGAACCATGGTCCCCAAACCTGCCTTTAGGATATTTACTACAATGCCCAAACATGAATAACACAAAGGTAGCCAATGCCTCACAAGATGTATATTTTTATTTGGGGGGGGGGGGGGGTAGGGTTTTCAGTGTCAAAAAATTCACTTTTTTCCTGAATGGTTTTAAAGAAAATGGTTAGATTAAATTTACTAAAACCTTTTGTACATTATTATATATGATTTTAAGAATATTCTATAAATTTTTGATAAAAAAATATCCACAGACAAGCCAGTGACAGAGCTTTTCCCAGAGCACCATTGGAGAAAGATGATTTGCGGAGTTCACTGTATCTCAGCTGACATTTATCTGAAATCAAATTCTATTTGAATTTAGTAAAAGTATTAGTTAATCCTCCCCCCCCCCCCTCCTACATTCTCAGATTTTTTTTTGTTTGACTTTAAAAATTTTGGCGGCATTTTGAAGTTAAAAGTGCTATTTTTCAAAAAAATTCCGCTATTTTTTAGTAAAAAACGCATTTAAAAAAAGAAAAAACTAAAACTCAACGTACGGGGAGGTTTTATATACAGAATCTGTGTACAGAATTTGAAATGGATTGGTCTATTGGTTTTAAAATGGGAGTTAACACAGACTTTGAAAAAGTGGTTTTGAGAAAAAGAAACACATTAAAAGTTTTAGAAGCTAAAAGGCATGAATTCGAGCTCCATAGAAGACAGTCCCTGTAGCAGCTTCAATTTCCTCCGCCTTCTCTTTTTTCATTATTTATATTCTATTTGACAAAATCCACGCAAGCAGCACTGACATTCTGAGCGTCCGCACCTGTCTGAGCTATAGTTTGAAGGAGCGTAGTCTGAATACTTGATAACTTTAAGAATTTTGCTTGAAACGATTTGAAATTTTGGGAATATATTTTTGAAATGTTTAACTACAAGATGAAACAAAAAAGACAAAATCCCTTTTTTGAAACTACAAAACCCTGCCACAAAACCCCTTAATTTTTATTTAAAAAGTAATAAATTTTCCAGAATTGTATGGCTCTCGTCGTTGTTAAAAGTTATATCATTAATTATTTAAGATACATTGGCATTGCCTTCTACACAATAACTCTTTTGAGCAGCATAGATTAATTCTGTCTCAGCTACAAGCTCCTTCAAATCCTCTGCTTGCTTCTCTCACTTGATTCACAAAATTCTTTAGTTAATCCTTGGTCTTCCAGGTTTCTCTGTGTCCTAAAAACTATTGATCATCTGAGCATCCTTTTGCAAAACACATTCTTCTACAAAATTAGCAGCAGTCCATTTTTGTTTCAAATCTGACTTAAAATGATGAAAAATGAGTTCATTGATCAAGTTCACTTTCTGGATATTTGGTAATTTCTGAGAGAGATTTCTCCAAAAATAACTTTTTCATCCATTTTCTTTAATGGAATTTTTTTTATTATGCTGTAAAATGACTTTTTAGCCTTTTTTAAATATTTTATAGAAGATTCTGAAAACAAACAAGAATACAGTCGAATCTTCTTAACTCGAAGCTTATAACTCGAATATTTCTTTATCTCGAAGTTTTCATCAGGTCCCAAATTCTTGAGACTGTTGTGGAAACTTCCCATTGCTCGAATGTTTTAGACGGTCCTTTGCACTTAGTTCTTATTTGTGCTGTGCAATATGTAATTTTCTCTGATCCTTTACATTTATGTTAACTGCTCATTGGTCTTGATTTATAAGAACACGATTATTCATTTTTTATCTCAGGTATGAGTTTTCCTAACTCTCTAAAGGAAATAGTCTGATTAAAAATGCCTAAATATGGTAAAATTTCAATATGATGTATCTCTAAATATGTATTTGTATTTCTTCCCTGGTCACATTTAAGATTTCTTAATTTTAATGAAGATTTTTTATTCTTTCCTTTAGTTTCCTGTATGTTATGTGCAACAGAGCTCAAATGTTCATCCACCACGACATGTGTTTCCTACAAGCACTCCTCCTCAAAATGTTTCAGCATCATCTCAAAGTTCTTTACTTGCGCAAAATGCTGCAGATGTAAAGAGCCATGCACCCACCGCTAATACATATGTATTAAGTATGTATGAAATCATATACTTACAATATTTGCTATGGTTTTGAGTTCAAATATTTACTGTGACAAGTTTGTATTTATATAATGATCTTATATTGATTTAGTATGAAATTGCTTTATTAACTTTTGTTGTGCTATGTTTAATAGAGTAAAATAATGATTGTTTACATTTTTTGACAGTTAAAGATTTCTTGTTTTAATTAACACTTTTAGTAAAACTGCACTATCAAAATAAAACTTCTTTGGAATACTATAATTTAGCATCCCTTTGTTTTTTTTCTTTTTCTTTTTGTCCAATGAATTGCTGTGACAATGAAATTCTTCTCTTGTCATTAGTGCAATTTTTGTCCTACTTATTTTTAGACAAGCAATAGATACAAATCCAACTGAAACTGTGTTCCCATTCTTAAATCTTTCATTTTGATGTAATGTGAAAAGCTATAGAACATACCCAAACTTTATACAGACCTTTTAGCACCGTATGAAGTTTTATAAACCAGTCTGCAAAATTATTCTTGTTTATATTTTGTCACTGACAATTGTGATGTCAAACAAAAAGGAAAAATCAGCCTTTTTTTTCCTCATTGATTCCATTATTTCCCTTAAAGCACAATGTGTCACTGTCAAATCAGTTAAATCACTACGAGTCACCATTGTTAGTCACAAAGTGACATCTAGCAGAAGACACATCTGTGACATTTGCTTGTGACATAACTACTAAGACACTGTAACAATTAAATTGAAACCGGTCACTTCGTAATGATGATGTAAAGACATTACATAGTGATCTTAATTTGATTCAACACAGAATATTTTTCTTTATTTCCTAAAAGCAGTATCCATTATTCTGCCATTAACAAAATATTCAAACCCAAAATTTTAGCAGCACTAATAAATTCCTTCAAGCATCCAAGGTGCAACACTTTTCTGATTGTTGGGAGACAGGTCAATACATGAGGACAATGCAGGACTGCGGTACTGTGACAAAGTGATGCCTAGCGAGGTTTGAAAGGAACTCAACTGCAACCAAATCGAGATTGGGATGTTTTTATTACATCACAATAGCATTTCAACCAAATTGTGTAATGAAACCGTTATTTAGTTGTCACAATTAATAGTTCAGAATGCCAGTTGCAAAATGACCAAATCAAGACTCGCCATGAGAGTGATGTTTTAACATGTTTAACAATGACTTTGCAGCAACGGGGCTCCAGAATAAGCCTATATCTGCATACTCACGGGATCTCAAGGTGCACAATGGTTAGGCCCTTCAAAAGGGGACCATTTAAAAAAAAAAAAACTTGAAAATGCATCTGTAAATAAATGCACAAACTTAAAACTTGAAAAATATTTATTTGAGGAGAGATTGGGGTTAACCTGATAGTCGGGAGGGAACATTTACTATTTCTTACGTGGGGCCCAGAGTTTAAAAATTCTGACCTGTTAGCGGAAAATGAGCTCCTAATAGTGCTGCGACTAAAGTGGGATGCGAATGTGACATTTACCTTACAGTCGTGATGCAAAGTCCCCAACAAATTGCAACAATTTACAAATGTCAGTCTGCAGCAACATCACGTAAGAGCTGTCAGAGTGACAATTCCTGATGACACCTAGTGACTATTTTGTGATGACACAACACAGTTACAGCAGCCATTGTGACGTATTTGTGAACTTTATGTGATGTTGCCACAAAATCCTAATTTGATAATTATTTGGTGATGATATTGTAACTTCCAAACACAGACACAGTGACTTTCTTGTGACCTTTAAATAATGTTGGGGGAAATTGTCGTATAAAAAGACTTACAGAGTGATCACATCAACTGGGGTGCAACTAACTTATGTGACAGCAACTTGAAGGCCAGCATCTTATCACTTGCTATTTTTTCTCTAACAACTGCCATCTTGCCAACAGTTAGGATTCTTGGCTTTCTATTTTTTCTCTAACAACTGCCATCTTGCCAACAGTTAGTATTCTTGGCTTCCTATTTTTTCTCTAACAACTGCCATCTTGCAAACGGTTAGGATTCTCAGCTTACTCCCAGGCAGTGCAAGTTCTATTTCCAGCATGAGAAGATGGTTTCCACAGTGTAATGGTTAGCAGTGTGAACCTCGAATCTATTGGTTGTGGTTCAAATATCAGTGAAGAGTTCTTTTTAATTTTTGAAAAGTAAATATCATTTTACTTGAATGAATAAATGTTGTCACAATGCAACATCTCTTGATTCTTTGGTAGCCATTTTCACTGAAATGATCGCCCACTAGAGACTGGCGACTGCTAATCTAGAGCTTTATTGCTCAGATAAAGAAGCAATTTGGGTTTAAAAATAAATAATTGTTTTAAAATTCTTGATATTCAATGCCAATGTCTAATCATATGAAAAAAAGTTTTGCCTTAATTCATTTAGTAAGCTGCCATCAATGTGATATTCTAATGACAGAAAAAAGTTGTAATAATTTTTGTGAGCATGGTAATGAGAACCAAAAGCATGGAAATGACCAATGGCTAAATATTTAAGCTCAAATCAGTTAGCCATTAGATTTTCTTTTAATGACTTATAATTACCCTTTTTTAACACAGATTTGTTTAAAATATTTTCATAGTTTGCTAAAATGTATTTGTGATATGATTTTTGTTCATAAATGTCTGGCTAACTTAGTTTTCAGTATGCTGTATTTTTAAGTTGAGATTTTCTGATAAGGAGTTTCATTGAAATTTTTGAACATATTTTCTTACTTTTCGTTTGTTCCAATATTTATATCATATCTTTTCTAGGTCCTCAGTACCTTTCCTGTTTTCCTGCCTTACCATTTTCTCAAAGTGGAGAAACATCCATTGTTTCAAGCACATCATCTACAGTTTATCCTTTTGGTAACATTATTGTTGGAAGTGCTGCAAGTACATGCCAGACAACAATTAAATCTCAGTTTACTAGTCAATCACCTCAACCTTCAGTTTGCGTTCAGCAGTCTGTTATGCAACTGCAGACGACTTCAACAACCCTCCCTCCAGTTTATGTGTCTATCACCAGCAGCACACAATCACCTGCTACACGAACTCATGCAGGAGGACATGTAGCTGCACAGTTCTCTTCATTACGTTCACAATCGCTTCCAGTGTCATCAAGTTCTGGATCAGGTCTTCTTAATCATCCTGTTTTAGGGTATACTGTTTATGCACCACCTATTCAAGGCATACCTTCTCACCAAACCTTGACAACTGTAACTGTAAATCAAAATACTTCAGCTTCTTCATCTCAGTTTTCCCCTGCTTATGTATCTGCATTTCAGGTTTTGCAGCCAAATGTGCCCTTGATTGCAAATGTTGGAAGCAATTCTCAACCATCACAGAGTATTATACGCTCACAGTATGTTACTCCTATTTCTACAGTCAGCAAGGTGCCTCTCAGTTTTCCTCTTGTAAAACAAGCAAGTGATCCTGGGGTTGGAGACCATTTAGCTCTTTCTTCTAGTGAGTATATTATTTCCTGCTGCATGTTTATAACTACAGCATTGTTGCCATGGGCAGTAACTGCAAAATTTACCATTTTTTTTGCGTTTTTGACATCTAGTGCACATTAGCTTCATTGTACAAGCTTGCTTATTTGGTTTCCACTGAAGAAATAAGCAAAAAAAGTGTCTAATTCTAACATTTCCCTTTTGCTAGTATTGAATTCAAAACCGGGTTCTTCTAATATCTATAAAACTCATTTCTGCAGATACTGCCGTTTACCTGCCCACAGCAGTACATTGAATGTTAGTCATTATAGCATGTTTTGTTGCATCATTTAGTTTGTTTAATACTGAATGTTGAAAACAATCAGATATTTAGTTTCATTATTACAATGAGTATACATTTCTTAATGCATTGTATGAAATATATTTTGTCTTGTTTTTCTAGAGCATAAGAATAGTTTTAAGCTTTATGTAAATATTTCTTCTGCAAAATATTAAAATTGGATGCTTGATTTTGTAACAAATTATAATAAACACACCAAAGTTTATTTATTGAAATTTAAATTCAGGGCCAGATGTTTGGATTCCCATCCGAAATTTTAGCAGATTCTCTTCTTGAAAATAGTCAGAATGGGAGACTCATAACATCTCTTAAAAAATGGAAACTTGCCTTTTTTTACTTTTGACTTATCCTCTTCATTCCAGATGTACCCATCAGGTACAGAGATTAAAAATTAGTAAAAATATTCATTCGTTCAAAAATTATTTTAAACTATTGAACTCTGTTAAAAACTTTCTAATTTCACTATCATATAAATGGCAGTTGGGTCCCATTTTTTTAAAGGTTAATTATTCTGAATAAAAAATTGCATTGAACTTGCTGAAGGCCTTGGTGGAAGTTGTCTCTTGTGGGGTAAACATTATTTTCCTCTTTCCTCCTGGGATACCTTGACTTTTTATCATCAAGGTGTTTTATTTTGTTAAGGAAATCTCAAACATAGAATTTGGCTAACACAAGTTCATGTATGGCCTTTTTTTTAATAACTACCTCATTTTTTAGTCAAGAAATCCCGAGTAAAGCCAATGTTTAGAAATTTCCTTTACGAAATAATGCCCCCTCCCTCTCTCTGTCTGGTTGTGATTTTGTTGTTAAGAATTTTATTTATTTATTTATTTTTTCATTTTTACTTTTTGATGTTATTTTTATGTCAAATTCCTACTTGATGTTTAATTGTAAATTTTACTTCTAACATCTGAAATCTTGTGTGAATTTTAAACATCTGCTCATTTGGGGTTAGTGAATTTGAGAGAAATATTTATACATATCAAAGGTGAAACTTTTCCATGTCTACCCCGGAGTTCTGAGGTTTTTTACTTGATGTATCACAAAATTCCAGCATTTTTTCTATGTTTTTAAATGAATAGAAATGGGTTGAGTTACATGTTTGAAATATTCACTTAACACAATAACAAATATTTTATGTGAAATAAGTCGAGCTGATGCTCCAAGCTGGGGGCTTATTACGAGCTCTTCGGCTTCGACTTCGGGAAGCTAGAAATCTCACCTTTCTCATTCCGAACGAAGTCGTTAGGCGTATTACGAACTGCAAGTGAGAAGCATACTCACAGTGGGAAAGACTTGCCGTTCGGGAAAAAAATATGACGTCGTTTTGTAGGCGTGGTGTAAGATGAACCAATAAGAGATTGCAGCGTGAAAATTTGAAATGGTGTTGTTTCTATGCGTTCTCGTTTCATATGGATTTTGTGAATTTTACTGGTGGCTTTGTTTTTTTTTCTTTTTTGTTTTTTTTTTTTTCACCACATGTTAAACATTTTTTTATAACTAATGAAATTTCAAAAATAATTAGAGATACAAAATTTCCGAAACTTTTGCAGCGGTGGGGAAAAAAAACAAACTTTTGAATTAAAATGGAAAAATTGATTTTTTTAAATTTAAAATGTGTTAATTGATTATTTTATCAGGAAGCGTTTAAAATTTTCAATATTTGAAGGTGTATGCAATCCATGGTATTTTTTTCTTTCAAACAGATATATACATAAAACTTTTGCTATTAAACTAAATTCGCCACTAGCTTTCTTTGTTCTAAGTATCAGAGATTTTCCTAATTACAGTATAACAAGAAAAAAAAAAAAAATCAAAATGCTTCTGACATAATTCTTGCTGCTTCTTATGTAAAATGAACCCCGGAATTCAAATATGACCACCGTTTTCTCCCTACATGTCCCATTTTTTTTTATAGAAATGGTGCCCCTCCCCCCACCTCTCCCATTTTTTCCCCGTTTTCGACAGTTTAATAGCCATTATTTTTATTTGGAGGGAAAAGAAGCATAAAAATAGCCATTGATACTCTTCTGAAGGTCTAGAGAGGTGCAAGGTTCCAAAGTATGAACATT
Source organism: Uloborus diversus (assembly GCF_026930045.1). Classification (NCBI taxonomy): domain Eukaryota; kingdom Metazoa; phylum Arthropoda; class Arachnida; order Araneae; family Uloboridae; genus Uloborus; species Uloborus diversus. The sequence continues at coordinate 123,549,742 of NC_072733.1, forward strand.
TAGACTAAGTCAAGAGACTCACAGTGGTACTCCCCCTAAAATATTTTTTAAATCATCAGAACCCATATTTTTTGTATAGGGGGTTGGTTTTACAATTTTTTCACTTATTTTGCGACCTAAAACTAGAGTGTAGAGCTTACTCCTGTAAGCTCCATATCCGAAAAAAATTTTACGAAGTCAAAAAATTAAACAAAAAGAAAAAAAAAGGAAGATTCGCATTTTTGCGAGTTGCATCGAAGATCTTCAGTAATAACCTTCCTGTATTATTCAACTTGCATTCCCAGATATAAGTATGATTAAAAATGAACTTAGGATATGCTTATAAAGTTGCATTAATGTATAGGTATTTATAGTAAATCATGAGAGACATTTAGTAAAATATCTCTCATGATTTAATTTTTTTCATGTGAAAGTTACGGCTTTGTTTTGAAATTCAATGAACAAGACTTTAAATTCATTTCATTTTAAATTTAGCATACAATAGTTTTAAAAAATGTCGAAACCACATTGATATCTACACTAAAATGTAATATATTTTGCAGTATGTTTCCGTATTCTGTTTCTGCTCGATGGAAAAGCCAGTAATTTTGAATTTTTCCTCCCCTCTTGCATACACTATTTGATTTTTTTTTTTTTTTAAATCAAGATTGCTTGCTGATTTCCCTTTGCTAGGGCTTAATGTTTTCAATTTATTGTCCTTGTGACTGGCAGATAGCTAGTCACGGTGATTTAATATCATTGCGAAAATCAACCACAGGTTCATCGTGTTACTTACTGAACGTAAATAGCGAAATTCGGGACCCCATTCATTAATTTAACTTTTTTTTTGCAGGCGATAAATTTTTTTGTAGCTTATAAATTCTTTTCGTTTTATTTATTTAATTTTTTGACACGATAAATCTGTCATTTGTGAGTATTTCTCCTGTAAATAGACTTCTATTATTTTTGTCTTTTGCAAACGTCATTTTCTAATTTGTTTTTCAATGGTTGTTGTCCTTATCCTAATTAAAGTTATTTTATTTACTTAAGAAATGTTATGCGTTTTTAATTACTTTTATTTTGTAGACAAAAACATTTGTGCGTATTTTTATTATGCCTCGAAAGGTTTTTTTATTTTTATTTTTGTATTCCTATCCTATTTCAAATTTGATTACGAAAAATACAATTTGACTGTCTCTAAATCAAGACTAATTCAAGTTATTTATTTATTCCTTTGCTTTCCATTCGGTAAGAAGAGAAGCATCCTTCTAGAGTTGAAGTAGTTTTCTTAAAACAAAATCTATTTTTCAAAAACTAAAAAGAAAAAAAAAGAAAAGAAACGAAAAGAAGAAGGAAAAACATGTTTTGGTCGATATCATGTTTGTGCTCTCTGTTAGGCATTATGTAATTCAAGCACATTTGTTTTTAATATCGTATGAGGAAGAAAAACACAGAACCGAATTGCACCAACAATTTTTCCTAATGTAGTTAAAAATCATTAGGTTAAAAAAGAAATTTAGTGCAAAATTTATAATTATTTTCAAAGGTTATCTATTTGTGAACAAATCGCATTAAAAAAACAAATTCTCAATTCGGAAGAAAATATTTTATGATCTGATTGTTGATAAAAAGAAAAAGAAAAAAAACTGTCAACATTAATACTAAAAATTTTTTAAAAAAAATTATTAGAGTTTTTGAAAAACATGCCAACGGTGGGATTCGAACCGGCGATCACGTTAGTACAACGCGCGTGCTTATACAACCGCGCCACACAGGAACACAAGCTCGCCGCCCAAATACAGGTTAAACCCTTTGAATCATACACTACTCCAGCTATCCAAGTTGTGTATGCATTAAATGAGCTGTTTAAGTTTACTAAATCATTCAGTTTGCACGTCAGTTGATATTAAGTAAATGTAGAAAGTTATTTCCATTTTTATTGTTACGTTTTTGTGAATTCTTGAAGCTTAAAACTGAGAGCATATTTCGAATAACGTTGATGATTTTTGGCTGCAGGAATCAGTTGTTTTAGTTCAAGGGTTCTAAATGTTTTAAATCTTTTTCTCTCTTTCTTTTTTTATCTTTAAAGTTACTTTTACGGAAAAGTAGGGTAACATGAAAAGGAAAATTTTATGTAGTTTGACCTGGGGAATCCATTGGTTTAGTTACGTTAATAATGTTAGTTCTATAAACTATTTTCAGAGCGCTGTGTTTCATTTTATGTGTATAAAAAAAGTTGCTTTTGTAAAGGGTTCAACATGTAAGACTCTCCAGTTAGATGCAAAACGTTTTAATTGATTGCAATGGCAAAATACAAAAATCGTGCTAACACTAACATGTCCGCCATATTGAAAAAGTTCCATCTCACTGTATCTTACCACGATCTCACCACCTCTGAAGCGAATGAGTAAAAAACCCGAAAACGGGTTCTTTTTTCCCGATTCCGTACAGCTCGTAATAAGCCAACAGTGCACGCGTCGGGAAATCGCCTGTTTTTCCCGATCTCACTCCCTTCCGAAGAGCTGGTAATAAGCCCCCCGGTCCCACTAGAACAGGTAGTTTGATTTCTGAAAGCAAGAATTATCACAAAGGCCAAGATAGCCAATAAGCAGAAGAATTAAAATTCGTCCTTACTATCTTTAACAATTCATGTGACAAAACAATTGCTGCATGCTGTATTGCAAAATGACAATGTTGAATTCTCTGTCTAAAGTTTATGCATATATTATGAAGATATTTTTATTTTAACAAAAGTTTTTGAATAATGTGTCATAACTCATTGACTGACATCCAAAATGGCCACTTTAGGGTTAATATTAATTCAAAGGGGAGAAAAAATTTCCTTAGACTCTTTTGGAATATACACCTGTTCTGTATGTGTATTACATGTATGTAACACTTCTCAGGTTTATTTTGTCAAGGTCAGTTTCACTTTGGATAGAGATGGGAACAGGCAGAAAAAAAAACATTTGGGAGAAAAACAAGTTTTTTCAAAGAGGTTTAGTTTCGCTCAGGAACAATTGAACATTTTGAAACTTCTGGAACAAAATAATGTATTAGGGATGTTTGAACAAGAAGGTACCAAACTGCACAACAACATAACCATTAACAAATTTTCATATGCTTCTATGGGAGAACATAGTGAAACATCTAGGGATGATATTGGAGTATCCAGAGTTGATCGAAGCATGCAGGGAGGCTCGCAAGGACAGGATAAATCAGAGGATCTTGCAAAGACCAATGGACCGTCTTTTCCAATGTACGAGGTCTGCTATTTGTAGAATTCCTTGAGCACAAGAGAATCATTGCTCTTTGATGAGTACTTTGCAACTTGCTACGTGCATTGCAGTCTTTTCTTAGCTAAGTAGAGTAGTTTTTTTATTGTTATTAAAACTCCTTGTTCTTATTCACTGCCACACATTTACACAATGAAACTTTGCTGTAATGCTTCATGTGTAGCCCCTATGGTTTCATATTTATTTCCATTTCTCTCTTTGGTTTGCAATATAGGGATGGGATAATGAGCTTCTAGTTTCCCTGTACAAAAGCATTTTTAACAGATGTACTGGTCTGACACTAACTGGGCCAGTGTGGCCTTGTTTCTGATTGCTAATCAACTTATTCAGTTGAATTATGGTTCAAAATTTAACATGAGAGGATCAAGTCTTGCATATTTTTGTGTTTTGCTGCTAGTTATGCTGTTTAAAAACTTTAAGCCACTTATTTTGAAAATATATTTTCTTATTTGTCTGAATAGCATTTGAAACAAAAAGGAACAAAACTTGAGTGTTGCAATATTTACATTGGGGAATTAACTTTTTTCAAGTATATAATCTGCAGTCTTTCCTATAGCACTCAAATAGGTTTTTAAAAAAACAGAAGTATTTTCATTAAGTATGTTTCATTTTGATTGCAGCTGTTCCGAAGATATTTGAATGGATCAGATTTCGAGGAACTTCGTACATAAATGGTAATCCTTCCACCATGTATATTTCACCCTTTTCTTTTCTTAAAATTTTGTATCTTGCTTGAGCTTTTTCGCAGTTACATTTTGTATTCCCAGCTTTTCATTTATTTACCATTCAGTTCAGTTTTTCATCTTTAGAAAAAATATTTGTTGTGCATCACAACATGCTTCAAAGTTTTATTTTTCTAGATTAATGTATTTTTCATTTTTCTAGCTATCTACCTATGTAAACCTTTTTCTTAGATATGCCCTGCAGCAGTATTTATTTAGTTTCAGTTAAATATTCTATTTAATATTCTTTTGTTTCACTTCTTATTTTTTAATGTGCATGGTTAATTAGCATGTTTAGATACTAGTTTATGAAAATAAATGAGAATAAATGTTGGGAAGTATTGAATTTTTCACTTGTCAGTTATAGAGCAGTTCTCAGTAATAATTAGGTTATGAACTTATTGTTATTATTTTTGAATCTTAAGTTTATTCTATAGTTCTTTTAAATGGGACTGGATTTAACAGAGTATGATCGAATTCAAAATGGTTTTTTAGTTTTCTTCTTAGAAAATTTCTATTCTCAATTGGTAAGTTCCAGTACATATGCAGGTTGGATATTCAAAATGGCAGCTTACTATGACATTGTTTAAGTACACCATAGATCACACAACTCACAGGTGATACTTTTTCCAGTTCAAGTGAAGTTTCCTGAGGCATAACGCTAAGAGGTGGGGTGATGCCGAGAAAAGTAGAAGTGAAGTTCATGCATCATATAATGTCCATTTCATTGGGTGAAAAACCCTTGTGAATGAAAAATTGTGCCACCTTTTACTTTCTCTGTAATTCAAATACTAAAACAAGTGATTCACGGTTATATCAAGAAAAGAACAAATAAAAAAACTGCATGGAAATGACGTCTGTTAAAAGCAGAATGTTTTAGATCATTTGCATGGTTACATTATATGCATTATAAAGTAAATATAATTGAAAAAACTTAGTTTCCCACAGCTCATGAATGTGATTTAAAAATGTGAGAAATATACTTATATTGTGCTTAAAAAGTATAATCATATTAAGACATTGGGTTCTCAATTCAATACTCTAATATCAATAAATTGTATAAGTCAAAATAATGGGAACACTTATTAAAAAAATGAATTGTCCTTCAACCATCCTATAAATTGACACCACATGTCGCAACAGTGCCAACTAGGAATGGTGAAAGAGAAGGTATCTGTTAAGCATTTGGCAGTGTGAGAGTTGCATGAGAAAATTTTGTTCCTAGCTAAGTGTAATTGTGTTTGATGTCTCTGATGCCTTAAGAGACATGATTATTGGAGCTTGCCTTGCTGGAGTGTCATTGTACCGAACAGCCAACCTTGTAGGGTTGCAATGATCTCTGTGTCAAGGGTTATGACAGCTTTAACAAATCTGGGTGAGGTGTCTTCTTTGAAGCACGGCAGTGGTTGGAAGGAAAAGTTGAACAACTGTGATAGATCAGTGTTGAAGAGGATTGCTGCCCAAAGACACAAGCCACAAATAATGTCGGATATGATTACCTTCCTTCAAAACCCATCCATGAAAACTATTCAACAGGAATTGCATGCTGCCCACATTCATGTCAGAGTAGCTGTTCCAAAACCATCATTTTCTTTTTTTGGGGGGGGGGGGATTGCTCTGAAGAGACAGCAGTGATGCCAAGATGCCTAATCTGGGTACAACCAGTCTAGGAACAAGATCCATTGTCTGATGAACTATCATTTTCATTATTCCAGACCACCCAATATGTGTTTGTTTGGCAAACGTCGGCAGAAGCAGTTCACCAATTTGATTCAATCATTTTTGAAATTCCTGTGTTTTCTAAAATACTTTAATTTCTTGAAAAAAAACTACTTGATCATATTTATAGTTAAAATTGTTAATTAAAAATAATAAAGGGAAACAAAAATAGCTTTTAAAGTGATAATATATCATGAATTCCAATACATAAGTATATTCTATAATAATTTATGTATTAGTTTTTTTGTCACATTTCGTCACCAAAATGGGATTAAATTGTATCAAACTTTGCACGTCACAGTTTGTTTTAGATGAGCTAAATAGAAAAGAAGACAAATACGAATCAACTTCATTGCCTTTAACATAGCAAATAATGATTTGATTGGATTGGGTGTAAGTACTAAATGTTTAACAGATGGTTGTAGGGATCTAAAAGTGATTCTATATTCAGATATAGTAAAGAGTTTCCTTTTAACTATGTATTCAAGGTACTGAAGATGGATAAAACAAAATTTTAAACTTTATTAGAAGCACAAAAGTTAGTACTCCGATAGTGAAAATTGTGTTTATTTGTCAAAATCTTAAACCCACTGCCAACTCTGCTATTCAAACCTGAGCATATTCATTATAGAAAGCAAAAACTTTGTGGGACTAATATTTAAAATTCAAAATTAGTGTTAAATGCATGAATAATATTAAATGTAAGAATTGCAGTCGTATATTTTGATGGGTATGATGAACCCCTTTTTCAATGAAAATGAACTTGTTTTTGAACCCATAAGCTCAAATGTTTGCCTTGAAAGTAGATTTTGTCGCCCCAAAACACATGTCTAATGATTTTTATCGTTATTTGTATATTTAACATAGATTTTGAATATTACTAATTTTATATTCCTCAGAGTAATAACAGTAAAGTACAAATTAGTGTTATTTAAGGATAAATATGAAAAAATACCAAATTTGTTACGTCTATCATGTTACTTAATATTTCTGCTTTCATTTGATTTTTATTCCTATACATTTTACTTCAAAACAACTTATAGCAGTAATAGCTGTCTTAAACCAATGGCTGATTTTATCATAATATTTTTATCTGTCTTTAAACTAATGTCTGATTTTATGTCAATAATTGGTGTAGAATTTTTTCTCACAAAATAAGAAATTTATCTCATGAGTTAGAATTTATGAGCATTTATATTAAATCTTTACATTTGTTAAAGCAAGTACCAAAGAGTTCAATTACTGCATCCAGAAACTGCAATTTGGCCTTCCCAATCTTCACACTATTTGCTAAAATATTTCAGCATGCCAGCTGCAGTCTCTAGGTGTTGAAACCAAGTTGTTTGGTATTTGCTTGCAATTTGACCTTAGCACTGGATTTAAATTATTGTCAATAATTAGTACTAATTGTTACTAAATAACTATAAGTATCAACATAATCAGTAATATTTAATAAAAAGAGCTGATAGATAAAATTGTTTGAAGTCACATGTTATGAGCATTGAAGATTTCCTTTCTGTGGGTGCTGTTTGAATGAATATATAATTTGTTTGAAAATCAAATACAATCCTTGAAAAATAAGCATGATGCTGTAAAGAACTTAGCTATTAAAGCAATGCATTTTCAGAGCGAAACATAAGAGTTTTCTTTTAAAAAATGATGCATTAGAACACTATTATGCTCCAAATTCTTATTGCTGCTTTCCTGTCCTAATTTCCACAAAGCTAAATTGTGTGGCTGGAAATTACATAACCCAGTTCCTTCAAAGATTATTTATGTCACCAAGATCATTACAAACAATAGTTGAAATTTACTTCTTTCATTTTACCGTTGTTCAATACTTATCTAATAACCATAAAAAGAAAAAGTCAGAATGAAAGCATTGTAACAAACTTCAACCTGTGGGATCAGACTTGCATACAAGTTTGCTGCTGTTGGTTTTCTGAACTACATAACAAATGATGTAACAATAAGCCTTGCGTTGTCTTGGAAAAACTTAAGACTGTTTTAACTAACTTATTCTGCAAAACATAAATAGCTTTATACTAATTTTTAAAGCTTTCTGTATTACAACGCCATTTCAATTATTACAAAAGGCAAGTTCAATTGATAGAAAAAGTCAACCGTTTTAAAAAATAAATTTTTGCAATCCAAGTCTGCCAAGTCCAATAAAACTTTTTATTGTTTTGCATTAATCTTTAGTGAATATTTTTGATGTTTCAAAAAAGGAATCTAGCAAAATGAAAATTGTAAAATATTGAAATAAGAATATTTCTTGTCTTAGTAAACATTGGATCTTTACTTGTGAAAAGCATCGAAACTTGAGAAAGCTTCTAATTTTTATACCTATTATTGCTGCTGAAGTTAGATATTAATTATTTTAGGAACATTTATTTTGTTGAATAAACAGAACGTTAAAAGAGGCACAAGTTTTTTTCTTTCTTTTATTTAAAAATAAAAATATTTTCTTTTGTCAATCACTGTTAATTTCATTTAATGGTGCAAAGTTTCACCGCTGCAATTTTGTTTCTCTGTCAAATTGTGCTAAACATAATTTCAATCTAGCAAGCAATTTTTTCTCGATAAAAATGCTGTTGATTATTTAGTTGCTCTCTAAAAGAATCTTTTTGTTCTTGAAACTCATGTTTCAAGAAGTTATCATTTATGTCTTTAATTCTTGTAAAGCGTTTTTAATTTTGATATGGCTACTCTTCTGAAAGACCTGCTTTGAATCCACAAAGTAGTAACTCTTTTACATTAATCTTAATGGACAATTTTGCTTTTAAATTAGCTTGTTACTTGGAAGATTTTCTATGTGTAACTTAATAATTTGAAAAGTTAAAACAATTAAGAATTTAATTCGCATTTATAAATGTATGTGCAATGTATCCTTCTGCACACATATGGATCAGAGATTTTATCATTAACTAGCAGTACCCACATGGCAATACCCGTGCTAAGAAGTTAAAGGAAGTCAGTTGAACAAAAAAAATCCATGGCCTCCGCCCCCTTTTTGATGTGAAATGATCATTTTTCTTCATCTAGAATGCATACACACCTTTTCAAAAGACTATTAAAGCCTCTTTGGAATTTAAAACTATTTGCCAAAACACATAAAAATGTTAACAGTAGCTTTAAAGCTCAAAATAATCCTTCAACTACATAGTTCGTCGCTTAACGAGCCCCCAAGCAACCACGCTACCATAACCCTGCTCTTTAGCAAGTTTTTCCTCTGCACTTTAAAGTGTTTCGCCAAATAAACAATACTATAATAGAAACGTTATAAAGAACAATCACAATTGAATAATATGACAAATCAAATTATTTACTTTGATAAGTAACTATCTTCAACTACAAAAACAAACGTTGAAGAAATAAGGAAAACAAAAACCAATAGAAAAACCCTACAAAATCACATTATGTACCTGAACATTAAAAAAAATTATCAAAAATCTGTTCGCTGATCACAACATCTTAGCATGGGCGTGGTTCCTCGTAGCTATCAACACTGTGGGCCAGCGCCCTCTCGAAGAGTTAACTTACCCAACCATCTATTAGGAATTCATGGAACTAAACTTACCCCACCATCTATGAGGAATTCATAGAGCTAAATAATTAATTAAACATTTAATTTGCAATTACAAATATTTCGGTCAGTCTACTTTAAAAGTTAGCTTATAGCCTTCCTCAATAAATGGACTATTCAACACAAAAAGAAATTTTCAATTCGAACCAGTAGTTCCTATGATTAGCGCGTTCAAGCAAACAAACTCTTCAACTTTTTTATATTATTAGTTAGTTAATAATAAAAAAGTGACAATGATACGTATATATTATTTTTCCAAAAAACAATTTTAGCGTCGTTTAGGATTTTCTCTGAAAAGTACCCTTGAGATTTTTATTATATATCTTCTACATCACTTACTAAAGTAGTATCATTTTCTGTAAAATAAAAATTAAAGAATGGAAAAGACCCGGGTTTTGGGGAAAGGAATTTTGAAAACATGGGAACTTGGATTCGCTCCTCCTTTCTCCCCTCCTGGAGCAAAAAGTTTCTGTATTAACTGGATGCTTCGATAAGGACTGAATAGAAGTCATGATCAATAAAGAGCGGATTAATGATCGCTATGATTGACACTTGACTGGTCCATGTTCGTTAGAACGGAACTTCAAGATATGGAACATAAAATTAAAATCGCAGTTTCGGAAGCAATTTCACCTCAAAACAAAGCAAGTAAAAATACATTCGAAAAGCACTTAAAAGATTTGCAAACCTTGACACATCAAAAACAAATTTTATCATAAAAAAAAGGTACTTTTGTTGTGAACGAACTAGAGTGAGACGAATTATGTTGGCAGGTTCGTATTTTCAAAGTTTTTCTGGGAGGGGGAGGTGGCAAAGGGTATGAATTCAGTGCATTTTGTAGGAAATAAGAATCAAAACACAAGCAAAAATGGATATTTAAATTATGTTTTGAAAATAAAGAGTCAATTGCCCTGTCCCCCCCCCCCTGAATTGCCCAAGTGACGGGCTTGTATGTGGGTAAATTGAAATTGGGAAATGGGGAATGTCATGGAAGGTAATCTTACAGCTTTCAACAAGAACATTAGTTTATAATAAATAAACTAAAATGGAGTGTGTAGCAATGTAATGCGACTTTGAATCCATGTTATTTTAAAACGAATTAGCATACTTTTAAACAAGAAGTAAATTTTGATTTCCTTGTGAAGAAAACCCAATGAATTAAATATTTGGTTAGAAGCAGTAATAAAAAGTGATACCTACTTTGAAATAATTAGTCTAAGTAAAATCCAGGTTTCTTAAACCTATGGTGAAGCATAGCTGCCAGTGCTCCGTTTTTCCCGGAGTTTCTCAGAGTTTTCGACTTTTCTTCACTTTTTTTTGATTTCAGAAGAAATTTCCTTATCCTTGAAGGCAGGGATTATGTACAAACTCAACAAAAGAGAAGACAATTTGATGCTTTGGAAGCATTGGTGTTAGGATAAACACAGGGGAACGATGTTCGGAGAACATCGGTTTTTGACTGAGCATTTCAGCTGCGTGTAAAACATCGCCCCCATGTTTGGTCATTCACAAGATGGAAGTCGATGATGCAAAGTGCTTAGGTTTTCAAAGACAGAGTAGATTTGGGTGTGTTTTTTTTATTGCAAACTAATTAAAAAAAAAGTAAAATGTGTGCTGCAATTTTTTTTTTAATTATTTTAAATAATTTTCTTGAGAAATGAAAAAAATATATATACTATTTAAAATTTCATCTTATCCTCGCTGCTTTGGATGCTAATGTGCTAAATATTTTCAATTAAATAGTAGTTTCATGAGGATTTTAAGTTATTTGCACGCAACAAATTCAAATATTTCTATCCTAATTTTTGACATAATCGCCATATTTGTTCATTTGCAAGATTTAAGTACATAAGCAGAGCTGCCAATTTTTGTAAATTAGTAAAAATACGTAATAACAACGTTAAATCGCAGAAAATTAGAGATTATTGCATTCAGGTGCTTTGAGGTCACAAGGAACCCCCTATTCAATGCAAAATAAGTGAGCTTATTGATGAAAAGACTTGTAAATCAAGACTGTAGTTTGTAGAAACTATGATTTTTTTCGTAGCAGTTGGCAGCTCTGCATAAGTCTCTTTTAGGGGTCAAGTTTCCAAAAACAGAATAAGTTGTTTATTGCAATGCAAACTATTGAAAATAATTCAAAATGGGCTTCTTTTTTTTTTTTCGGAAAATTCTTAATTATGTTTTGGAAAAATGAAAATTTTTTCTTCAGAATATTATTTTATCCTCATTGGTTTAGACCCTAATGTGCTAAAAACTGATTGTTTCATCCAAATTATAGTTTTTAAGGATTATTAACTATTTATAATTACTTTTATGCAACTAATTCAAAAATCTATTATCTTAATTTTTTTGCGTACAGTCGACTCCCGCTACAACGCGATCCGACTTACGCGAAATGGCTATAACACGATTTTTTCCCCCGATAAAGAATTTTATTCCTGCAGCGAATTTTTCACCCGCAACATGAAAATTTTCCGAAGGGAATCGCGGTTTTTTCGTGAATGAACCTTTATCCCTTTGGCATCGCTGAGAGTGGATGTTCCCACACCGTACTAGCCTGAACATCGCTTATATAAATAACTACTCCTCATTTTCCATTTATTTTTTTCATTCTGTATGGGAAAGTTGATGAAATATAATGACACCTAAGAGCGCTGTTTCATTTAAAGTTTGTGAAGATAGAAGGAAAAAGAGAAAGTTTCAATTACTATAGTGCATTTGTTTTTCTTACTACATAATGTACGTACTGTAGTGGTTTATTTTACCTCTTCCTTTTCCATTAATCATTGATTTTGTGCATCGTAGCAGTTTTTTTTTTGCTAAATAAAACGATTTTTTTATTTTTTTAAATACAATAAATAAAAATTCAATTTTTTATTTAAGAAACAGTAATGTATAGTTAAGAAATGGTTTTTAACAGTTTGAGGTGGTGTTTACAAGTGTCTTTAATCGTATGGGTATGTTTATAAAAGTTTTTACACATACCCTTTTCCACAATGTGAAATTTCAACTTACGCGAAGGGTCTTGGAACGCATCCCTCGCGTAAGTCGAGACTCGACTGTAGTCACCATGTTTGGTCATCCGCAAGCTGAAAGTAGACTAGACTATTAATTGCCTAAGTTTCCGAAAACAGAATTGGATATTTATCTCAATACAAACTATTAAAAATAACATAAAATGTAAAAAATTATGTTTTTATTTAAATTTATTATTTTTAAGGGAAATTTTATCTGTATTTGATTTTCATTCCCTTGGAGGCTTTGCTATAAACTGAAACTATTTTATCTGAACTGCTGTTTCCTGCCGACTTCTCATTTATTTATGATTATTATTATTATTTTTTTTTTTTTTTTGCAAAAAGATCAGAAACCTATTTTAACTTAAATTTTCTAAGTGTAAAAAAAGTATTGAATTATACTCTTTTAGAATGTGCAAAGTCCTATTCATTTGTTTATAAAAGATGTAAAAACTCCTCCCCCCACTTAGTTTGTATTTCAAAACTTAGCAATAGTGGTGGCCACTAAAATTTTGGGGTCTAGTGGCCACTTGGAAAATTCCTGAGAATTGACCTTTACTATGAAGTTACATAAGAGCTTTACTTCCAAGCATGAGAAGTAATTGTGTGTTTTATTTTTCAATATGTTCTTTTGCAATGCATTTTTAATGCACATATATGTATTAAAAAATATTTAAAGAAGAGGTTGCAGTTTCATTAAATCAAACAGTTATGTTTTTTTACTTTTCAATATGTAGCTACGTAACGATGCTTTTTTTTTTTTTTTTTGTAAAATAATTTATTTTAATCTTGGTTGTAGTTTTGCCGAAAATCAAACATGAAAATTCAGAAAAGCATTAGAATGGTGCTTAAACCTTTTAGAAGCTTATGGTACAGAAGGAAGGTTTAAGAGGGGCCATGATTTCTTGATGCTATTTTAAACCCCGTTGCTCCTGTTTTTTTTATCTTGAGGTTGGCAGCTATGGTGAAGTCAACAGTTTAGCAAATTGAGCAATAGAAAGAATAATCACAGGATTAAGGCTCATTGAAATAATTTGAGCTAACGTAACTATTAAAGTATTACATCGTAATTCCTTATAATGGGAATGTTTATTTATTGCCGATTAAGTACTAATTGTAGTCAGAGCATTCAATTTTAAAAAATCCTGATAAATTGCCATTTGGTAATGACAAGTTGACTATTAAAACTTGTATTCTAAACGAAACGATGGACTGAATTTACAACCTGTTTTCAGTCCTGTTTTTGAGAATTCTAAACTAAAATCAACATTTGAAGCAGTAAAAAGATGAAACAACTCTTTTGTCAAAAAAAGTTAAGGCACAAAATTTAAACATTTTCTTTTGAAGAAATATCGTTAGAAAGGGAATTTTTACTCAAAACAACTAAATTGCCACTGTGTCAATACTTTATTTTAATTACTATTTGATAAGCATTAGAAAATCCATATTAAGTATGCAGTCAACTGTTGGGTAGACCAACCAAACAGTGGTCATTCTGCCATGGCCGACAATTGGAAATGCATAAAAATTCAGTACCCAGTGGTCTGCCACCCCTATAAAATTAATTGAGTCGAAGAGGAGTTTATTTTTTAATTGAAACGTTATGTCATACCATCCGTTAATGCATAAGTAAAAGCAAATTTTCATTAGAATGAAAAAAACAAGGGTACTTAACATTTAAAGATTATGTGTAATCTTAAGAAAAAAGTAAGCAGAATCTCAAACTAGGACGAAGGGCACACCATTTAAAGTAAAATGACTCATTACTACTTAATAAATGTACTTACAACATCACTGTTATTGGGTGATAATTGGGAGAGGTAAAGGAATGTGGGAATGCATTATATCCGATTTTGAGTTATACATATTCTATTTATAAGCAGGTTTATGTCCTTGTGGCCGATTATTGGAGCACTTACTCTATTATTTTTCAAAGAGGTAATTTCCCAAAAAACAGACATTTTAACCTTCATATAACAGCTCATGTATTTCATTTAAAATAATAATTTATGAAGGGAAATGAGTAAAAATTTAATGCTTAAGAAATCAGACATGTGTAATTTTTTAAGCAAAAAATTTCATTACTTTTTTAATCACCACTTTTTAATGAAATATATGATCTGTTACATGAAGAGGAAAATGGTTGCTTTTTCATGGAATGGGCCAAAGGCATTTTGGTGGGAATGCCATAACTTTTTTAAGGCATCATCCAACAATAAAAATAAGGTATAATTTTACAGATTTTTTTCCTGGCTTTCAGGGATAAATAAGGAATTCACATTTTGCCTATTTACAAAAAAAAAAATTATAGTTTAAAAACTAAATGGCTTTGTTCAGTTAAAATGCGAACTCTGCTAGCATTGTCAAAAGGGATAGCCAGGTAGCTCAGTTGGTACAGCATTCAACTTTTTACCCAACTGCACGACGCAAAGGAAGGTAATGTGTTTATCAGTCTATGTATGTATGTCTGTTCCTATGTGGCGTTCTAGGGGCTAAATGCCTTGGTCAATTTTGGTAAGACAGTAATCAAAATTCACCATATCAACAACCAGTTGCCATATTTTGTCAGTTCGGGATCGGCGCAGGTTTGGTGTTGCATACTGAGTCGCATGCTACCTGCGTGCAACTAATGCAGGTAGTTTTCACTGCCTGAATATTTTTTGTTTACCAAGTGGTCTAAGCGATTGCTTCTCCCACTTGAGGCGGTCGGTCAAGACACCCTCTCTCCGGATGTACTTTCCCCTCTTTCTAAAGTAAATTCTTTCATGTGTTCTTTATTTGTTTTTTATACTGTAATAAAAAGTATATTATGCGTAATGGAGGCAAGACACTCAGATTGTAGTCCTCATCAAAATAAACCCGTGCAATAAGCACCAAAACAAAGAAAGTCTACTAATTCGATTTTCATCTCTAACGTGTTGCATTTGTTTTTGCCTTGATTCAAGGGACTGAGTTTCGCAACGTGTACTTTCTCAACAGTCTTTTTTAGTTTTGCGAGAAAGATTTGATTGACGACGTTTCCGATTTATCGTCATCATGAGTTATACAGGCTGTTAATATAGCTGTGCTGTGGTTGTCTTAAGTTCGCGCAGTTTTGCCGCAGGTCAAGCACATGTGGCTTTAAGCGGAGTTAGGTCCCCCTAATTATCAGTAGTTTAGACCACCGCAAATTACTTACTAGACCTCACGATACAAACAAACTCTCTCAATAAAATGACAAGAAAGTGTCATATAAAAAAATATTAAATAAAAACAAGAAACCTGACTGCGTAAAAATAAAAAAAACTAAAAAGAAAAGTGTATAAGCCCAGTAGTTTAGAATGTTATTAAGTACTACTGAATAACTACACCCTTGAAATAGTTTTATAACCGTACACAGATAAGACAAATCATAAATTCAAAAGCAGAATAGAAGGATCAACAGTCGGGGCTCATTCAAATTTTACGGGGTTCCTTGAATCAAAAGGAAATGGGCCCCGACTGTTGATCCTTCTATTCTGCTTTTGAATTTATGATTTGTCTTATCTGTGTATGGTTATAAAACTATTTCAACAGTAGTTATTCAGTGGTACTTAATAACATTCTAAACTACCGGGCTTATACAATTTTCCTTTTAGTTTTTTTGGTTTTTACGCAGTCGGGTTTCTTGTTTTTATTTAATAATTTTTTATATCCAAATGGTCCAGAGATCAAGTCTCTATTCAGGTGGTGTGCCTTTATAGCATGTTTTAAGAAAGAATTTTGCAAATAGCATTTAAGGCGTTAAAATTAATTTATCAGGAATACTCTTTCTTACGAATGATATTTTTACACCACAGTTATAAATTTTGAGTCTGATTGCTTCGCACTGGTCGTCTAATGGTCGCACTGGTCGTTATGTTTTCATATTTTAATATAAAATCAAAAGCTTATTGATTTGTTGTTTTTGAAATTTAGTGGCAGTCTAAATAAAACGTAATTTTTCCTCCAAGGAGAAGTAGGAATTTGCCAAGCTTTTTTTTTTTTGAACAAATGTGAAAAAGCATATTTTATTAATATTACAGCAATTGTTATAAATTTTTTCAAATTCTGTTTTAAGATTTGTGTTTGGTGGGTTCTCCTGTGCAGCAACAGCTTGGGCCATTGCTATTGCCTCAACAGCCATCAATAGCAAGGATTCCACGTGCTTCCATTTCACACCTTTCTCCTGCCAATCGCCCTCCTAAGACTAGAAAGCAAAGATCTAAAGGAAGTTGTTCAACATCTCAGGCATCGCAACCAATATTGGAAGTAGGAGGTAATTATTTATTTATTTATCCATTTTGTGTAAGGAGTGAGAAATTTGTCTTCTATTAGTTACATTAGGAAGGGAGATTTTGCTTCATATGTCAAAATTCTGAGGGGTGCAAATGGTGGAGAATTGGAACAATAGTTAAAAAGTCAATTATTGGATTGCAGATTTTGGTGAAATTTCACTTAACTTTCTGTTATCAACAGGGGTAGGAGTTGTCCTAAAGTTCCTAAAATTTCGAGTTTTGCCCTAAAATTCCGAAAATTTTTGTTATTTTATTCCATACTTGTGCCGAAAAAGAAAATTCAACGTAAAAATGAAACTTTTCATGATGATATGCCTATATTTTTTGGATAAAATGAACTTGTTAGACCCTAAGAAATTTTATCTAAAAAAGAAAAACCACTGCTGCTGCTGCCTTTTTTCTCAAAGATGGGAGGAGAGGATGCATTTAACCATAACATATGCTAAATATAAAGCTGTTTATTTTATCTATACTTTAATAACTCTTGCAGTCATTCCTTTTCTAAAAAAAAAACTATATAAGAATAAAATAATAAAGAAAATAAAAACAGATGAGCAGCGGATGTTGCAGAAAAAAAGTTAGTTGAGGGGAAAAAAGGATCTGATATTTTTTGGATTTTCCCTCCTTGAAAAGAAATTAAAAATATGTAAACCATGTTAGCTGAGATGTCGTTCCCAAATCTGGTTAACATAGGAACTTATTGTTTGCATATGAACTTATTGTGCATAATGCTGTGCGCAATCTAGTTGAAAACTGTTTGCTTCACAAAGATAATTTTGCATTAGACATTCATCAATGGTCTAGAGTACCACCAAACATGAGGGAAGATTTTCATTCCTCACAAGTTCAGTTGCTTGAAGCTTTGGCTGATCAGGTCTTTTTACAACATGTTGAAACAAGGTGGTTAACTCTTTGGCCTGTATGTGATTGATTGAGCAGTATTTATTTATTGAACATTATTTCTTAAAATCCATATCTGTTCATTATGAAGGTGGCAATTTAGACAAGAACTGCAAATTCATTGAAAAATACATTTACACTTGCACACTTACATTTTGACTCATTTCTCCCCGACCTGCTCAAAAAATATGTGCTACTTCGACACAAAGAAATCCCAGTTGTTCATTTTTTTGTACCTAAAATTGAACAAACTTATTGGCAGTACATTTTTAAAGTTCATGAAATCTAAAGTAGTGGGAGACAAAAAAGGTATGTTTATGTATTAATATGTTTATTTGTGTACTTATTATAAAGTTAAATTCATTAGAAGATTTTCCTTTAAATTGCCTGTTTAGATTAACCCAGATTCAAATCGTAAGATGAAATATTTCTACTTCGTAATGTGCCAACTGTTTTGAAAAATAAAAGATTGAATGCATTCTGTTATAGTTTTCAAGATTGAATTTGAAACGTTTGATCACCCACTACAAAAATAAAGCTTATAAATTACATTTAAGTTATCAAAACTTAATTTTTGTTGTCCTTAGAATGTCCTAAAATTTTACCAAAATGGTGTCCTAAAATTTTTGAAATTGCCACTCCTACCCCTGTATCAAGTTCATAATTACAGTTTGTTGTATTGGGCATAAGTGAGTTGAAGCAGTAATACGTACTTGCACTCTGCAGTTTTTGTGAGGACTTTGTCTAGCCTAGCCGATGTTTAACTATTTATTAGCCAAACTATTGGTTGACTTGTTTTACAAATAATTTGTTTGGGTTTTTTTCCAAATAGCTTTATATAAATAATTTTAGATACAAACATTATTCAATATTAAATTTAAAACAGACCAATGATGTTGTTTGCAGAGAAGTACATATTTATGTTGAATCGTCCAATAGACCAGTGCAGGGTTACTAACTGTTCCGCATCTTGGGAGTGCCTCTTCAAAAATAGCAAAACTCCGCAGCTCCGCAAAAAAGTTATTTTGCTCTGCATTTTCTAACCGAGTGTTTTCCAACATGACATAGCTTAAAGCTGGATTTTTTTTATTTCTATCCTAGGGCTTAAAATGATTGTCTAAGCTCAGAAACAGTTTAGATAAGTGGTTTTTTGATTGTTGATGTTTTTTATTGAATTTTATACACAATACCGAGCTGCTCTGCAAAATTTCAAAATGCTCTTCAAAATCACCGCAGATGCTCCTCAAATTGTTTCTCCAAGGTTGGTAACCCTGCCAGTGGAATGTTTTACTGATTTCTAATGCAAGATAAGATGCAGTTGTGTAGCAAGAAATTCCTCAAAGTGCTGTCCATCTTAAAAACAGTCAATTCAGCTAATTAGAAAATTAAATAGAAACAGTCATCATTTGATTTATATTTTTTAGAAACAGCCATACATAAAATTGGTTAATGGACGAAAAAAGTCTGTTAAACGGAAGAGAGTAACCTACATTTTTATTATTGAATGTAATTTTGAGCAAAAATAAAGAAATATAGAACACAACTCAGCCAATACCCTTATTTTCATTAGAAATAAATAAAGTATCCAAAATATAAAACATACCTAAGAAGGATCAACTTCTATGTTGGTCAATTATGCTACACAAGCTTATGAAAAATATGCTATACTGACCAAGTGCAGATCTAGGACCTGTCAAGTGGTCAAATATAGCTTAAAACTGCATTTATAGACTTTTATTTTGAAAAACAAGTCCCAGACCTCTCATTTATACTCAAAAATTGCCCTTTGATTATGAACCTCACCCCCCCCCCCCCTCTCCTCCCAACGGAAAAAAGGAAAGGAAGATGGATCTGCCCCGGATATTGCCACAGTCCATATTTTTCTCTTTCTAAGCCACTCTCTATTCGATGTAGTGTTTGCAAAATATGAAAACTCTGCTATCAATGAATGATGCCAAACAGATCGAGCAGATATCATCGAAATGCCTGATAGGTCAGGTCAGCTTGTATTTTTTGGAATCTTGTTATTTATTACGGCTTTTACCTTATTTTTAAACTTGTGTCAAAAGTAATTTCCAGGAATTGCTACAAAAATAATTATACATATTAATTTACTTGATTTTTAGTTATTTATAAGCAAATACATTTTATATGCTTGAATGACATGTTTCTTAACATTTTTTCCCCTTTGATTTTAGGAAATCGTATTTTAGAAGTAGAAGGTTTGCCAGAGGATATGAAGCGTTATGAAGTAGAGAGATATCTTGAAGGAGTGACTGAACATGGTGCAAAAATTTATATATTAAATTCCGAAAGTTTGGAAGTGTTGGAAGAAGGAATCAATATTCTTGCAAGTAGCAAGCATTTAGTTTTAGCTGTGTTTGAAAATGATACAGCTGCACAAAATGCGCTTCTAAGCATAAAAACTACTAAATTTCAACTTCGCCGTTGGCATCGTTCACCAGACTGTGGAAAAAAATAAAAACTAATTCACCATCTTGTTTGTAAAACAGTGAGACTATTTTTTTATAAAAGCATAACAAAACAATAGATTATAATATTTATTGTCCTAAGAGAGAATATATAATTTATAAGTTTTTGACAGGTGATGCTTTTATGATATGCAAATTTTAACTGCGACAAAGTCTGTTGAGAAAATCTAAATACTGTCATTCACGTTATGCTGTCATATATTTATTTGTGGGAGTAGTTTTATATTCTTTAAATAAGAGAATAAGAGATACCAAGTACAACATCATACTAAAAACGAAACATTGCTCATCGTTTGGTGCTCAGCTTTATGTGTACAAAAACCAAGATCAGAAGATTTGTTAACATAAAACATTAATGAATATGGTACAATATTCTGAAGCTAAAGTGCAATTATTTATTTTGCAAATAAAAATAATTTTATAATTGCAGTCTCTAAGGGTCCCTTATGAGAATATAATGTTTCAAACTAATGCAATAATGCACTTTAAATGCTGAAGCAAATATTAAGTCTGTGTCAGCATTAAAATTACTTGGTGTGAAACGTTTTATGCAAAGTCAGAATTATATAGTTCAAAAAATGTTCTTTAAAACATATCAAATACACAGCTGAGCATCATTAATGATGGAAAAAAATAACAGTAATACTTTTTTGTGCCATGCATTTGTAGAATATAAGGTTATCATCAGCTAATGTTAAATGAATTATGTTAAAGTTTTGAATATGTGCCTGTTTGAAAAACAAAATTTGCATGTGAATTTTTCTATGAATTTGAAACTATTATATTACAATCCAAAACACAGAGATTTTATTAATAAACTGTATATTTGACATTTCTGTTGGACAAATATTATGTACATTATTTAGTTTCTTTTTTTTTCTTTAGATGAAAAAATTATGCTTTGTGATATAGCCAAGACCCTATGAAGTTCCTTGCCTGAACTGTTATTTGCTTATTCTTGGATTTTATATTGAAATTGTTTTCTTTTTTTTGTTGTACAGAATGACCCTACATAAGTTATATTTATTGTTATGTAATATAAGTACTTATTTATAAATTAAACATATAAATCACATATGTCACTCATTTGGAAGAAAAGTGCCACAATACAAAGAAATTAAATTTTACCCGAAAAGCATTTGAAGTTGAACACTTCGGACAATTTGCATTAAGAAACGTAAGTTTGCTGTGCTCTCCAGTGTTTAATATTAGGAAAAAAAACTTGTGATTATTTTCCAAAGATAACGTTCTTTAAAGGCCTTTAAGTGAAAAGAAAAGAAAAAATTTCGTATTGTGGCACTCTTCTTCCAAACGAGCAATATGCTATTAATCTTTTCAAATTGGTTATTAACTTTAGTCTATCACATTTGTCTGTGTCCAAACAGTTTGAAGCAACATTAACATGAATTTTCAATATTTTTTAAATTCGCCTTTTGTTTTGCACAAACTACGTAAAGCATTTCTTTTGGTACAAATGAGCTAGTCTCACCTTGTTATAGTTTCCTTAACCTTTCAGCTAGCCCTTTAAATTTCAACCCAAACAGGAGTGTTTCATATTTTTTACAATAGCTGCTTTTCCCCCTTATGTTTTAAATAAAATAACCTAAATTAAATTACCTTGATACTCAACCTTTAAATTTTATCTTTTTGCGGCAAATAAAGCATCTATTACGTTGAAATAAATACTTATTGTGTTTAAATACATGTAGACTTCAACTTCAGTTTCACGAAAGACAAGCTTGTTGTAACTCTGATTAATGATCCACAATATAGAGCAAAAGTCATATGTAAGCTGAAATTTTGCTTTATTACATAGGCTATCTTCGTTCATTCCATTTGGTTGGGAGGAAAAGAAGTAGTTAAAATGTCCTTGATGCTTTAGGCGAATACAGAAAAAGTATGTTTCATATTAATTTATTTCCTTGAGTATGTAGTAAATTTTACAAACAGCATACTGTAGTGTGGTCAACCTGCTGGCCTGATAAGCTAAATTAAAATTGATTTTCAATCATTCTAGATGTTTTAAATGGAGTGGACAAATTCAATTGCTGGAAGATTAAGGTTTTAGAAATGCTAAAGACTTATAACATTCTTTCATATTTTCATTGTGGGTTAGCATCTTTTGTATAATTATTTTTGGCAGCAGTTAAATTGCATTAATGAATTTAAAAAATCTATTTTCTAAGGTTATCAGCCTTATTTTTTTCTTTTGGTTGTAGTGATGGTTAATTGCTAAGAAAGGTGGTCAGCATTAACCAAATTCAAGATGCAGCTGTACACTAGTTAGAAAGGTATACTGTGTTTAATCTATATGCAAGGTGACCACAACTGATGGGTCAGATTTCAAAAAATCATATTTTCGAAATAACTGACACATAGTATGATAAATGATATATGAATTTAAAGGGAAACATACCAAGTTTTCTTTTTTTTAGTTGCATATGTCCTACGTGTAAACCCTTTGTTATGGGATTAATATCTCATCTGTAATTTAGTTTGTTCCATACGAAAAATATTACAAGAACCTCAAGGATGTGCTTTTGCAGCATTGTAAACTGTATCAGACAGGGGCGGATACAGAAAACCATTTTAGGTTTGGTCGTGCTGAAGATACTCCCCCCCCCCCTCATGAATGAACCTACATGTCTGGGTGTGAAAAATTTCTCAAACTGCTTGGGGGTCAATTAAAAGCACCAAATTGAACAAAAATAAGACATCTGATTGGGGATAAACGTTGTTAATTTATTTCAGAAGCACTGAAACAAAGTAGTAGTTCAAATATTTACTTTCAAAAATAGTTAATGAATTGAAAAGATATTGTAATGCTCTACATTTTATGCATAAAGTGTTTGAACACAATGTGTATGAATGCTGTTGTCAACATTTTGGGGGACCCCAATGACCCTCCCCTTGTATCCGCCACTGTATCAGACCAATACTACAAAATTGTGCTTCATTATGAACCATAGATAAAGTAATGCTACAAAATGAATGGAACAAACAGGACTACAGATTGACTGTTTACCATGTAACAAGATACATCATGCATCGAATATAGCTTTGAAAAAACTTGATATATTTGTCTTTATGTTCATCTAGCACTTACTGTAATATGTTCAGTAGTTTTGACGACATGAAGATCCACAATTTGTGTTCACCCTGTATAATAACAATTGTGAAAGAAAAAAAAATGAGTTAAGATTTAAAAGTTTTAATTTTCTTTCCTTGTTTTGTGATATTAATTTATATACAATGATATTTACATTATTACTAGATACAGAATTTATTTTTGTTGTTGTTGAAAGGAAAAAAAATATTAACCTGTTTAGATTTTATTGTGATATTGTTAAACTTAAAATTCACTTTGTCATCTTTTCTCCTTTGTTTTCAAGTGCAATTTCTCTAATGTTCAATGTGATACTTAGTCATTTTTTGTTATATAGATTCTTGTAATTCAGTTCATTTTGATGTTTAGATTAACTTTTTTTTAAAAATGTTTCCTGTTATCAACTTAGCTTTGAAAAAGAAAATCAATACAAGTAATTTTATTTTTCAAATGAATATGTACAGTCAACTTCTCATATGTATTTATATTTTCATTTAGTTATGATTAAAATGCGATAAAACTCAATCTAAAATTGATCTAATATAAAATTTGATTTGATTTGACTCAAAATGTTAGAGCAGAATTAGTTTTATCTTTCTAAAGCATGCAAATATATTCCAAATAAACATTTTGAATTTTTACAGTACCAAGTCTTTTTTGGGGGGGGAGGAAGTAAGTTAAGTAGTAGCTGTATGTGCCATACACAAGTTTCGTACTTTAGGTACATATTATACAAACAGTCCCAATAATCAAAGTTGATCACGAGTAGCACAAATTTGGATAACTGAAAACTTTGATCATGTGTACCATAATGAAACCAAACAGAAAAAGTCAATATTAAATTAAAATATTTTTAAAAATACACAAATAGGAAAGAAATAAGGAGAACACAGATTGCACTACCGGAAAAACACTGATTACAGTAGTTATTAAAGCAAACAAAAAGTATATATTTATACTTTTCATTGCTATTGAAAATGTAAGCAAATTTTATTCAATGATGCATTAAAACATACTACAAAAGTTCCTACAATTTAAAAAAAAAATATATTAAGACTCTATAAGGCCCCTAAAAACCAAGAGTGTAAAGTCGTGTGTCCCAAAGTGCTGCAATTGATATCTCTCCTACTGATATCAATTTTTTTGTGCTCAAATAGTTTATTGATGCTTTTGGTTTCCTGAAATATGAATGTAGGGGGGGGGGACTTACTAATCATATAAAGAAGTTAGATTTTGTATTTTTTTATTACATTTTTTTTCACTTCAAACTCTTAATATCTTAGCTCTGCATTTCATTTTGATCATTTTTGCAATTGAAAGTACGTATCTAGAACTAACTCATGAAAATAGAGGTCTTGCAGGTTAAACAGGGACATGTTGTACCAAATATATAATTTTTCAAAGGTGGGTACTTTTTTTTTAACACCATAATGCCCTCAATACTTGAGATCAAACTTCATAAGTGAGGTATAAGTTTAAAGATTTTTTCCTCCATCTTCGGAAAAAATACATAGAAAATTCAATTTTTGCTTGTTTTGTCAAAAAAACTCCATTTGTTCTGTTTTTTTTTCTGCTTTACTTCAATGCATAGATTCCAACAAGGAGACACAATGACTCAGTTGGCTACAGGGATGAGATTTTCCGGCTTTTGCCGGAATTCCAGCTTTTTCCAGAATTCTGGCTTTTTCTGTTGACTTTTAGAATCTTTCCTCCTTTTCCTCCTTTTTTTTGCATCTTTTAGGCCTTATTTTTCTCAAAAATCGGGAAAAAAAAATAAGATTTCTTCAAATTTTCGGTCTCAGATTTCGTATTTTTTCTATTTTTCTCCTTCGAATCTTCATCCTCCACGATATCTGCAAAATACGTATATTTTGGAATCATGATAACGATGTCACACACGTGCTGCGCCGAAATTTGCATGCCTCGTTTGAGATTTCAATCTTTTTGCATCCTGCAAGTATTTCAATTATTTTTAATGTTGGGTGGTTTTTCACTATATGCTACCTTATATCTGCTTATTTTATTCATCATTTCAATAATATTTTTATTTCTTTAATTTATTTTAGAAAAATTACAAAAGTCAGTCAAAAAATGTGGCATAGCACCACAGTCTCGAATTTTATTGAAACTTGGCATAGTTACTTTTTTTATGTGTTTAATAAAGCGTAAAAAATAGTTATGGTGAATCTCCAACCGTTGAGGCTTTACAGCCTGTTAAAAGTTTTGAGATTTTATGATTAAATGAGGCGACTGCAAGTTGTTCTTTTGATTCCAAAATCGTATTAGGAAGTTTTTAAAAGACAAATTTTGGGTTCCAATGCAAGGAAAAAAATAACCAATTGTTTATATACATACATATTTATTTATTTTCAGTTCTTACTATGAAAAGTATGTTCTACCACATAAAGAAATTTTAGATTTTTCTCTCCATTGTAAATTTTTACTTTACAAACAGACCTAATTTTAAAATTTATGTTCTCACTCGTTTAACACTATGAACTCAAATGTTTTTAATGAAAAAAAAGGAATTTTTCTCTAAAAAATATGAAAAGTTGACACTATTGTGTGATGGTGCCAAGATTGACCTCTGACTGCCCCAACCCTTTGTTCAACAACTCAGG
This sequence comes from Uloborus diversus, assembly GCF_026930045.1. Lineage (NCBI taxonomy): Eukaryota > Metazoa > Arthropoda > Arachnida > Araneae > Uloboridae > Uloborus > Uloborus diversus. Next base: position 123,575,478 of record NC_072733.1, read on the forward strand.
GGTTAGAAATTGCTGCCTCTTTTTCTAAATTTAGATTTATTTATTAATAAACACTCTTGCAAGAAGTGGTACAATGCAGCAAACTGTACAAAATTATTACTAATACTGAATTAAATATGTATTACCTTTAAAACTGGTAAATTAGCCATTTTTTTATTCAATTTTTGAATATCATGGCTTTGAGATTCTATTTTGATGCGGTTTTGGATATCGTCCCTTTTACGAAATTTTTTTGGATTTCCTCCTTTTTGCTGTCTGACCACTCTCATCCCTGTGGTTAGAACATTGTGCCAATAACGCAAAGGTCATGAGTTCAAATCCCCATGGGGCAAGAAATATCATTTTAATGATATATATTCTTCAGCAGAATTCTAATCCAAATTTCCATTAGTATAAAATCTAAACTCATTGCAATCTGAGCTACACTTTTGTTAAAATCAGGAAACGACATTGATTTTTACAAGGTAAATTAGTTTAACCCATTAATGCCGGTTTCGAAAAAAACAATAAACTGTGATAATTTTATTAGTATTTATTTATTTTATGTCTAGTAAGTGCATTATATACAAATTTAATTTTTCCCGTTAAATTTTTTATTTTTATGGTAGATTTTTCTACCAACCGGCGTTTGTATGGTGTGAGCACATTTTGTTTGCAAATTTTACATTTATTGTTTGATTGCAATAATTGCATTGATTACCACTTATAATTATTTATAATTGTAGAATATCACTTACATAAAAGAGTTTTCTACTTACAATTTCATTTATTTCAAAGAAAAAAGAAATGTGTTCATTTTGTAAAATAAAATTTTATGAAATATTAACTTGAAAAAATCGATACTAAAAATGTAGCAAAATTTCGAATTGAATATATTTTTAACCGAATATTTATGCATCACAATCTTCTCGGAATGAATAGCGAATCTTCTTTTCAAAAAGTCTGGAACATTCGCCATTCTTTTACAGCACTTTGCAGAAATTGCCCCCCCCCCCCCAAAAAAAAAAAGTGACCTCCACATTTTTTTTTTTTTTTTTTTTGCAACAATTTCTAATACCGTATTCTTCTACGGATCAAAAAGGTCTATCCGACAGATGCACTTGCTATGTGTTTCAATAACTACGATATTGGAATAATAAAATTATTTTTCTCAAAAGCATCTCATTTACTGCTTGATTCACATCATGTCCTGAATACTTTATTGCTTGTAATTGCTACTGCAGTACTGCCGTTCCATTTTACAGCATCATCTTTATTGCAGCATTACCACATGCTGTTCTTGGTTGATTGTGTGTGTGTTTCTTCATTTCATTTCTTAAACCCAATGGAACATACATTTGTATACTCTTTCAATGTATAAGTTGAAAGAATATCATTTAGCACAGGAATAAAAGTACAAAATTGCCCATAATGGCATGCGTTTCCTCTGGTACTTAGGTTCTTATTATTTTTCCATACTATACCAATATACTATACAAATACTATACCAATACTAATATTTTATGCTATACCAATTCGTCTAGGTGACGCAATATGGTACCGAAAAAAATAAAAGTCCGTATTATGAGAATAACACCCACAGCTTGTATTCAAATCAAATCGAATTTCCTCTTATCAGCTTTTTGCGTCCATGACGTCCATAATAAATTAACAACAATACTAAAATACTTAAAAAATCTTTTAAAAATATCACTTATTTGTACAAATTTTAGATTAAACACTTCATTTGCCCGAAGCAAGACAGTGACTACATATTCGCCGGTTGGTACAATTTTCTACCATTGAAAGTAAAAGAGAATTCATAACACGAAACAATGATAAAAACAACGTTTTAAAAGTATATCTGAATCAAATACACTGTTACAATTATGGTACAATTTTTAAACCTTTTTGAAATTACTAAAATCATGCAAAACTTGCATTTTACTTTTTGACGGAAGACGAATGCTTTTGGAGTTATGATTTATTCAAGTTTTAAGCCTACTGTTACGACCGTTTTTAACAAAGATACAGTAAACATATTTTTTTTCCCTTTTTGTGATTATTTACTATGTAAAATGTGCAACTATTGGGGAGATAGCATCATGTGAGGACGAATTATAATTTTTTTCCCGTTTGGTATATTTTTGTACCAACCGGCATGAATGGGTTAAGGTTTTCTAAATATTTTAACAAAAATGAGACATTAATGTCGGTTTATGTTGCTTCATTATGCAATGCTTTAGTGTGTAGCAGTCCAAGATTAAGACACTAGCTCAGTTGGTAAAAGCGTGCTGCTAATTACACAAAGGTTATGGGATTGATTCTCTCATGGATCAGAAAACATTTTTTTTAAATGACTCAGCTGAATCCTGATCCAAATTTCCATGAATATATAGGGGCAGGATTTTAAACAACAGTTGTGTTGATGCATCGAAATCGGGGGAAAGACCATTTATTTTATCACAGTGAATTGCAGTTTTTTGTAGGTATGCCATAACTTCTTTAGCACGTCATCAAACTTCAAAAGTAAAACCGTTTAAAAGATTTTTCACTGCTATCAGCAAAAAATTAATAAACACAAGTCACACTTTTGCCATTATTCAAAAATTACTTTAAAAACTTTTTGTATTCCTTCTGTCGAGCGTGATTGCTTCACATGGGTCATATATAAATATCAGCACTTCACAGACATATGCCAAACTCTGCTCCAATTTAATTCCAGCCTCCCTACGATCATTCAAAACATTTGTTCAGTCGTGGCTAATTTTTCAAGTATTTTCATAGCAATATTTTGTTATTTAACACATTTCTATGAATTGTTTGTTTCTCTTCTATGGTGTCTGGCTGCTCATACAACAGCAAAATTTAAATGCTCTTAATTTTTCGCAAAATTAAAATTTCCACTTCGTTATCAATTTTCAAAATGACTCTCTAAACGTAATCGTGAAATTTTATGAATATAATTGAAAGTTTCATTCATACTCAATAAAAACCATGTTACCCTTTGCTATGAATTTTAAATAGTTTTATTAATTTACTAGTTGTTCTCTAAAATTTGTAGAAACACTGTAATGCTTGAGTTATTTCCAATACTGTATTATTTTTTTAAGAACTTCGTAGTTTGCATTACATTGAAATTTTGCTGTTTTCCAGCATGTTTTAATGACTATTTTGTGATTATTTTCTCTTTCTCTCTTTTTAAATTTTATTTGGAATAATATCTATTGTAAATAATGAAAAAAAGATAGAAATTTTACATAAATATTGTAAGAATGTTATACTCTTAGTACCTGAATCTTAGAAAAGTACAAGTATCACAGGCAATATATTTCAATCTTTTTTCATTAAATATTTTTTATTTCATTTTTTTCTTTTACTCCAGTGATTAAGTTTAAAGGTAAATTTCGATTTTTTAATTCTTCAGAAAAGAGACAAAATTTTAAATATAATAAAGTAGCAAGAAATAAAATACAGTGGATTTTGAGAGAAAATAATTTCACATAGTTTTTGTGTTATACAGTTGAAACTTAATTTTTGTGAAAAATGTATGCATCCATTGTTACTCTGTAAAATAATCATGTGCATTGAGGGGTTTATTTTTTAATTTTTAGTTATTTAAATTATATATATATATATATATATATATTTCATTTCATTTTTATAATTCCAGTCAGTATTATAAAGTTCATAGAAGTTATTGAAAAGTAATGTTGCAGTGTTTGAACTCTTTTAAAGCAAGTATTCATTAGATTAGGAATTAGTGTATGTAATCAAGATCCTATACTTTATGTTTTAGAAAATACACTGGCCTCAAAAAGTTAAGGTACAACATGTTTTTTGATGCTCACCATTAAAAAATGGCAGTAACAATAAAATGCATAGTTTGCATGAATGCTAATACTGAACTTTAAAACCATTTATAAAAAAACGATAGCTATCACGTTTAATTTATAGAAAAGAACATATCTTTATGAGTGAGAAAAAAATATGCAAATATCAAGCTTTCGTGCTTTTGTGTGTAAGTTGTTTTGATTAAAAACTGTTGTTGGCAGTTTTAGTGACAATAGTCAATAGAGTTTAGAAAATGTCTCAGAGACATCATTTGCCCAATTCGTTAAGGTGGCAGGCAGTTGGATGTATGGAAATGGGATTGTAGCAGGCTGATGCTGCTAGACGTCTCAATGTGTCTCTTAGTGTTGTTCAGTGACTTTGGGATCAATACCAATCTGAAGATTCTTTATCCAGAAGACCTGTTCCAAGCCGACCACAAACTACAACACCTGCAGAAGACTGTTTTGTAGTTCTTTCGGTCCGAAGGAGAAGAACCACTACTGTGCCGCAGCTCGTTGCAAACCACTTTGTAGCATCAGGAAGAAGAATCTCTGCTATTAGGGTACGAAATCGTCTTCACAATGCAGGTTTCTATGCAAGATAACCAGTTGTGTGTGTCACTCTCAACGGACCGCAGCGAAGGATTCGCTTATACAATACAATACAATACAAATGTGACGACCAGCAACAGGCTCTGGGCCCAGCTAGGCTGGTCCTAGTCAATTAATTAGTCCCCAATGAAGATCAATGGCCCTCTTAAAGCTATCCACCCCCTTGCTCATTACCGCCTCTTCCGGTAAGCTATTCCAAGTGCCTGCGACCCTGCTAAAGTAGTAATTTTTCCTAATTTCCAAGTTAGCCTGAGATTTAAATAGCTTAAAACAATGACCCCTTGTCCTGCTTTCCCTGCAAAAATTTAATCCATTTACATCTTTCATTTTGATAAATTTAAATAACTGAATCATGTCCCCTCTGTCTTTCCTATGCTCCAGGCTATACATGTTAAGCCTATTAAGTCTGGTATCATAATCTAAATCTGAGGGTCCCCTTACTAATTTAGTTACCCTTCTTTGAACCCTTTCCAATACAAAAATATCTTTCTTCAGATAAGGCGACCAAAACTGAACAGCGTACTCCAAATGAGGTCTTACTAAACTCCTATATAAAGGCAGAAGTTTCCTAAACCCAGCAGCAATGGGCTTCTGTGCTGTTCACAGACGAGTCCAGATTTACATTGGAGAGTGATTCAGGGCATCTGCTGATCTGGAGGGAACAGTGCACTAGATACCATCAATCCAACACTGTTGAAAGACACAGTTATAGATGTGGTGAAATCATGGTTTGGGCAGGGATCTCTCTGTGGTCTCACTGACCTGGATGTGTTCCTTGGAGGAACTCTGAACTCTGACCGGTCTGAGATCCTTGATCCATATGTCCGCCCATATGCTGGTGCTATTCGTAATGACTTCATTCTGATGGAAGGTAGTGCACGACTTCACTGAGCTCGGATTATTGAGGAGTATCTTGAGGATCACGGTGTGGAACAAATGGAATGGCCAGCTCGATCTCCCGACCTGAATCCAATAAAACATCTTTAGGACTATCTTGGCAGACAGGTTGCTGCTTTAAATCCTGCTCCTTCGCTTCATATTCCAGTGTCTGAAAACTTAATGAACAGTATGGAAAATTGATTTAAGTTAGGGGGGAGGGACATTCCTTTTTAGAAACCATTTTTGTATTGTTTCAATGACATTTTACTACATAAAGCTGTGATGTTCTGTTTTTTTTTCAAAAATGAATTTTTCCGCAAAGATCACTTTTTTTTGCTATAAATCGTTTTTGCTATACACTTATACAAATTTCTATGCTGCAATCAATAAAAAACTACTTAATTCACATATCCTTCAAATTTTTTGTTTCTACATTCATTCACTTGAAAATTAGATGCAAAAAACCTGTTGTACCTTAATATTTTGAGGCCAGTGTAATTTCCATCTATTCATTGGAATGATTTTTTTTTTTTTTTTTTGCTTGAAAAGGATATTTACTTGTTGAAGAAAATGTTGTAATTATTTTATTTCATATTAATTGGGCTAATTTTGGTTATTTTCTTATTAAGTTTTTTCTCTTCAATGATCATCATTCTACTATACCCATAGAAGCACTATAAAGTACTTTGAAATCCATATCAACGTATCCGAAAAAAATTTACATTTTCAATCTCATGTCTGTATCTAAAGGCATATTTTCAGCAAGCTTGTAAAATTTCTCTGTTTAACCAGAAATGTGGTATCTCTTTAATGTATTCATTTTTATTCAAACAAACTTTTCAACATTATCGAAGCTTTGTGCAGACTTTGTGCAGTTGAATATAATGGCCTGAAGTAATTAAGTAGTATCACATCCAATTGTTACCCACGCACTTGTTTTATGGATTGATAAACTGATTATGCATGTTTAAATTTCCCATATGAGGTAAATTGTTTTATTATAGTAAAATTCTAATGATTTATTAATGTTGAAGTTAATATTGTTAAAATTAAATACATGTTTTCAGTAAAAGTTCTTAAACTGTTTTACTGTTATTTTTCTTGCACTCTTTAACTAATTGCAAAAGTATATAAAAGGAAAAGAAACAAAAACCTTTTCAAATTCTAAATATATTCTTAATGCAACATGAATTGTATTACAGCTATAGACCGAGAATATATTATTTGTACAGTTCCATATACGAAGTTACTTAGACGATTTGCCTGTGGTAGTAATTACTAAAAAAATGACTTTTTTTCACCTGATGGTTTACAATTTTTGCTCATAACATGTTTCCTGTGTGTGTGCTGTTACGTATATAGACTTCTTACGTAAGATAGTGGATTTGCACTGTCCTTTTTTAAATCAAATTAAAAGAAAATGCTCTTGATATTTAGCTTTGACTGTGATATTTTAAGCTAGTACGTACTTAAAGATAATCTTTCCTGATTCAAATTTATAAATTATTGATTATCAAATTATATAACATTGATTTAATCATTAATTATTTGAAACCTTAGTTATTTGTTGAAATTTACTCTGAATCTATATGATACGGGTTTTGAAATTTAATAGTTAATAATTTGCTCATAATGCTTTATATATAAGTGAAAGTTTTGCACACTTTTGTTAATTACTCAGAAATAAATTTTTATTTTCCATATATTTCTGTAGATTTTGTTTTCTACCTCTTTTTAATGTGTATTGTTGGTTGTGAACTGTTTCTTAGATTGAAAGAAAAAAATGAATAAGTCCCATGTTTATTTTTTCATGCTTAAATTTTTTTAAGTGGCAGGAAAAGAATGTAAGATGTTCTGCAAGTGCTTGTGCAAGATGTACAACTTGTTTTCAAGTCTTAAATCATTTGCTTATTATCCTTGATCATGTAATTATGTTTTATCAAGTACATAAGACATTTTCATACTCTGCATCATATATGTTTATTTCCATCTTAAGCTTTAACACAAACTGGAATTTTGTTTTAAATTATTTTCCTTAAAAAAAAATGATTACATTGTACTTTATAGATACATTTTGCTCACTTGAAGACTTGTTACTTGCAATCAAAAGCTACTTTAAACTGAAACACTGCCTGTTCAATTCAGTTTAAATAAATTTTGATTAGTTTGTCTGAGTTGCTAGTTTTTACTCTATTGAGCGTTTTCAATGTTTCTTCCTCTTTTTTTTTCTTTTTTAACAATTAGTTTCAAATTCATTTTAGTCAAAACTATGGCAATATGGACAAAGGAAAAGTAAATTTAATTTTTTAACATTAAGATTCTGTTTTTACTTTTGGAAGCAAATATACTAGACTATCTCAAGTCTGCCATTTTTAGAATTAATGTATCAGATCATAAGAGTTCCCCCTCCTCAAAAAAATCTAATACAATTATTTTCGAACCAATTTTTTGCAAGCCTCTCAAATTACTCAGAAGCTGTTTTGCTACTTGCCAAGTCTCAGCAATATCGTTATCTTTGTCCTTGACTATATGTGATCAAAATGCAATTATTGCAAACCTGAAACCATCCACCATCGCTACACACTTTATCTTTTTTAGAAATAGTAGTTTTGTTTACTGTTTAAAATGTATGAACAAGAAAGTGCCAATTATTCCAGTTGTTCTCTTATTCTGTAGAGCTGCAGATTTGTTTTTACATCTTAAAGAATTAGCAGATCCAAATAACTGTCAGATGTTTAAATGTTTTATACGTAGGTTGTTTTTTTTCAAGCTCCGTTTTCACAGTAGGAAAGCCGGGCGGGCGGCAGGTGGCTGGATTGCGTATTAGGATACTGCACATTAGGGTGGATCAAAAATTTTTTTTCCAAATGTTAAGAGGCAGGAGATTAAAAAGGTGCTAAATGGTCTCAAACTAACATGTATAAAATTTTATTCCATTCTGATAAGTCTTTTTGCCTCTGTGGATTGAGTTTGAAATTTTGGATTTCCTTACCCAAACAGGATATGTTCCGTGTAAGATTGCAATAATAAGAAATGTTACTTCGTTTACGGAAACAAGTGATGAAACTTGCAATTCGCACCTGGTTTAAATTAATATTTGCCATTTTAGATGTTAGTATTGGCTGAAATGCGTGAATTAGGTCATATGCTCCCTGCCTAATGTGCAACGTAAATGAGTAAGAGATGCTAAAAATCTAGCTCTTGAAATGCAGCAGCAACTTTTTGAAGTCCTATCCAAAAATAGCTAAAACATAATCACTCATTTTACCAAGCTAGTAAATTGCTATTTGACACTTCATCTTACAAATGCAAAGATATTAACGACTACATTTGTCCGGAAAAAAAACATGAGAGAGGGAGAGAAATTGCAGCTTCAGTCTCAAGAAGAAAGTGAAGACAGTTTTAGTATCATTACTTCATCGTATCTCTTCTGTCGGATACGGACAGTGAGGATGAATTCAAGGGACAACTGCAAACGCTTATATCGATAAATTTACTACTACAAGCAATACAATGGACTTTAATTTGCTTTCACGGACATGTGATAAATACGAAGTATCCAACAGGACTGGAGTAGCTATTGCTTCAGCAGTACTTTACCCCACTACTTCAGAAATTATTGAGAAAAATATGCTTCGTCAGAAGCAAGGGCGCAACCAGAAGGGGGCCACAGGGCCCGTGCCCCCCCCCCCCCCCCAGAACGATAATTTGAACAATTTTCAAAAATACTCTTTCTTTTTATTATTGGAACGAAGATGAACGCGCTTTGAGAAAACCTAGTGGTTCCAAAGTAAGCAGGAACGACGAGAGGTCATTTAAAACTTCCCCCCTCTCTCCTTTTCGGCATTTATTTTTTCTGCAGTTTGAAACTAATCGATCATTACACTGCCTATTTCTTCTGCTACCGCGGAGCGATCGTTTTCAACATTGCGCCGTCTCAAGTCCTATTTAAGAAGCACAATGATACAAGAACGTTTAAATGGATTAGCACAGCTTTGTATCAACAAAGATATAGTTGTAGAACCAGATGAAGTTATTCAAGAACTAACCAAGAAACAACGACGGTTAAACTTTGTATTGTAGACAATAAGACAATTTTATAAGTGTACATATGCAATGTGGATATTTAGGACTCATCAAGTGTAAGTGATTTTATTGATTATTTTGTTGCATTTTTAAGTGATTTCATGCCATTTTAACATGTTCCTTTTTTTTTCTTTCCTTTAATGATCTTTAAAATATTAATAGTTTAGAGCTTTTGGTGATAAAAATTCGTGTGCATTTTGATTTATTTCATTAATACAGGAAACGAAGTAATAACAAGTATTGATTTCCATTTATTAATTTGAACATCTTACCGCCGTACTGTTGTTTCAAGTACTTTAAAGTTTATTCTTAACGTGATTTTAATTCTGGCATAAGAACAATTAATGTTTTTGCAACAGTTTTTGAATAAATTGCAAAACTTATACAATTTTAAGGAATTTTACTAAATAATATTAATAATAATAATAAATATGTATTGATACAAAGAGAGGGAGAGAACGCTGATAGAGTGTTGTGAAAAAAAAAAAAAATGTGCCTCCCCTAAAAATATTTTCTGGTTGCACCCCTGGTCGGAAGCGCAAAATAGCATGAAAATCTGCCTTGGCAAGAGCCTAAGCCTAGCAAAATATCTCATGTCCTATATCTAACTCATGCTAAATGAATTCTATGTTTGCGTGTTTCAGTGGAATCTTCTTCTGAAAATTTAATAATTCTTGCAGTATAAGTTGTCAAAGTTTATGCTCCAATCTGGTTTGCAATAAAAAATTACCCTTTGTGTGCAGATTGGCTCGGCAGTTCAAAATCACTGCAACTAAATATTTATCGACTGAGTTGAAGTGTAAAATAGATCCCGCAATCCAAAGAAACAGTGTTTTCGTATGTCCTAAAACTGAATTTATTACAATGCTGACAGACTTGGAAAAGCACATTCGTGAATTAGCAGCCTGTTGGATTTTAGAAGCTTGTAGTGTTCCGCAAAATATACTCCCAAAAGGCAAATTTTTCACATTCTCACTCTCATTCAATCAATCTCTGAAGAAGAAATTCAACTGTTTGTTTCAGGCAAAAAAAGAACTGTTTACTATGCCTGCCATGCCATACACACAGGCTATTGAAAGGCAGGTGGTTCATGGCGCAGACTGCGGCGTTAAAATTTTTTAAGAGGGTTGATTTTACAGATTTTTGACCTTTTTTTTTTTTTTGGAGGGGGGAGGCTCTCAATGGTGTCATGGAGCACCTGGTTTTGTACCCTTTAACGGCCAAGTCACACAACATTAACTATAAAAATAAAGAAATCGCAGTAAGGAACCTTAGACTTGTCATGACTTAGTCTAGATTTCATTACTTTTTAGAGATAAACAAGCAGCTCCATCGAGACTTGGCTAGTTTTGTACAGAATGTTTTTGGTGGGATATATTTTTTCCTTAGATACGGGTTTTGAAGCTCAATCCAGAGGCAAAAAACAAACTCCTAATTGAATGAAATTTTATATATAACCTTAAAACGTCATTTGGCACCTTTTTCTTGCCCTGCCCGATGGAAATCGAAAACTTTTTTTTTACCATAGTACGATGACCCACCCTACTGCACATACCCCTGTCCAAACACTCAGTTACTGTCAAGTACAATCTGGCATTTCCTGTTGAGCTACAGATACAAAAACATGGCTGTCTCTATCAAATGTGAATTGAGAAGTGGTACTAGTTTCTTGAAAGCAGAAGGTAACAGGGCAGCGGAAATCAGTAGCGGCGCGAGAGCAAAAGTAGACGTCTGCGATGCAGTTTTGCGAGGCCCTATTAAACATAAAATATTCTCAGACAAATAATTGAATTCATAGAATTCCTTTTTATACTAATTATTGGCACTTAGAATTACCAATTCATTTCTTAATTGCTGCAACAAAAACATTTCGTGACTAGTAACGCAATCAAAAAGAAGTGTGTTTTGGCGGTAGGGGGAGGGGCAGTACATCGAAAGTGAAAAAAATGACCCAATAGAAAGGAGCATCCGGGGGCTCTCCCCCGGGAAAAATTTTGAAATTTGTAGTTTAAAAACACCATTTTAGGCTTTCTTTGCCGATGTTAGGGGAAAAGAAGTACAGGGATCTCAGCGGAAATTTCTAGAAATTGAAGCCTTAAAAACACATTTATAGGCCATATTTATTGACTCTAGTGTCAGAGACTATCCCCGATCGATTCTTTTTTTTTTTTTTTAATTGGTCGAAATCAATTCCTTCTCCCCCCTGCAAGTTCTCAAAATTGAAGTTTCAAAAACAGAATTTCAGACAAACTTTCAAGATTTTACGGAAATGAGGTTCTGGGAGCTCTTCCCTGGAAAATTTTTGAAAATTATGGTCCTAAAAACTTAAGCAATATTCAATATTCAGGAGCCATTCCACTTGAACTTTTTGTTAGTGTAGTTTAAAAAACCTAATTGTTTATGATAAAAAAAAAAAAAAAAAAAAAAGGCGGAATGGGGACCCCTGCCCGAATATTTTCTGAAATTCAAGCCTTAAAAATGCGATTATAAGGCCATATTTTGTAATATTAGGCTCAGTAATTTTTGAAATTAAAGCTCCAAAAACGCAATTTTAAGCGATTTTCGATGTTGTTGAGTATTTGGGGGCTTTCAGCTAGAAATATTGCGAAATTGAAGATCTGGATGCGAAATTTCAGATGCTCCATAATGCTTTCGGTGGGTATGTGGGGGGGGGGGGGGAGTTCAGAGGAGAAGAATTTTAAATATTTTCTTATTCTTAAACGAACTGGGAAAAAAGAAAGAAATAGGACGGGGGTGGGGTAGTGGGGGTAGCTGATCAATAAGCTGTAACTATGGAATACTTTTAATTATATATATACAAAAGAAATTTCACTCATTAATTTCTTTCAAAAAATAAAATAAATAAATTAGAAACATGAAGGAAGTCGGATAATTGCAACAGTTTCAAATCTTTGCGTGCGTTGGGAAAATCGACGATCAGGCACTGCTCAAATTTGTACAATCATTTTGTATAAGGCCCCGACAGAATTCTCCAATCGGGCCCCGCATTTGCTAAGGATGGCTCAGTGCAGTTGCCCCTTCACGCACTATTTTTATTACTTTTGTGTGTTGTATTCAATAAGAGGTTCAATTGAAAACATAAAAATTTCTTATAACTTCTGAGAATTTTGCGAGGCCCTATCTGCGCGAGGCCGTCGGCAGTCGCCGACATCGCCGACGCCTAGCGCCGCCACTGGCGGAAATTCATCAAAGAATAAGTCGTGTATATGGAGACAACTTAATGAGTGCTGGTGTTGTTCGTAAGTGATGCCGAAAATTTAACGAGGGCAGAACTAATGTGCATGATGAAGGGGGTCAGGGAAGCAAGTCTGTGACTACAGACGACCTTGTTCAACCAGTCGACAAAGCGGTTAAGGAAAATCGAAGATTCACGATAAATGAATTATCGATGCAATTTCCAGGAGTTTCAAGATCGTCCCTACGTTCTACAGTTATAGAATGGTTGTGCTACAGAAAACTCTTTGTGCTCGCTGGGTCCCATTAGCGACCCTTTATACTGAAAGATGCTACACAGGCGTACTGCGCGCTGATTGGTCACTGGCAAAAACCGTCCAACGCTCAAGTTCCCGTTCATAGGATTTGCATTGCGCGCAACACGCGCTCAAAGAAAAAAGGTGGATTCCTTTTAAAATACGGAAAACTATGCAATTTAATTTTTAGTTTTACATTCTTTGATGTGTTGGTTCAGGCCCGCTGCTAGGCGTCTGAGCGCCCGCGTGCGAAAACTATTTTGATCGCCCCCCCCCCCATATCATGGGATATTTGGCCCTTCCCCCGAGGGTCATGAAAATTTATTTATTATTATTATTATTATTTATTTATTTATTTTTGAAGTAAGTTGAAAAAAACTTACTAGCTTGATTTACCCAGCGATCTCCCCCCCCCCCCCAAAAAAAGAAATCTCTTTGCCAGTGCAAAATTTTCCATGTTCTTTTCTTCCTAACACACGAGACACATAAATTGTTCTTTTATTGCTACGTGAGAAAGCAGAAGATGAATGACACTTTGCCACTTTTGCAATTTATAGATCCTTCTCTCAATTAGCTTATTTTGGTGATTAGCTAGCACATAACGCTTACTAGTAAACAACCTGTTGCTTCAGTATCTTAAATGAAACTTTTCAATAAAAAAAGAATAAAATTAAGTCATATTTTTGATTTAATATTTCTCTGGAGAGGGAGCTTGACATGCATAAGATAACTTCGGAGTTTAAATGTCGGCAATGAAAGTAATAAGCAAGTAATAAGCTAAGTAAGCAAATAATATGTTTAGTTTATGATCGAAAATATGAAAAACAGATCCGTAATTAATGAGACATAAAACAGTAACAGAAATAAGTACGGCAATTAGTTGTATGTTTATTTTGAGAACTTTTTTTATACTACATTTCTATTACAAAGTTTCAAACCCACTAAAAATGTTTTAAAACAGTTACAAAAACCAATATGATTATGAGTGGGTGTGAAAATGAGTCAATACTCATATCAAGTAGAAAACATAAGGGAGTAAGTAATAGCATTTTTTGATTTGAAATGAAAAATACAAGCTATACAAAGAAAAAGAACTTCCCAGGAACTCTTACTTTTTTCGGATTGTCAAATTCGTTCAAGAAAACACAACATTTTGTTCCTTCTTTCGTGCGAAATGTACAAAGCAAAAGACATTTTTCCAAAGAAAAGAAAGAAAGAAATGAAAAATACCTGCACAGAAATTGGCATATTTTTTGCTTTCTTGCAAGTTGTTTAGTACAGAACATGTTCAATTACGAGCAACATGTGATATTTCGATTAGGTTGCATTGCTCTGAACAGGATAACCTAATGATTAGCACATTCGGTCGGTAAATAAACGGTTTGAAGTAAACTAAATGTTGGATAAATAAGTACATCATTGATAAAGCACAGTAAAATTTATGAGAAGTGCAAAAAGCACTCTGGTGAGCGAAGATCTAAAAAATGATTGCAATTGTAAAATTTTTTATATGTCAATGTCTAGCTTTTCGAGGCACGAATTTAAAAAAAAGAAAGAGAAATGAAACCAGTCTTTTTTCAGATCGTTGCTAAAGTAAAATACCTGTAATAAACAGAATGGTTCAGGAAAGTGGAGAATTTATAGGGTGAGGTATTTAGAGGTATGCCTAAAAACGAATGCGACTTCACTTCTTGGGTCATTCCATACAGATTCAACGGGTAAGTACGCTCGACCATTTTCGAATTTTTTTGAAACTCATATCCCAAAAAGATGCATATAAATGATGTTTAAAACCACTTTTATTTTTTCTCTAACCTTAACCCTTGGTTTTTTGGAGGTCATCAAAAGTCATTTTCGCAGTCAAAAATGGTACTTTTAGACCTTTGCATTTTGACCAAAATCTATTTGAATTACATTTAAGGCGGTTAATTTTATGCGTTGATGTTAAAGGATATAAGATGATAGTCTTACATGCTGAGTTACGCGACTGTAACTTAATAACTAAAATGATGGCAATAGGTTAAAGTTCAAGGTCAAATGTAAAATTTTTACTCATTTCAAAGGGGGATAACTCGCATAGGGGACGGAAACACAGAATAAAATATTGCAAAAACTAATCACTGGAACCATGCTAATAAGAATATGTAACTGTTGCTGTGTGTTTGCTTACCCTTTATTGGTTACAGCCCCTCAAAGATCAGAAAAATGACATTTTTAGACCCCTGTAAACCAAAAGGGGATGGAATTAAAAATAAACTTTCTTGGCCAATTGAGTATTCCATTCAAGTACTATACATGTTATATATCTTGTTTTGTGTATTTGGTTTGTAAAAAAGACACAGGTCTTTGAAATTGAGCAATTTTGCTAGTTAATTTACGCACTAAAACAGAAATAAAAAGTGTGAAAACTTCATTGCACTTTCTTAAATGGCCTATGTAATATATTATACTGAAAAAACATATTTCAAGTATAAAAAAAAATATATTTTAATATGATAACCTAGAAATATTTGGACATGAATGAGTAGTTCATACTTGATTGACAGCTTAAGTAGTTAATTTATAGACTATCTACACACACAAATTTTCAATGCACACAAACATATGCTCTGTACATTAACATATTTAAATTGCCTTAAACATATGCAAAAACATTAGATATATATAATTTAAATTTTAAAAAGTGCGTTTTTTATTTCTTGTTTGAGTGTAGTTTTGAAAAAAATGAACACACCCAGTAGTTCTATAGTTGTAATGGTGACTCAAGTATATGGCGTTTTGGAATGCTTTACCAAGGCACACTCATAATTTGATACTTTGAAAATGTACCAGGAGCAAGACAATGGCAGGGGTTCTAAATTTAGTGATCAACACAAGCTATGTAATAACTTTTTTGACAATAATGGGTATTTTCTTTTAATAGTCCTTTAGGTAACACACTATTCTTCATACCTGCGAGGGGATAATAATTTTACAGTGATAATATTTAAATGCGGTGGCATAAAGTGGTGATTAAATGTTGTATTGGGAATTTTATTTGCGGAGTCAAACCTTTAAGCTGACAATCATGTATGAACTACTCATTCATGTCCAAATATTTTTAAGTTATCAAATTAAAATAATTATTTATATACTTAAAATATCTTTTTCCAGTATAATATATTACATAGAGCACACTATACGTAATTTAAGAAAGTGCAATGAAGTTTTCACATTTTTTGTTTCTGTTTCAATGTGTGAATTAACTAGCAAAATTGCTCAATTTCAAATACCTGTATCTTTTTTAAAAACCAAATACACAAAACAATATATATAACATGAATAGTACTTGAACGGTATATTCAATTGGCCAAGAAATTTTATTTTTAATTCCATCCCCTTTTGGTTTACAGGGGTCTAAAAATGTCATTTTTCTCAATTTTCTGATCTTTGATGGGCTGTAATTTATAAAGGGTAAACAAACACACAATTACAGCTATATTTTCTCATTAGTGTAACTTCAGTGATTAGTTTTTGCCATATTTCACTTTGTGTTTTTATCCCCTAAGCGAATTATGACCCTTTGAAATGAGTAAAAATTTTACATTTGGATTTGAACTTTGGCCTGCTGCCATTATTTTAATTATTAAGTTACAGCTACATTACTCAGTGTGTGAGACTATTATCTTATTTACTTTAACATTAAAATGGAAAATGTTCTGCCATGATAGTTATTCAATTAGATTTGGATCAAAGTGCAAAGGTCTATCGTCCCATTTTTGACTACGAAAATAACTTTTGATGACCTCTAAAAAATCAAGGGTTAAGGTCAGAGAAAAAATAAAAGTGGTTTTAAACATCATTCATATGCATCTTTTTGGGATATGAGTTTCAAAAAAAATTAAAAATGGTCGATCGCACTCATCCGAATCTGTATGGAATGACCCAATTGTGAAACACATTTTATCCCATCTCCGGCTGGGGCCGGACTCCAATGAGCAGGGATAATCAGCACATAAGTCTCCCCCCCCCCCCCGACCTTCTGGAAGGGCAGATTATCGGCAAATGTCCTGGAAAGTTGCATTAAATTCGAACCTTATCAAAATTTTCCTATTGCTCAACTGTTGCTAAGGAACAGATGCATTTCGTGAAATAAATTAATTTCCTCACAGTGCATACAGGGGCGGACTGGGTCCTCAAGAGGGACTTGACTCCCAAAGCACGCAAATTATGAATAAAAAAATAAATCAACAAAGATACACAGGTTCGAGGGCTCAAAAAAAAAAAAAAAAAGCCGAGGGCGTAGAGTTTCGAGGGCGCAAGAAAATGCATAGGTGGTGAGGTTCCAGGGCGCACAGGTGGGAGCGCACCGCCCCGCAATGGGCTGAAAGACCAGACGGCCCTTAAATTAGCTCCACACACACACACACACTCACACGGAAAAGGAAGCTGGTTTTACTCATAAAACAAAAATACTCCAGTGGCCAATAAACATTGGCTTTATTTTAATGCTGCCAAACTCACGCTAACAACAACAGTGAGAGTATAAGTACCGATTATTTTCGCGTTTTTATTGTTAATAATATCAGATTTCATTTATAAAATAATTGTGCACATCACTTTTTTTTGCATCAAAAAATTAAATATAATGTGCTAGCATTTTAAAAACTATTTAAGATTAAGAAAAACACTTTATAAAAATTAAAAAAGAAAACTAATTTTAATGCACTGTAGAAGCTCAGTTTATGGCTGCCCCTCTCATCTCTTGGCGCCCCCCCCCCCCCCGCCATCTTTGGATTATCCCGATCCTATGTTAAAAATTACCTTGCTTTTACGGGAAGAAGATATCGGGCTTTAGAAGACCAGCCATTTAACTTCACACCCCAATCCGGCACGTCACTACCTTTTTGGCTTGATCTCAAAACGGGGGCTGCAAAGTGACCAAACAAAACACAGGCAGAACAAGTTTTTACTACACTGCCACTGAATAAGCCGTGAGCCCCTCTCCAGCCTCGAGGGTTGCTTTTCATTTATTTTTCCCTCTTGTCTTGATATACTTCCAAGAACATCAGGGCTATCTGGTCTGCTTGGGCTGGTAACTGCGTGAACATTGGAAAAGGTCAAAAAAGGTCATGAGACTCTCTTCCGCCTGCTTTTATTGAGCACTGGCCACAGGTGGTACTAAGAATGAAGTTAAAAGAGCCTTCTTTCCTGCTGTTATTAAATTTTCTCGCACTGAATGGTCTCCTATAAGGGGGGGGGGGGCGTAGTTTTGAGGAAACAAAATTTTTGGAAAGTCAAAACTGATTTTTTTTTTAATTTTTTTCCCCTTGATTTAGCATGTTGAAACTGATTTTGGCGCCCCTTTGCCGCCTCTCAGGCGTGCGGCGCACGCCTTGCACGCCCGCTTACGGCGGGCCTGTGTTGGTTACCTATATCTTGCCTTCACTAAGGAGAAAATTTCCCCAGGAATTTCTGAAAAATTGTTTTGTTTTGCCAGGCTTACGTTCAAGGTTTTGTTTCTTGTATCCTAAGCAATATTTTCGACTTTGATGGCAAACCAATACATTTAGGATATACTTTAATGTGTTAACTTACTTTCTCACGAAATTCATAGTGTTTTCTTTCCTGTAATATTAGTTTTAATGCTGGATTTTCCGATTCATGAAAAAAGCATGCTTTGGCGACATTCGGGATTTAAACACGCGCCAATCAGGTTACTGTACTCAATGTTAAAAAGTTTGTATTTACAAACAAACAAAGCTGGATAATTGAAGGATTCTCTTTTACGTGATTTATATAATAAAGTTGTTGCTTTAAAACCATTAGCAAGTGTACGTTTGACCTTTTTTTTTTAATTTTTAAATCTGATAGCGTGAACTTTTGAATCAATTGACTTCTACATTCTAAAAACATTTTAGTTCTTTTTATTTCCTCCTGTTTTCGCAGGGTTTGCTGCTATATTAGTACATATAAATCCGACGTTTATTTTAAAATTATCATGATATCTGATAATTTCGATATTTATTTTGGAAACACGATGCTTGCAATATCGTATATGAATATTACTTAGTTCCTCGGTTTCGAGGCTATGTAGCATGGTGGATAAGGGACGCGCTTAGAGGTAGGGAGGGCGTCGGTTCGAATCCCGATGGAAGCAAATCGTTTTCGTCAGCGCATTTTAAACTTTTAGTATTATCACTGCCATAATTAGTTTTATCACCAATTAAAATCCTATAATAATTTTTTACTCAATAAAAATTTGTAAAAAAATAAAAAAAAGATTTTTTTTTTTTTTTAAGTAGAAATTTTTTGATTGAGCGAAGAAACGATTTTCGTTGTAATTCAGTTCTACGGATTTCTTCCTCATACGATATTAAAAGCTAATGTTCTTGAATTCAAAATGCTCCTGTAAAAAAAAAATAGTTGAAACTTAAGTAGTTGAAACTTAATTCATCACTGAAATTTATTTAAAATATCATATATTGATATTAATGAATTTTTAATATGTGTTAAATGTGTTTAATACATGTATAAAAAGTTCTATGGTTGGGGTCGTAAACATAACCTCGCAACATTGTGAAGACTACGCAGCGCTGCCGTGTTAGGTTTGCCTCAATATTATTATTAAAATTTTTTGTAAACCTTTAACAAGATTTGATTTGCGTAGTGTTTAAAATATATTTCATTCATTAGTCTGTATCAAAGCAAAATGTATGGCAAAAAAAATTCAAAATTCAGCTGTTTTAGATTTAACTACTCTCTTAACTAAATTTATTGAGCAGATTGCTTGTTTATTGCAATTAAATGCCTTAGGTACTGGCTTTTCAAGTACTTTTCAATTTTTTTAAGGTACGAATCATGCAATTTATTGGGAGTCGGGAGTAAGGGGCCCCAACAAAACAAAACGGGAGGGGGGGGGGGGCTAGGCTATAGCTTGTTTAGCTTATAGGTAAATTCGGTCCAGCCGAAGATTTATTTCGAAGGACTAAAGAGCAATATTGTGAAATACCACTTGTCCCAAATATATCAATCCTTGAAAAAAAAAAAAAAAAAAACACGATATGATACATAAACGACAAAATTAAGCGTGGAATAGTCATTCTTGACCGCGTGAAACTGGCTGCTCTGCGCCAAACAAGCGATAACGCGCCAAGCGCGGATGCCCTCGCCAATTCGAGTTGGACGGTTTTTTCGACTCGGAAGTATGCGCAGAAACGCTATTTCAGCCTGTGTCGCATCTCTTAGTATAAAGGGTCGCTAGGTCCCATGGATGTTGACTGATGATCACAAAACTCTCCAAATGGGTGCAGCTTTGTCATTTCTTGAGCATTACAATGTTGATGGAAATGATTTTTTGAAATCCATTAGTGACAGGTGATAAAACATGGGTTCAATATTATACTCCCGAAACAAACTGACAATCGAAGCAAAATGGATACATACTAATTCACCAAATCAACCCGTAAAATTCAAGCAAACCCTCAACTACCGTAAGATTATGGCAACTGTTTTTTGGGACCAAAAAGGTGTGTTACTTCTAGAGTTTATGCAGCCGTGAACAACAATTACAACGGATTCGTATTGTGAAACTTTGAAACACATACGGAGAGCTGTTCAAAACAGCGAAGCATGCTGACTTCAGGTGTTCTGATTCATGATAATGCTCCTCCTTACTGCGCACGTCTATCCCAACAGCTCTTTCAGAAATTTCATTAGGACATTTTTGAAAACCGACAATATAGTCTCGACCTAGCGCTGAGTGACTTTCATCTTTTCCCTGAACTGAAGCAGTGGCTTGGGGAGCAGCGCTTCCAAACTGACGTGGAACTCAAAGACACCGTCAAAAATCATTCAATCATTGGCGGCAACGTTCTATGCACTGTAACAAATTTCGGAAACGTTTCTTGATGTATCGGAAACGTTTCCGAAATAGTAAAAATCCTTCATCCAATAGCGAACTCCTCATTATTCAGAAAGCTTTTTGTTATTTCAAAAAATCTAGAAGCGGAAGTGCTGACGCAATGCTTCGAAACGTATTTTATCCTTCTAACACGGGCGCCAGTGAGTCGGAAATAACGAGAACTTATTTTTTCCTTATCTGTGGTTGCTGCAGTCAGCAACTGTTTAGCATTGGATTGCTTGTTATTTCATGTATAGAGAGTGGTAAAATGTGTCGAAACTAATTTTACGCCTTTGCATTTTGTACTGCTCTTGATTTTTTAGACGATGTACGCAGCTATTAAGTTAGTTAATAACGATTTGCTTCTTTACAATTTCCAGTGCGACCATGATTAGACATATATTGTGTGTTCAAGCGTGAATAGTTTCAACACCCGTGTTTATACTTTATGAAACGAAACCCTTTGGATTACTTATCCAGTTGAAATGGAGGTACTTAGATTTTATTCCGCTTGTTGACTAGTAAGTATTAATGAATATTTTAAAACATGTTCTTATATACATTTATATTTTTGTTGATTTGCATTTGATGAGGCTCCAATTGTAACTGTTTTTGGGTTTATCTAATTAATTTAAAGTTATCCTACATACCTATGTGTGCAGTGTACTATTTGTTGTAACCAATTGAAACTGATTAATTACGCAAAAGAAAGAAGATTTATATTTGAAAAGCTATCACAGAAAAGTTATTCCGAAATACTCGAAAACGGTTATATTGTAAACGGTCCTGTCAAATTTTATCCGAAGATAAAAGCTATCAAGTTTGATACAAGATATGTTTTAAAGTTCTGCATTAAAAATACAATATGTTGATAGTTTTGTCTTGAAAATATTGAGAGAAAAACTGAAGTTTAAGATTGTTTAACAAACAATCCCCACTTTTTAGAAAGTACCCCCCTCCAATCCCCCGACGATTTTGTGATTAGGAATGAAACTACTATATTATTTCATAAATAATAGCATATTCACAGTTATAAATTCTTCGAAAATTTATAACTGTGCATATGTTATGCTGTTAGCCATGCTATTTGTCATTAGAAATTCAAAAAAAAAAAAAGTAAAATCCACGAATGATTCTAAAATTGCTTGTATTATTGCTCTTATACTGCAACAAATTTCGGAAACGTTTCTGGGTATATCGGAAACGTTTCCGAAATAATAAGAATCCTTCATCCAATAGCGAACTCCTCATTATTCAGAAAGCTTTCTGTTATTTCAAAAAATCTAGAAGCGGAAGTGAGGTGCAATACTTCGAAACATATTTTATCCTTCCAACACTGGCGCCGGTGAGTCGGAAAAAACGAGAGCTTATTTTTTTCCTTATCTATGGTTGCTGCAGTCAGCAACTGTTTAGCATTGGATTACTTGTTTTTTCATGTCTAGAGAGTAGTAAATTGTGTCGAAACTAATTTTACACCTTTGCATTTTGGGCTGCCCTTGATTTTTTAGACGATGTACGCAGCTATTAAGTTAGTTAATAACGATTTGCTTCTTTACAATTTCCGGTGCGACCATGATTACATATATATTATGTGTTCAAGCGTGAATAGTTTCAACACCCGTTTTTATACTTAATGAAACGAAACCCTTTGGATTACTTATCCAGTTGTAATGGAGGTTCTTAGATTTTCTTCCGCTCATGTTCACTTGTAAGTATTAATGAATATTTTAAAGCATGTTGTTATACACATTTATATTTTTGTTGATTTGCATTTGATGAGGCTCCAATTGTAACTGTTTTTGGGTTTATCGAATTAATTTAAAGTTATCCTACATACCTATGTGCGCAGTGTACTATTTGTTGTAACCCATTGAAACTGATTAATTACGCAAAAGAAATAAGATTTATATTTGAAAAGCAATCACAGAAAAATTATTTCGAAATACTTGGATATACATACATTGGTTCAAAAAAAATCAATTGTTTAATTCATTAAAAATGTGGTAATGCAAATGTTTTCTAGCATTGTAATATGCTTCACAAAAAATGTGCCAGTATTATTTATCTTTTTTTATTATAATTTATTCATTTATTTAAAAATAATTATACCATTAGAAAATGGCGCAGTTATCTATTAGTAAGCAACATAGTTATGCAATTAATTCATGTGCTTATTCATTTTGTTAAATGTGGTTGACAATAAAAAATTCCTTGACATTTGTTGTTCGTTAACTAACATTTCCTTAGTGGATATACTAGTTTAATATAGGATAGTCAGGAGGAATGAGTCAGTGGCTAAAATGGAACAGTTGCATTTACAAGCCGAAATAAAAAGAAATATTATTTCATGTCATTGTTTTAAAAGTGATCATTTTTTAAATACTATGTTATTAATATACAATATACATATGGGGAGAAGACGAGGGGCGTTCACCACGCAGACTGCCATTGACATTTTGAGGGATTGCTTTTTTTTAAAAAAAGGGGGGGGGGGGCGCTTTATAGCATTTTATGGGTTCACCATCACTCTTATGGTGTGTGGGGGGGGGGGGGAATCTCGTATATATGAAATGGAGTAATCATGCAATAGAATTCAATGTTTTAATAAATAAAATATATAATGCATTTTGTGCACATTGTAAAAATAAAATCAGTAACCTATTTTGTTTAAGTATTTATATTTGTGATGAACTGGAAAAGGGCAAGAACATAAGAATCAACCCGAATGGTTCCAACAGGAGGACTTGGTGTCATATTTAAATTCACCAATTTCTCTGTTGCACTTTTCGGTACACTTTGTTCGTCAGAGAAATAGACTTGACGCGAAGGGAAGGTAAGTTCTGTCAAATTTTATCCGAAAATAAAAGCTATCAAGTTTGATACAAGATATGTTTTTAAGTTCTGCATTAAAAATACAATATATTGATAATTTTGTCTTGAAAATATTGAGAGAAAAACTGAAGTTTAAGATTGTTTAACAAACAATCCCACTTTTGAGAAAGTACCCCCCCCTCCCCTGCCCTGACGATTTTGTGATTAGGAATGAAACTACTATATTATTTCATAAATTTTCAAAAATTTATAACTGTGCATATGTTATGCTGTTAACCATGCTATTTATCATTAGAAATTCGGAAAAAAAAATCTACAAATGATTCTAAAATTGCTTGTTTCATTGCTGTTAGATATGAAAGAACTGAAACTGATATGGTATGCAATACTATAGTAAAGAATTATATTTTAGAAAAAATCACGGAAAAAGGATTCTGAAATTCTCGGAAACGTTTTTGAAAATTGTTTGGGGAGTTCCGAAATACTCGAAAACGTTTTCGAAACTTTCATGAACCACAGCTGCACAGAATACTCAGAAACATTTCTGGAAATTACGGAAAGAGGATTCCGAAATACTCAGAAACGTTTCTGAAAATTTCAGAAAGAGTACTCCAAAATACTCAGAAACATTGAAAGAGGATTCCGTAAATACTCAGACACGTTTCTGGACATTACAGAAAGATAATTCCGAAATACTCAGAAACGTTTTTGAAAATTTCATGAACCGCAGCTGCACGATATACTCAGAAACGTTTCCGGGTTTCTTTTACAGTGTAGATATGACAGAATTGAAACTGATATGGTATGCAATACTATATTAAAGAATTATATTTTAGAAAAAATCACGGAAAAAGGATTCCGAAATTCTCGGAAACGTTTTTGAAAATTGTGTGGAGAATGCCGAAATACTCGGAAACGTTTTCGAAACTTTCATGAACCTCAGCTGCTCAGAATACTCAGAAACATTTCTGGAAATTACGGAAAGAGGGTTCCGAAATACTCAGAAACGTTTCTGAAAATTACAGAAAGAGAATTCCAAAATACTCAGAAACATTTCTGGGAATTACAGAAGGAGGATTCCGAAATACTCAGACACGTTTCTGGACATTACAGAAAGAGAATTCCGAAATACTCAGAAACGTTTTTGAAACTTTCATGAACCGCAGCTGCACGATATACTCAGAAACGTTTCCGTATTTTTTTTACAGTGTGAGGAGGGTATAGAAAAGCTTGTGTACAGGTACGACAAATTCCTAAATCGTCAAGGTGATAATGTGGAGAAATAATACACTGTAAAAAAATCGGGAAACGTTTCTGAGTATATCGTGCAGCTGCGGTTCATGAAATTTTCAAAAACGTTTCCGAGTATTTCGGAATTATCTTTCTGTAATGTCCAGAAACGTGTCTGAGTATTTACGGAATCCTCTTTCAATGTTTCTGAGTATTTTGGAGTACTCTTTCTGTAATTTTCAGAAACGTTTCTGAGTATTTCGGAATCCTCTTTCCGTAATTTCCAGAAATGTTTCTGAGTATTCTGTGCAGCTGTGGTTCATGAAAGTTTCGAAAACGTTTCCGAGTATTTCGGAGCTCTCCAAACAATTTTCAAAAACGTTTTCGAGAATTTCAGAATCCTTTTTCTGTGATTTTGTCTAAAATATAATTCTTTACTATAGTATTGCATACCATATCAGTTTCAGTTCTTTCATATCTAACAGCAATGAAACAAGCAATTTTAGAATCATTCGTGGATTTTTTTTTCTGAATTCCTAATGACAAATAGCATGGTTAACAGCATAACATATGCACATTTACAAATTTTTGAAAATTTATGAAATAATAGAGTAGTTTCATTCCTAATCACAAAATCGTCAGGGGAGGGGAGGGGGGTACTTTCTCAAAAGTGGGATTGTTTGTTAAACAATCTTAAACTTCAGTTTTTCTCTCAATATTTTCAAGACAAAATTATCAACATATTGTATTTTTAATGCAGAACTTAAAAACATATCTTGTATCAAACTTGATAGCTTTTTTTTTCGGATAAAATTTGACAGAACTTACCTTCCCTTCGCGTCAAGTCTATTTCTCTGACGAACAAAGTGTACCGAAAAGTGCAACAGAGAAATTGGTGAATTTAAATATGACACCAAGTCCTCCTGTTGGAACCATTCGGGTTGATTCTTCTGTTCTTGCCCTTTTCCAGTTCATCACAAATATAAATACTTAACCGTTTACCCGCCAATGTTCCAAAAATGGAACATCATATTTAAGTGAAAATTTTCCCAAGAAATAACGTTAAAATAAACAAGTTTTTTTTAACACAGTTTAGTCTTATTTCAAAGTATTTTTTGATTTCCTGCTTGATTGTTTATATGTTTTCAATTATTTATTGCGATTTTTCAAAGATGAGTGTTTTTTTAGCTTTTTGCAACTTTTTCTTATAAAATTTACCAAAAATTGACTTTTTCAGAAAATGTGATGATATTTATTATAGTTGAGAAAAATACTTCAATGTACGATTTTAAAATGCTTGTAGAAATGTACATTGATATTTCCGAAAGGTGTGCCCCTTCAAAATAGCATGTTCCAATTTTGGAACATTGGCGCTTTTAGGGAGTCAAATTTCCAAGAAGTAAATCGCTCGACTTCCAAGGGGAAATTTCATTTTTCGTAATGTATGTTTCTTCTTTTTTCTCATTTTGAATGTACTCTGATGTAGATGTTGGCAAAACCAAGTTTATATTTTGAAAGGATATGACGTTTCGTTAGCAAAGAAAATAATAACAGTCTTCTGTTTGACGGACTATATGGCTCCGAATCCACACCTGCTCGGACAGCTGCATTGTCACGTGATAATAAAAAATAATATTAGTGAGCGTTTTATTCTTCATATTTTAAATGCAGTTCAATAATTCGCTAGCTTTGTTTTCGAGCGAAACTAAATTCTGTTTGACGTATACCAACTGTTCATAAATGTTAAAAAATGTCTACAAGATTTCTTACTGTAGAACAAGCTGTGGCTTATTTAGAGACATTGTCAGATTCGGATTTGTCAGATGTAGATATATGCCAATTACCCCTGATGAACTAGGCAATATCACTGAGGAAGAATAGATGTTGACAGAGATGAAATCCTAGAATTTTTTGGTTTGTTGCTTTTGAGTGGGTACCATTCTGTTCCTTCTGAAGATATGTATTGGAGCAGTGCAGAAGATACATCTGTGCCAATTGTACCAACAGTTATGCCTCAAAATCGTTTTCGAAAAATAAAAAACAACTTTCATTTGATGGACAACCATGAATTAAAACAAAATGATAAACTAAGAAAAGTTTTCCCTATTTACGAAGAATTGTGTAAAAACCCTCAACAATTTGGTGTATTTTATGAAAAATCGAGCATAGATGAATCTATGGTTTCCTATTACGGACGGCATTCATGTAAAATGTTTATTAGATGAAAACCAATAAGATTCGGCTTCAAAATTTGGATGCTGTGCTCTTCAAGTGAATACCCATATTTCATGAGATTTATTCAGGCAAAAAAGAAGGATCCCCTGATGTGCAATTAGGATCCAGAGTTGTAAATGATCTATTATAAGTTTTGACTGACACGTCTAAGCATGAAGTATACTTGGATAACTTTTTTACATCATATGACTTAATTTCTCAGCTATCAAAAAAAAAAAAAAAAGTGTATTAGCAACAGGAACAATTCGTGAAAAACGAACTGGCCATGGAAATTCAAAAAAGCCCTTTCTAAAGAAGATCGAGGAAATTTTGACTATCGATCTGATGGATCAGTGTACATGTGCAGCTGGAATGATAATGCAGTGGTTACAGTAGCATCTAATTGTTATACACATGAGCCACTTGCATCTGTAAAATGTTACTCAAATGCGCAGAAATGCAAGATAGATGTGCCACAACCTCATCTTATCAAGAGATACAATGAAGGAATGTGGGGTGTGGTCGTCTAGGATAAACTTTTAGGCAGCTACAGCCGTCATTTGAGGAGTAAAAAATGGTGGTGGAATCTTTTTAGTAATGTTCTGAATGTTTCAGTTGTAGTTAGTTGGTTACTTCATTGTGAGTTACACAAAGTCAAGATGAAGCATTTCGAGTTCCGAAGAGGAATAACAACTGACCTCCTAAAAAGAGAAGTACTAGTAGAAAGTCATCCAGGGCCTCGTTGTCATATACATAAACGATCAAGAATGTCTGACGGACATTATATTGTATCTGCATCCCAAGGACGTTGCGTGGTGTGCAAAAAGATACGACTAAGAAATGTGACAAACGACTTCACCAGCAATGCTTTCTTTCATATCATGGGCATTAGATATTTCTGTATTGGATTTTGTGAATTCTGATATGTACATAAATGCAATTTAAAATATTATTTTTTCCGTAATAATGTATGCTAAGATAAAAATCGCATTCAAAACCTCTTAGTTTAAAAAAATTCTCTGAAAAAAAAAAACTTCATGCAAAGCGCCAATGTTCCAAAAATGGAACACACTGAAAAACATAGTAAAAAATTTTTTTCTGGAAATTTTATTTTATTTCTGTATTTACTAGACATAAATAGACATAATTTCAAAAAATTACTCAAATTTAATCATCCGTCAATAGTTCGGCGGTTAAACGGTTAATCAAAATAGGTTACTGATTTTATTTTTACAATGTGCGCAAAATGCATTATATATTTTATTTATTAAAACATTGAATTCTATTGCATGATTGCTCCAGTTCATATATACGAGATCCCCCCCCCACACCATAAGAGTGATGGTGAACCCATAAAATGCTATAAAGCGCCCCCCTTTTAAAAAAAAAAGCAATCCCTAAAAATGTCAATGGCAGTCTGCGTGGTGAACGCCCCTCGTCTTCTCCCCATATGTACATTGTATATTAATAACATAGTATTTAAAAAATGATCACTTTTAAAACAATGACATGAAATAATATTTCTTTTTATTTCGGCTTGTAAATGCAGCTGTTCCATTTTTGCCACTGACTCATTCCTCCTGACTATCCTTTATTAAACTAGTATATCCACGAAGGAAATGTCATTTAACGAACAACTAATGTCAAGGTATTTTTTATTGTCAACCACATTTAACAAAATGAATAAGCACATGAATTAATTGCATAGCTATGTTGCTTACTAATAGATAACTGGGCCATTTTCTAATGGTATAAATATTTTTAAATAAATGAATAAATTATAATAAAAAAAGATAAATAATACTGGCACATTTTTTGTGAAGCATATTACAATACTAGAAAACATTTGCATTACCCTATTTTTAATGAATTAAACATAATTTTTTTTTTTTTGAACCAATGTATGTATATCCAAGTATTTCGAAATAACTTTTCTGTGATTGCTTTTCAAATATAAATCTTATTTCTTTTGCGTAATTAATCAGTTTCAATTGGTTACAACAAATAGTACACTGCGCACATAGGTATGTAGGATAACTTTAAATTAATTCGATAAACCCAAAAACAGTTACAATTGGAGCCTCATCAAATGCAAATCAACAAAAATATAAATGTGTATAGCAACATGCTTTAAAATATTCATTAATACTTACAAGTGAACGTGAGTGGAAGAAAATCTAAGTACCTCCATTACAACTGCATAAGTAATCCAAAGGGTTTCGTTTCATTAAGTATAAAAACGAGTGTTGAAACTATTCACGCTTGAACACACAATATATATGTAACCATGATCGCACCGGAAATTGTAAAGAAGCATGTAGAAGCTGTAGAAAATAGGAAAGTTAGGGCTACTATATTTAATTTTAAGAAAAAGTTGTTTTTGTTTCGTATATATCTGAAAATGTAAATGCTGTTTTCTTGATGTTTCCATTTTAACTAAAATATGAGGGTGTCTAAAAATTAGTTGTGCAAAAACTTTTTGATTTGAGTCAGTTAATATATGCAGATATTTTTGAAGAATTTTTTCTCATTAAGTTTCATTTTTGTAAAAAATGTTTTTTTCCCCTTAGTATATATTTATTTGGATTGGTTTTCTTAACTCAGGAGCAACTTTTAGTTATGGTCCTGACCTGAGGTCGAATGTAACAGTTCTGTTTCTGACTAAACTATGTTTTGCTGTAGAATTATTGAATTCTTCGGTATAAAAGTTAAAGCCTTTTTGTTTAGCTTTTCATATTCATAAGGAGCAAGAGTCAGTATAGCTATACTTAAAAAACTTAACTTAAAAAACTAGCGAGATCCACTGTTGACCTCTTTATTGGATCACTTATAACATGCATAGTATGCAGTTGTAGCGTCCAAAAAAACATTTATAAGTTTGTATTGTCTATAAATCTACATTTTATGAACCCATATAAATGAAACATAATTCTAATTTAGTGTTCATATTGAACCGGAAAATTGTCACTCGGCACCTGGCAATTTAACATTATACTTAAATGGTTATGTAAATAACATTTCTAGTCGCCCACTGTTAAAATTACTTAGCCGGCAAAGAAGCATTTGTATTTTGTTAATGATTTTTTGCATGTGCATTTCAATTGTTAAAAGTAGGGGAGACCGGGGTTAGTTGTTACACGGGGTAAGTTTTTACATTCGAATTTAAAAATAATTGCACGGAGAAACTGACTTTCCTTGCAGTAGATGATAGCACACACCCATCTGCATTTCCTGACAATCACTGGAGTGCTTGCAGTCAGAAGTATAGAGAGTGCTCAAGGAAAACGGTTTTTTGAGTCTGGAAGTAATTTTTCTTTCCGCTGTTATTTTTCTATTTCTGGCAAAGCCGTTGCAGATAGCGAATTTATTTCTATACCACTGAAAGCCTACAGTTTTAGGTAAGTGCTAACATATTTAAAAGTTTTGTACAAAGATATAAAACCAATAATATGTGCCAAGAACTAAAGTGGCGTCGTATGGGGCAAGTTGTTGCAATTTTCATGGGGTTAGTTGTTACAAGTAACAACTTGCCCCATGCAAGTTTTAATTTAATATTATGTTTTCTTTTTAAATGTGATATGACGGGGGACTATAAAAACAAGACGGACAGGGGCAAAACACCTAAAGAAACATACTTGGATGTGGCTAAAGAAGTAATTGCAGATAGTTCAGTACGAAAGGCAACCATGAATTTCATGACACTAGAGATTCTGCAGTAAGATGAAAAGTCCCTTACATTCCTTCTTCAACAAGTCTTCCTTACAAAAATCCAGGCTTTTGTCAGATCTTTTTCTAATTTGGCACATAGGTCCTTTAACCACAAGGGGTTGTACCCCATATGAATACTACCCCATGGGAAACTATCCTATGTGCATTTCCTGCATCAAAGGACATCTGGGCCGAAACTGGAAAAGATCCGACGAAAACTGGATTTTTATAAGTAAAACTCCTGTGGGGTTTGGCACACATAGCGGGACGAAAACTACAATATGGGAATTAACAAGCATCAAAAGACAAATGTACCAAATTTGGAACAGATCAGACGGGGGGTTCTTATAAGACCCCCCCCCACACACACGTGGTTTCCCACTCCATAGCGGGACGAAAACGGGAATTCCCGAGCGTCAAAGGACATCTGTGACAATTTTGGAAAAGAGCTTATAAACCTTATGGTTTTTTATAAGAAAACCACCCCATTTGATGGTTGTCCCCCATAGCGAGGCGAAAATTACTTTTTGAGAATTCCTGAGCATCAATGAACGAACCTCTATGCCAAAATTTGGAAAGATCCGGCAAAAAATGAATTTTTTTCAAGGAAAACCCCCATTGGGGTTCCCCCCCCCCCATAGAGTGACGAAAGCTAACCTCCGTGAATTCCTGAGCATCAAAGAACCTGCATGGCAAATTTAGAAAAGATCGGACAAAAACTATTTTTTTATATAAGGAGACCCCCAATGCGGGATTGCTCCCCCTCATCATGGAAGGTGCAAAACTACCATGTGTGAAATCCCGAGCATCAGAGGACCTCTGTTCCAAATTTGGAAAAGATGTGATAAAAACTTTTTTATAAGTACCCCCCTCCCGTATGGGGGTTGCCCCCCATAGCGGAACGAAAATCACCCTATGTGAATTCCTGAGCATCAAATAACGAAACTCTGTGCCAAATTCGGAAAGATCCAACAAAAACTGGATTTTTTGCAGGAAAACTACCATAAGAGGAAGAAAACTACCCTGCGTAATTCCCCGGGCATCAAAGAACCTCTGTGCCAAATTTTGGAAAGATCCGACAAAAACTAGATTTTTTCAAATACCTCTTCCCCCCTTATAAAGTGATGAAAACTACCCTGCGTGATTCTTGAGCATCTAAGAACCTCTGTGGCAAAAAAACTTTCTTTTTATATGGAGAACCCCCAATGCGGGGTTGTCTGTCCCCCCCCCCCCCACATAGAGGGACATAAACGACCTTATGTGAATTCCCGAGCCTCCAATAACGAACCTCTGTGCCAAATTTGGAAAATATCCGACAAAAATTAGAGTTTTTGAAGGAAAACCCCCATTATGGGGGTTTAATTAGTTACCATGGGGAGTTTAATCTGCAATGATTTGTTTTACCTTTCTTAAGAAGTTGTTTGTTTGCATTTTTACATAAATAAAAATTTGCTTGACATATTTTATGGCCTCTTTTGTCAACAATTACTTGTCTTTTTTGATGGGGGGGGGGGGCTGCAGGCCCGTTATTTCAATTTTTTCCCAAATATGGCGAGTCTGTACTGAATAAAAATTTTACAGAAAACCAACTAAAACGACGGCCAGTCATGTGTAAAAACATGAATGTTCAAAAATCAAAACGGGAAGGGGGGGGGGTCAGTTGACCCCCTGACCCCATAAATGACGGGCCTGTGAAAGTGACTATACGCATTAGAGTGGAAACTACGGTGGTAAGATTCTGAAGTTAGGATTTGATCACACGCACACAAATATTATAAAATACAGTCGAACCTTGTTATAACGAACTTAAAGGGACCATTAAAATCGATTAGTATAAAACGTGGTTCGCTTTTTCGAAAAACAATACAAAATAAGACAAGGATTGCAAAAAAGTTCATTTCAGCAAGTTATTTGTTTTAAGCGTGTTCGAATTAACGAGGTTCGACTGCATTCTCAAAAATAAAAAAAACTAATGTGCTCCAAAAAAAAAAAAAAAAAATTTTTTTCTTAAAAATTTACGAAATTAATGACCTCATATATGACGAAATTAATTTGACGAAACTAATGCTCTCAAAACTACGAAAATGATTGTTAATTTGACGAAACTAGAATGAAGAAATATTTCGTTACATTTGACGAAATTCGCATCCTCAAACCACTAACAAAAGCAGTTTCTTCAATTTGACGAAATGTTCGCTCGGAGCATATCCCTGGAAGTGGTTTCGTCAAAAGCGAAGAAAATTTCGTCAAATTTGAAAGTCCATTTCTGAGAGTGTAGGCTATGTTTTGTGGCGATATGAGAAAAAAAAAACAAAGCTCGGGGGTACTTTCCGGACATTTTTCGACATTGAGGTGCAATTTTAAGCTTCCTTCGGTTTCATTAGGGGTGGAGGTTTGGTAGCTCTCCCGCCTAAAAACTCATGTTAAAGCTATCTTTAGTGGTGTTAGACAGTGGAAGTGGGGATGTTGTTTGAAATTGAAGTCCCAAAAAACGGCATTTTAGACTACATTTTGCCAATTTAAGGTGGAAAGGGTGGAAATTTCTCAAGTTTAAAGGTCTCGAAACGCAATTTTAGGGCATCTGTTTTCTCGTCACGGAGGGCCTGGTCTCCCTTTTGGATCAGAACTTGAGCGCATCATTTAAACTTGATGCATTCGGAAGTTACATCACGAGGCACGAACTGGACTTACTCCCTCCCTAGAGCCGGTACTGCTTCATTATCCAACATGGACGATTCTCTTTTTTTTAACTGATAGAGGTAGAGGGTAATCCGACAAAGAGGCCCTATAGCTTCAACCTTTGATTAACCATGCTGATTCATTAAAAAAAAATCTGTGGGTCATAAATCATTACCTTTCATGTAAATTTTGAAAGGCTTACCTAGTCATTTTACCGGTTATAAAACTTTCGTTTAAATGAATGATTAAATATAAAATTCATTGTTAGAGTTGAATAAGTGCTTTTCTAAAACTAAGATAAAATTCATTCGGTCTTGATGAAAATTTTGAAATGAACGACCAATCAAAGCAATTGCTGATGCAGATAATGCTCCTCCACATATAAGCAATAAATTGTTGACCATTTGAGGTTCTTTTCCTGCAAAAAAAAAAAATATCAACAAAACTTTTTTAATTAGGAAGTTTCCGAAAAAAATAGTCTTATAACGAAAAGTTATGAAATTTCATTGTTTCCTCTTCTATTGTTAACCTCTTCAGTAAAAATAAAGAGAGAGAAAAACCCTTGGTCCTATGACTTTCAGAGACGCCCTGAACTTAATTTTTGGGAGGGAGGAAAAATCTCAATTTGCCGAACGGAACTCCAAATTTTGACAAATGATAAAATACGGGCATGTACATATACGAATAAAAAGGGATATTCTGGCATTTAAAAATGGCAATGTTGCAATTATGTCTCCAAATTTGCCCAATCGTCAGATAAAATACACCGAATAAGGACGTTTTTGGGAGATCACAGTGACCTCTCATCGGGGTGCCCCTGATGACTTTCCACTCCACCTCCAAAGGAAGAGAAAAAACATGCGATAGTGCTGATATATCCACAAGAAAAAATACATGTTTTTACAGGGTCTCCTGAAATAGACTGACTGATTTCGAAAATTTACAACAGAAAAACGGTTAATGATAAAAAAAAAAAACAAATTCTTGCAGAAATTCCTGTTGTGGCGCGTAAATTTTTTCTCTATAATTCCAAATTTTAGTTCATTTTTTTTTCAATAGATGGCGCTGCAGATAGCAAGCCTTTAAGTCAAAAAAGGATTGAAATTCTCCGATTTTTCCTCCGATTGCGACATGTGGTGCAGCCGGTGGTAGACATTTTGAAAACGTTGTGTAATTTTGTGTATTAAAAACTATAATGTAATTTTCTATCTTTCTTTGATTTACAGTCTTCCGACCTGAAGTGCCATCTATCGGAAAATTCTTGAACTAAAATTTGGAACTCTGAGGGACAAAACTTACGGCCCACCATATGAATTTTCTACAAGAATTATTATTATTATTTTTTTTTAATCATTAAGCGTTTTCCTGTTATAAATTTTTGAAAACTGTCATTCTATTTCAGGACACCCTGTATTAGAGTAATTTTATTATTCTTTGTCCAAAGAATAACAGTAGGAAGACTTTTTTTCTTTTTTGCCCGCAGTAATAGATTAAAAGCATGATTTCCTTGTTTGGAAAACACGTTGGATTTTTTTTTTTTTCACTTCAAATGTGTTCGATTGCTGCCTCCAAAATAGTGCCACACGGGGCAGACCCTCCCTTCCGCCCTACCCTATCTACTCCAATGCATGAACGTTACCCTAGACAGTCACAATTAAGGAGTGGGGGCAGAGATATAATGCTTTAAAAATTCTACAATAGGTTCAAAAGTACAAAGTTTGGAGAAATGTCTGAATTCGGGTATGTAAGAAAAGAATAAAAATAATCGAAATAATCTTTGAAAATAATAAGCTTTGTCTCAGTAATAACTTTAAGTCTTAATTATGTGTTTTTAGTAGCTAATGCTTCTACTGAAAAACAACCTTCCTCCATTATTATGATAAAATTAATACACTATTCTAAAAATTGATGGTTTCCTTAAAAAATAAACCTGCCGTGGGCAGGTAAAAGGCGGTGACTGCAAATTTTTCTTTTCTTTCTTTTTTTGCATTTTTGTCATCTATTGTACGTTAGCATTATTGTACAAACTTGATTATTTGGTTTCCAACGAAAAAGAACGTCCAACTCCAACATTTCCCTATTGTTAGTATTGAATCCGAAACGCGTTTCGTCAAAAATCTCGAAAACTCATTTCTACAGATAATTTTTCTGTTTATCTACCCAGGGCAGTATATTGAACATTAGTTATTGTAGCACGTTTCGTAGCACTATTTAGTTAACTTTTAACTGTTTAATACTGAATGTTGAAAAAATCTCAGCTCTGAAAACTGACAATGACACATGACCTCAAAAGCAATTGCAAAATGGATCAACTGAGAGTTGGAGATGTAAACCTATCATGACTGCTCGGTAATGTTGACATTATTAAAATTTTGCATTATGGCTGTTTCGAGATTTGAGAGGGTGAACAAGTCTCCTGAGGGATCAAGTATCCCCACTCTCCTAATAACAGGGCGTTCCGTTTTAACCTGCAAGACCTTTATTTCCACAACCGTTAGTCCCTAGATGTATACTTCCAACTGCAGAAATGTTAGAAATTAGATGCAGAGTTAAGATATTGAAAGCTTGAAGCAAAAATGAAAATAAGTCAAAAAATACACAATTTAACTTTTTATACGGGCCCTAGATCCCCTAACTTATATTAGGACAATAATATCCGTTGAAAAATAATTCCAACACAAAAAGTTTGAAATTAATACGACCAATATTCACCGAGATATGAAACGCAGCGTTTTGTGACTTACACCACTTTTCACTCGCCGTCAATAACACCTTTTGGGGGAAAATATAGCGATTAACAAGTATTTAAAATTATATGTGTACATTTAGTGTGGTTTTTCAAATTGTTCGAGGTTTTGTAGTGTGTTTTGCGTATCATGGCATTACATTTGCATTTATTTTAGAATAGCAATGAAGAATATAAATACTTTGTTCTTCTTACTTTGACGACCTGTCATTCTTCTGAAAGGGCGATAAGTTCCAATGTCATCTTCTGTGTGGTCCCTTAAAACTTTGAACTGGAATATCTCCTTGAGTTTGGTTGCACAAATGTCACGTTTTTTGTGTTAGTAATAGTTTTCAATGGAGATTATTTCTCTAAATGTTAGTTAGGGGACGTAGGGCCCTTATAAGTAGTTAAATTTTGTATATTTTGACTCATTTTTATTTTTGCTTCAAACTTTTAACATCTTAACTCTGCATCTGATTTTGAATATTTTTGCAATTAGAAGTATACAGCTAGGATTAACGTTTGCGAAAATAAAGAAAGGTCTTGCAGGTTAACACGGAACATCATGTATACTGATGTAAGAAAGTAAGAGAATTTTTGGATTTGGTCAATTATCTCCAGAACTACTGGACCAATTTTAATGTTAGTATGTACCTGTACATACATTAAAACAATACAAAACAAATAATCATCCAAAATTTAAAATACACATGCATGACCATAAATAACACTCTCTGAGTAAGATGGCATCATGTTGGATGACTGCACGCCTCTTCATGTCTTTAAGAGAGGCTCTGTTACAGCTGCAAGGTATACAGATGTGGTCGTGGAGCCCTATGCTCACCTCTTGAGGGGCGCTGCTAGTCCTGAGTTAATTTTAATAGATGTTAACACAAGGGCGCATAGAGCTCCTTTGGGTGGCGAATTTCCTGAAGGGGATTATATTCACTGGATGGATTATCCAAGTAGATCTCTAGACTCCAATCCTATAGAGCATATCTGGGACGTTCTCGGGAGGGCAATAGCAACTCACAACACCCCTCCGGTGACCCTTCGTAGCCTGAGAACATCGATGTTGAACAGCCCATAAACTGCTTCATTTCAAGTATGGAGTCACACTGCGAAGGCCTGTATGTCGGTTAGAGGGGACCATACCCCCTACTAACCCATTTTTTTGCTCAATTTTGCAACTGCTGTTTCATAATATCCGACTCTAACGAGTGTTATTTATGATCATGCGTGTGTGTTTTAAATTTTAGATGGTTATTTGTTTTGTATTGTTTCAAGTATGTACATACCA
This sequence comes from Uloborus diversus, assembly GCF_026930045.1. Classification (NCBI taxonomy): domain Eukaryota; kingdom Metazoa; phylum Arthropoda; class Arachnida; order Araneae; family Uloboridae; genus Uloborus; species Uloborus diversus. The sequence goes on from NC_072733.1 coordinate 123,612,931, forward strand.
AATTTCATTAAAATCGGTCCTGTAGTTCTGGAAATAAATAATCAAATCTGAAAATTCTCTTAATTTCTTGCACCACTGTATTTGAGGAAGAGCCGCACTAAACACAGGAAAAACTATGATGAAAATATTTTAATAGGTTTTATTGATGTGAATACATGAAACGATTTCATTCATTAGAATAATGCTTCCAATTTTGTCATAAATAAAATAAATATTTAACTTCTTTTCTTTTCTTGGGCTATTTCGTCTTTTCACTGCAATTCAAATGAACTTTTACGGTATTTTATCCTACTCGTTAGATTATAACAAAATTAACTAGCATTTCACGAAACATAAATTTTCATATTTATCAGATACTTTCGGGCAGGCGTACTTGAATACACCTTTATTTTTACATCTTCCAAGAAGCCTCTCCGTGCAGAATACCTCATCCCGAAAATGAGCCATAACTCTCGCTTTTCGACAGGCGTGGAACATTTTACGAGACTATGAAACGATCCCATAATTGGAAAAATGTATCCATAATGTATACCTGCAGTCTTCAACCTACGTGAAAAGAAAGACTTCGTTTTGAGCTAAGGCCTGACAAATAAAAGCTATGTCATGTAAAAAATAAATTTTGGCAGCACGCTAATCTTATTAACAAGATCACGCCTAAGGTGAACTTCTTTTAACGTCACTATTTAAGTTATAGAAATCGATAAAAATCACTCCTTTTTTCTCTAACAGACATAGTGAAATTTGGTTAGGATGCTTTTTTTTTATATTTATTATTTTTTTTTATAGTATGCGAAGATGAAACTTCTTTTAAGTACTTAATGCTTTCAAGCAATGTCCAATTGAAAAACATTTTACTTTTAATACGGCAACAACAAAAGCTGAACTTTTCTTTTTCTCCTTTTTTGGTATGAAATTTAAAAGGACTGAACAAAACTTATATCATTCGAGTTGTAACGTTGTTCCGACATAGATGAGCACAAAAGAAATTTTTTTTTTTTTAAATTACGAATTTAAGCGTAATTTTCATATAAGTTAGGATAAAAAACTCTCGCATTCTTTAAACTTTCATATCAATCAAGAGAATTTTTGCATTTTTGCTTTCCCCCTTTTTTTACGCAAGATGAAGTTTGTTCAAACTTTCTAAGTCAATTATTGTTTAAAAATAAATAATTCTAGTCTTTGAGGTGTAATTTAATTTGTTGGCAACCATTTAGGATAATTTTTTCTTTCACTTTTACAGTTTTTTGTGTTTTTAAAAGAGAAGGAGTAGATTTTTTTTTTAATTTTAGATTCTCCCTTCTCATAACTTTCAGTTTTTTAAAGTTCTTCTTTCACATTTTCGACCATTTTGACTCAAATTTCTTTTCCCGTCATTAGAAATTTGTCACAACATTCATTAAGATCATTCGGGTGTGCACTTCATAGCAGTTATTGAGCAATCACATTGCTTATTGTTCTCCTACGACTGTTTTGAATTCCTATGATTTTATTTTCCCCCCGGCTTCCTCTGCAGCACCACCGTCCCCTCCCGATGCTGCTCCTCTAGCGAAAATCGTCTCCGGGTTGCGTACATATCCTACGCACACGCATACATACACAGACACACACCTACACACACACAGACACACACTCATGCCTACAGACAGACACAAATACACACACGCCTATACACACACACACACACACACACACACTCGTGATTGCAAAAACATAATTTGAATTCAAAATGTCAAAATCCAAATTAATGTTTTAAAATTTGATCTAGTTCTTCCTTAATTAACACAGAAATTCCCTATTTTAGGAACAAAAAAAAATCCTTGCATGCCACAACTTTTTACAGCAATTTAAATACAATTTTAAAAGTGAAGCCTACATTTTATTTCTAAAAGTAAACAAAAATATATTTGTGTTATCCCTCTCTAAGAAAAGAAAACGCTATTGGGTTTAATTGAAACTCAAGGAGGTGGGAAGACTCATTGAACACAATTGGTTGAGTTTCAGTCACATGCGATATCGATATAATTTAAACCATTAAACTACAAAAAAAGAAAGGAAAAAAACCTAAGTAATCATTTGGACTCTCACGGTTTTTACTGACGAACGAACAGAAAACGCCTGCAGAATGATAATGTTTTTTATAAACAGCTATTTATTTTTATGCTTTTGCGCATATTTGTGGACATTATCCAATTCAAGTTTTAAGCTTGAAATGTAAAGGGTGTTTTTTTAGAGGTATAGAACTTTAAGTTGGCAACACTGTTTGATATGTGTGCTATTTTGATAGCTGTTTTGTGTTGGCTTGTTTTGTGTTCAGTTCGGTTTGCCATTTCATCTTTAATAGACAACAAGGCAATACAACATGCTACACAGCGCATGTCACAATTGATTTATTGAAAGAAACGTTTGGTGAACGAATAATTTCGCGTAATAGACCCGTGAATTGGCTTGCAAGATCATGCGATTTAACACCGCTGGACTACTTTTTGTGGGGCTATGTGGAGTCTCTGGTCTGCACCGATAAGCCACAGGCGATTGACGCCTTGGAAGAGAACATTCGCCACCTTATTACTGACATACAGCCGCTATTGCTGCAAAAAGTTAGAAAATTGGACTTTCCAACTGGACTTTCTCCGAGCCAGCCGAGGTGGCCGTATGCTAAAAATCATATTCAAATAAAAATGGCAAAGAATCATCTTTCGAATAAAGCAACATTGATGGCAATTAACAACATCTAACTGTGTTTTATTTGAACCTAAAATTCTCTACCTCTTAAAAAAATACCCTTTATAATGAAAAAGAGTAAGATAAAAGTTTTTAAAAATGTAGTCAAAAGAAGGGGGGGGGGGCTGAAGTTTTGATTGTGTATACCAGCTACGGTGAGGGAACATGCGACCTTAAAGCCGCTTGCGACCTTGAATATTTTACACGACCTTCCGAGTAATTTATAGTACTACCAGTAAAAATAAATCATTCAACTACTGCATTTTATTTCATTCGGAATACATAAATACACTACTGGTCAAAAATATTGCAAGTTTGAGAACTCTGCCACTTTTTAAGGTTAAGCCCTAAAAGCAGCTTTTTTTTTTTTTTTTTTTCAATTTAACTGATTTCAACTGTTAGTGTGTTGAATACGTTTAAGATAGCGATTATAGTGAAGTTTGGCACCATGGAAATACAGAGCGAGGGGTTGGAGAACCTTGTGACATATATGCCTAAAAGAGTGGCTGCTGTAATAAAAGCTATTTTCAGGAGAAGGCACCTGACTCCTCCCTCGTCACGTGGTATCCCATGATTCTATTTCGCTGTTTTCAGCAGAAGGTATATTCGGATCATAGCATTTTATTGTAAAAACAGCAGTATTGAAAATGTAAGAATAACTAGAATGACATCAAACAAGTGAATCAAGTGATGTATAGGACACTAAGACTTTTTTGCACATTAAAATGCACGCCTAAGTTAAGGATGTCTGGTTCGAAGAGGTGTGGCGAAGTGCCTTCTCGTAAAAGCGGACAATAGATAAGCTTAAAATTCATTAAATGCTTTACGGTTCAACTTCTCACGTTTAATGTCTTTTTTTTCTCAACTTAATTACTTTAAATAATTGAAACTTTTTTTTTTCGATTTTCATCCAGGGAAACCAAATTGAAGTCTAATTTCTCATAAAGTGAACATTTATTGTGAATGCCCTTTTTTTTTTTTTTTGTAATTGAAAAAAATTTTTTTTTAATAATCAGTGATTGAAAAAAAATGTAATAATAATTTTAAAAAAATTGTATTTAAACTAGTTAAACACATTGATAGATACATTGGTTGAATTGAAAAAAATTCTATTTTTTTCCCTTGTTCTTATTCTTGATAAAATGGTAGATTTGTTAAACTTGTAACACTTTTGGCCAGTACTAGTATATGTTTAACTGTTGTGGTTACAGTACTTTAGTGTTATGGTTTGTTTTGTATGAGTTAAAGTAGTATGTACTGCAGTGCTTTTAGTATGTTTATTTAAAAACAGTACAATAATTCTAACTTTTATGTCGTATGGAGGACGAATACAATTGTTTTCAAGCAGAATGGAATTAACTTTCTTAGTAAAAATCCCGGGAAAATGATTACTTACTGCATTATATATCACAATTAGTACTGAAAATTTACAATTTCAAACATAAAGAAAACTTTTTAAAGTCTCTTGAAAAATATACAATGGAATGTGGGTCAAAGTGAAATAGTTAAGGTAACTTACCTTTTCAAAATGAACAAATTGGAAATTTGTTTTGAGAATGAAGAAAAAAACATATATAAAGAAAAAAACAATGTGTTTTATGATAAAATTGGCATTGAAATATTATTTTTCATTTTTGGCGAAAAACTGGTATCTTCAGAAACAAGTGGAACATTTTAACCTTTTTTTTTTTGTATTGGACAAAATGAAAAGTTACGTATTTTTTTAATCAGGTAATTTCTATTTGGTTGATAAAATTTTTTTAAGTAATTGAATGGATAAATGAATAAATAATGAAATAATAAGCAAATAAATAAATTAACTAACTAATATATGAGAAAAAATAAATGAGGAATAAAATAGTGAATGAATGAGAAAATATGTGAATGAATGAATAAATAAATAAATGAATTGAAATAATGGACACTAATGAGTTAGTGAATGAATACATAAGTAATTTAATAAATGAATAAATAAGCAAACGAAATAAATTATTTCTTTTTGCCCACAGCACTTGACAGATTGTATAAAACATTTAAATTAAAACATAACTAATATTAACTAAATAAGTCCTGCACTGGACATCAGTGGCTCTCATTCGATACTTAAAATGTTGGTTAGAATACTTTTTCATTTTATAACAACAAAAATATTTTTGATAAACCACAAAATATTAGAATATGTGAAGCAAATTTTGAAATCGAGTTATATATATATATATATTTTTTTTTTCTTTGATCTTTAGAGCAATTTACTTTTTGACTACATACATGGGTGATTCTCCAAAATCCTTACAATATCATGTCCCAGAAGCATAACACAAGAATTGTTAAACCTAGAAGTTTTTTTCTTTGGATCTTATCTTATCTTATTCTTATGGAAACAAACCAATTATTTTTTACTACTGAAATTTTTGAATAACCAGAAAGTCACTCTCCTCGCTTGTCCCAATCCGTTTTTCGAATTTACTTAAATTATTTAAAAATTGTCTATTAACATTCCACAGATTCAATCGGTAGTACTAAGTTATGCATGCTTAAAGGTGTAAAATAATATTTTTTAAACTTATTTGACTATTTGAATGATCAAGTCATATCATTTTCAAGTTTATCTCTAGGTTTTCATGTCACTCATCTATCCTAGGAATGAGTTCAAGTATTACAGATAAAAAAGTAATTTTCAATATGCTGTACTACAATACTGTTTATTCACACCATTTTGTTTGATTCCTAGAGTATTTTGTTAATATTGTTTGAATGTTGTTCTTATTAAAATTTTGAAGTTCAGAAATGAGGTATGTAACATTTTTGCTGTCACCCTCCTAGAAAACATTTCTGTTTTAAATAAAAGAAACAGTTTTATTCTACTTGTGGTGTGTAATTGAATTGAGAGGTCAGAATGGAAAAATAACATTCTTTATCTTAATAATAATCCTAAGCTACGTAACAGGCTTTGTCTAAGAGTGTGTTTAATGCACCTATCCTGGCGAAAAAAAAATCACTCTGCGGGTAATGTTTATAAAGCACTGGTAAATACATCTAGTAGAACATAAGGATTTATTTTCAATACATTATAGTTAAAAAATAATATTATGATTTAAAAAAATAAACTAAAATTGGCAAGCGATAAATAAAACAATGTAGCAGTAAAAAAATTATGTTACTTATTTTTTTTTCCTCAGACGAATCTTTCAAAAAGAGATTTGTTGGTTACCTATTACATTTTTTAATTGAAATGATGCCCAAATAAAGAAATGAAGTTGCGTTACATTTCTGACGTAGAAATATTAAAGACCAACTTTCTACACCAAAGTACTAAATACTTTTCTAAATTAGAAAAATAGAATTTACAAACAACAGAACTTAATGAAAAAATTGCTATTAATTTATTGGTTTAGAATTTTAGTGTAGCAATTGAAAAGTGATTTTTTTTTTAAATAACTATCCGTTATTCAGAGTGAATAATATGTAACAACCTTATAATGGGACTGAGGCTCGAAGAAATTTTCGCTCAATGGGAGTGCCCAATAAGAGAGATTAAACAGAGATTTGGTTTTATCATGCAATAAGCACTGTTTGATTTAGGCTACAGTTATTTCTTTATTACTGTAGTTGAATTTTTGATATCCTTTGATTAAACTCATTTTGTCACTCTTCTGGTGTGTGAAAATTTGACACCCTCTTTTGAGATGTGTAGCATAGTTAAAGTGAGCTCCCTCTATTTTGCTCTTAATAGGTTCCTAACAAAGAGTAAGTACAATATTTTTCAGATTTTTTAAAGAACTTTTATTTAATGAAAATTGTCATTGAAAAATGTCAGGTTTTTGCCGAATCACTCATATGTTTAAGAACATATTTAAAATATTGCTTGATAGATGGAGGTGCAAACTGTGAAAATATTTTACCAATTCACTTTTATACAATATTTTACTATTTCACTTTGCCCGCATTCCCATCTGTATTAATTAAGGTTAATAGTAAAACTATACTGGTGCTTGTTCTTATGATTAAATGTACAGGGTAATGATACATTTGAAGTGGTGATTAAAAGGGGAGACATTAAGAAGGAACGGAAAAACAACTTACTACATCACATGTTATGGCAAAGCATGTTTAATCAGTTAAAACTGCAAATATATCTGGGCCATTCTCATAAAAACAGTCATTTTGAGCTTATTAAGCTCAGAAAAATTAAAGTGGATGGAAAGCGATGAAACCTTTTATAGAGATAACTATATACACGGGCTTTATGAAAACGAGCTGATGTGTGCATCACATGACTTCCTTTTACTCCAATTTAATGTCATTTCCCCATCATTGGCAATTTTAATGTGATTCTATTGTTTACTCTCTAAATATCACCAACAGTGGCCATACTGAAACAAAAAAAAAAAAAAAAAAACAAAAAACAAAAAAAACATCGCAAAATTTGTCGCCAAGTTGGCGACAAAACTTGGCGACCAAAAGACTGGCGATGTATTGCCAAGTTTCCGACAAATTGTAACACCACTTGAGTTTACATCGAAATTAATAATGACATCCCCCCAAAAAGGGGCAAAAGACCCCCTTAGGAACATCCGAATGCAACAAAATTGAAGGTGCACAACGAGACCCCACTAGTAGTCTACGTACCAAATTTCAACTTTCTAGGGCATACCGTTTTTGAATTATGCGAGATACATACACACATACGCACATACGTACATACAGACGCCACGAGAAAATTCGTTGTAATTACCTCGGGGGTCGTCAAAATGGATAATTCGGGTGTCTGTAGGTTCCTAGGCATATATCCACTGTGGTCGGGTCGAAATAAAAACTCAACATTCATTCAGGGGTGAGAAAAATGGAAATTAAGGCCGATTTTTGAGTGAAATTTTTTTCGCGAATACAATACTTCTTTTTTTGTAAAAGGAAGTAAAAAAAGTATTGTTCTTGTAAAACAAACATGTTTTTTGAATCGCATTATACCCTCATTTAATCGTCATTCCCTTACTAGAGAGGGAATCACGAATTCATTAAAATTGGATTCTAGTGGTTATGCCAGGCTGATATTTGAGTTTATTTGTATTCAATACTCTCAAACCAGGAACTAACTTGTGATTATGCAGCTTTTGTGCATTATTGCATTTTATTTTTCTGCAAAAGCAGATGTGGAGGAATGACGGATGTAAAAACCGTTCTCTATATCTTTGACAAAGCCCCATTAAAAAAAATCACATAGGGTTAGGTTAGGGGATCTGTCTGGCCAGTGGCGTAGCTAGGGAGGGGCGGAGGGGGCGGTCCGCCCCGGGCGGCACTTTTTGGGGGGCGGCAATTTCACACTTTTGATGTGAAAAAATTTAACGCGTTTTCCCAATAAGTAAATCACGCTTTTGATCTTTTTTTGGAGTCAAAAAAAAAAAAAAAAAGTCTTTTAATTCTAAGGTTGTGGTACAACTATGATAATAAAACTGCTTAAATACAAAACATGTGCTGTTCTTGTGGATATCTTAGCATTATATTGTTTGTTTTTTCTCTTCCTTCGTCTAAAGCTACAAACTGAGGACGGTGTCACATTTTTCGGGAAGAGCCTTCCTATTCCTTAACGTCACCAAACAGCCTAAAAGTGCCGTTTTAGGCCTTGAGTCTCGAAACATTTCTAAAGAATAACGCCCATCCCATCCCTTTACATCTCATCTTTTAGTCTTTTTTGAGTTTTTAAAGTTTCAATACCAACAAATTTCTGAGGGCGGTCAAGCCCTGACCCTTCCTTTAACGTGGTTAAAGATAGTCTAATATGGTGTATTAAGAACATCAACTTCTCCAATGTCTCCAAAAATAGCTTAACGTTGGGTTTTTGAAACTTAAATTTCAGAAACATTCTAAGGGGAATGTTTCTGAAATGTTGCTCGCCCCCCCAACATTGACTTGTCCCCAAATGTTGCTCGAACTTAACGTCATCACAGTTGACACCAAATTTCGTTTTTAGAAATTTCTTAGGAAAGACCGCAAAACCTTCTTTTCTCAGCGATGAAGAGCTTCAAATGAGCAACAGTTTCGAAAAAGATTTCGGGTGGGAAAATTTCCTCCGAACTCTTTCTAATGACGTTGTCCGTCAAACAACGGCTAAAGTCGCGTTTTTAGGACGTCATTTTCAAAACGTTTCATAGGGAGATGGGAAAACCACCCGACTTCCTAACATTTTTGGAAATAGTTGGGAACTTATGCAATCAAAGATAGCCTACAATTCCGTTTTTGAAACTTCGGCATCGGAAAATTTCTCGAGAGCTCGTTTACGAAGCACAGACGGGTATTTGAGACAAATAGCTGGCCAAAACTCGAAATTGTCAACTTTGCTGGTTATTGTAGGTCCTGAGTACCAAAACAGGTAAATAAACATAACAGTATGTTAAAGCGTTCTTTTTTTCATTGAAACTAAAGTTTTCTTATAATTTACCAGCAGTCGGAATTTAACACTTTCATGATTCGGTTGTCCTTGTTTGGCAGATTTAAGGTTTTTCAACAAACCGTCATTGTCTTATTTTTCGCGTTAAAAGTGATATTAGTAGAAACATTTACTATGGAAGGGCTCGAGTAAGGTTTGTACTCCATTATTCATCAATTTATATGTATATATTTTCATTATTTATTTTAATGCCCTTCTTCAAGCCTCACAAAGACACATCCCCTCTTTTTTTTTCTTTTTTGTAATTGAATGTTTTTAAATATTCTGTTCTCATTCATACTACGTCCAAGATTTCCAATCATACTGTCTATTTTGACAATCTGCAGCAAAAAATTGCACGAGTTTGCACAGAAAAATAATAAAGCTATAAATAGAGCAGACTATTAATTTCATAATTTTTCATTTTTTCGGTTATTTTTGGGTTCACAAGTTTCAGTCAGGTGCATAAATTGAAAACAACTACAGGATATTATAAATTAGACTATAGGAAGACAATTTGATGCTAAGGACTTTCAAAGTCAGACCCAGAAATAAAACGGGGTGATATTTTTCAATTTCGATATTTTGTTATAAGAGAAATATATAACTTCAGCTAGTTTCACTTCTATTTGCCTGAACTTTGGATCAAACAGCCTTTCTCTGTTGTCTTTTATTATATTTTGTAGTTGCTTTTGAGTAGTACTCATGACTGAAGCCATAGAACCTAAAAGTAATCGAAAAAGCTCAAAATTATGAAAATAATAATGTGCTCTATTTATAGCTTTATTATTTTTTCGGGCAAATTCGGGCAAAGTTTGGCTGCCGACTATCAAAGTAGATGTTCTAAAGTAACATAGTGTATAACTTAGAAGTAGTACAAATGAGTACAAAGTGTTTAAAACCATTCATTTACATAAAAATTTCGGAAAAATGGATGGCAGTTTTGTGAGTTTGGACTACAAACCTTCCCCGAGTCAAACCATAATAATTTTTTCTTGTAACACAATTTTGATGCGAAAAATCAGACGGTGAAGGTTTATTGAAAATCTCAGAATGTCGTAAACAAAGACAAACGAATCATCAAAGTGCTAAGTTCAAACTGCTGGCAAATTTTTATGGATAGTTTCAATGAAAAAAGAACACTTCCACATAAAGGCATGTTTATTCACCTGTTTTGAGACTTAAGGTCGATACCAATCGGTAAAGTTGGTATTTCGACTTTTGGTCAGCTTTTCGACTCAAATACCCCTCTGTGCGACCTTCCCTATTCTCTTTGACGTCATCAAAGATAGACTAAAAATTATTTCAAGTTTGAAAACATTTCGGGATTCAGATCCAGTCTTTGTGGAGTTAGGGGATGCCCTTACACCAGATACAGCCTGCATTTACGTGTTTTTCAGATTAGTTGAAAAGCTTTCCTGGCAGAACCTCCGAACCTCCCCCAATAACTTCACGTATCCAAAGATAGCCTAAAATTGGTTTTTTAACTCTTAAAATTCTGAAACATTTCTTAAGAACTCCTGATCTCTTAACGTCCCCCGAAGATAACATAAAACTGATTTTAATTTTGAAAAAAAAAAAAAGAAAGAAAAATCTGGAGGGAGCTCCAAGTCTCATTTTTATAAGCGTTATTAAAAATTGCTTAAAATTCCGATTTTTGACTGGATTTGCTTTGGATGGTTTTTTGGTGGATCTCTGAATTCCTTTTTTTTTCTTCTGTAAGAAAAATAAGAAGGAAAAAAAAATATTTATTGTTTTTCTTTATTAAAATTTTGTTAAAACACTTTTGACTCTTTAATGTATTAACTATTTCCCATCAAAAGGACGGCAAATTGAGGAACCGCCCCGGGCGGCAGAAAGCTTAGCTACGCCACTGTGTCTGGCTAACGCATAAAGGGTAAATCATCACCACCTGCGCTGCTAATCCACCGTTGTAGAGCTTCAATGGTGCCGAAAAATGGGAGGGGGGGATAAAAACACTCTTAAGAGGTCTTGGTTTTAACATTGTTGCCAATCCTAATAGAGTAGTTAATACGCGTGTAAGGATTGCTGTGACCAAAAAAAAAACCTCTCCAGAAGGAATTTCTGGCTGTGTTGCTCGGAACGTGCATGTTTAAATAGTTACGTACGTTCAAAAAAACTGGAAAGTTTATCTTTATTTTGTTTATCATTTATAGTGGTGAGTTTAATAGTTTATGAAATATAAATTTTCAAAACTGGGATATCCTTTTATGCTAACCCTGTATTTGTTTTTCGCTTACAATTCAGCTAAATTAGGCGATTATAGCAATGAATGGGAACTTGAACGGGAAAGTGAGAAAAATGTATAGGAAGTTTTTTAAAAAATTTATTTATATGATGAATACTAAAATGAATTAATAACCCAATGGTATTTCCTTAATAATTTAATGAAAATAAAAACTAAAGTTCGATTTTGCGTAAAACTTGTTGAGTAAAACGCCAAAGATAAAACTTTGTAACTAATTTTTAAGTAACATTTAAGATTCGGGGTGAACTTTTTTCACTTGGCATTCCTCAATACCCATTTCCATTTATAACCAATAACGAGAAAATTTAAGTCTGGAGTCTTCGAACAATCTTGACAAACCTTAAGCTACAAAAAAAAACTGCTTTGTATAATTTCTGAATTCACTTTCATAGGACTCCCTTATATACACTGCTTGACAATTACTAAGGAACAATTAGGTTTTTTGAAATAGTTAAGAATAAACAATGATTAAGGAAACAGAACTAAGTACATAGCTAGTAGGGAAGATATGCCTTCGTTATAAGTAAAAATTGTACAGATATTACTGCATCGATAAAGTAAAAACTTAAAAATATTAAAAAAAGTCCTACTTGATGATTTTCAAACAACCACAAAAAAAATTGATCTTGGTCAAAATGATGGACACATGAGTACCTTAGTATAATGTGTGATTACCACGGACACTAATGCACATTTTTTATCTACTCCCACACCCCTTCCCTACTCCCACTAAACTATCGAGGAGTGCGTGGGAGACATCTTCCCACTCCTCTTTCATGGTGAATTTGAGTTTCTATATTGCTCTGGGAGGGACGGTTCTTTGAGCAACATGTCTGCCAAGAACATCCCAGGCATGTTTAATTGGATTTAAGTCCGGATAGTAAGCAGGCCACTGCATATGGAGAATGTATTCGCTTTGCAGTGTGTCTCATACTTCAATGCTCCTGTGCGGCCGTGCATTGTCGTCCATAAAGAGAAAGCTGGACCTACAGCCCCCCCTAAAAAGATGAACATGATCCAGTATAATTTCTCTGTAATAGCTTTGCGACATGACGCTTCCTTGTTCAAAAATGTGAAGCACTGTTCTGCCATTGTGCATGATGACTGCCCACACCATCACGCCTGGGCCGTTACCGATTACGTTCACAAAGTTTTGTGCATAACGTGTTTCACGCTCTCTCCACCGTAGTTGGTGACCAGAATCACTTGTCACACTGAAACGAAATTCGTCGGAGAACACCACTCTAGACCAACTTTGACGAACCCAACCAACATGTTCCTTATACCAACGTTATCTCTCACGATGTGGTAGAAGTGGGATGCAACTTCCTGGTTTCCGTGCATAAAAACCAACAATATTTAATCGCCGTGAGATGGTTCTTGCAGAAGCATGCATACCGGTAGCGGTTGCAGGATTTGCAGCTATCTGTCCAGGTGTGAAATTTCTGTTCCTTTTTGAGACTAGGGCTACATATCGATCCTCTGAAAGTGTGGTGTTCCTACTACGACCCCCGGCATGCTTTTTCAAAGTATTTCTACCTTCAGCGGTCTTCTTTTATCGCGAGATGACACTTTTTGATACATCCATTGCAACAGCTATAGTGGTGACACTTTGACCTGCTCCCAATCGTCCAACCGCTCGTCCACGATCGTCGATACCCAAATGATGTCTTGCTGACATTTTACTCTTAAATATTTCAAAAACGAAACAAAATTTCAGAGAAAAAACTTTCTCAACACTAAGCACTATTTTTGTTAAACACCAAACAGCATGAATTTTTGTACAAATCTTGAGCTTGTATGCAGATGTCTTTTATGCAGATAACGAGTCTTGATCTACCACGCCATCTAAACTTGAATTTATTTCCATTGGCCAGCTGTCTGAGGCACAAATTTGCATAAATTACTTATTCTTTAGCAATTGTCAAGCAGTGTCGGTATCAAGCAGTGTAGTTACTTGTTTTGATGTCTTTTCCTTTAAAGCTATAAGGACTCATACAAGAACTCGGAATTATAAATATAACTAGAAAATCGCCTGTCAAGGTATGACGAGTGAAAATTGCTTGTACATTTGAACAAAGCAATTGCCTGTTTGTTGATATTTTAATAGTTTAACTTTTAACCCTAACTCCAGTGGATTAACCCTAAACTCCAGTATATAGCGTTCATTGTTGACCACTTTTTCGTTTCTTCATCTCCTAAAATTAGTCTTACGTTACCAGTAAAACAGTTAAGTTACCGAATCCAGTTCAGCCTTGTCAAAGTTAAGCATTTCCCTGCATGTCAAGCATTACCAAAAAATATTATCAAATTATCATGGTGGGGAGCGAGTTTCATTGTTGATGACATCAGGAGCGTTATACGATCAGTGAATTCGCTATGATATACATGAGGATTACTATGAACATTAGTTATTGATTAAAATGCTTATTGCTTAACTTATGTAAGTAGATTAGAAAAATGACTTGAATTAGAGCAACCCAAACATTCACAAAAAGCTACTAAACGTTTTTCTAATCTAAGATGACTAATCTGAAAATGAAATTTTAAGATTTCTATGCATAGAAGGGGGAAAAGTGTGTCCCACTCATTACCATGTATTTCGTGCCATTCAACCCCAACCATGCTTTTAAGACACAATTACACTTTTATAAATGATAGTCCTGAAATTAAATCAAAACGCCTCTTAAAATTAGTAAAGAAATAAACACACAAATTATATATAACTCTCAGAATAACTGGAAATTAATGAATACTACATTTAATAAATAGTTAGTGTAAAAAGAAATGGAAAACTTACTTTTCAAGCAGATTCTAACTAACTGTGTGCGTAGAAGAAAACGGTTCAACTCGTAAGAACAATATTTTTTTCATATTACTTAACCAACCGCTGCTATCTATTGGTACTAAAATAAACTACATTTATTGAAACTGGTAATGGCTCATTCAACCCCATATGCCATTCATTACTACTATTCTCGAGATATCAGTATACACAATTAAACTGTTATTATGATTAATATGTTAATAGAATGAAGTTAAAATGCAAAATGGTAAGAAATGAAAAGTTTTAAAAAAATCTAATGTATTTTTTTTCCTTTTTTTTTTTGAAAATATATTACTTTCAAAACAAATTTTTAACTTCAAATTCGTTACTGTTTTTTTAGAAAATACGTGCAAAAAAAAAAAAAAGGCAGTTAAACATTTTTGAAGGCTTAAACTCATTAAGAAAGATGTTAGTAACAGCTGAAAATATATCTGTTTTAACTCCAAACACTGCGTTCACTTGTTAGTGCAACATTTTGGTCAAGATTAAGTTCTTTACCATCTTTTAACTTTCTCAATCTCAAATTTAGGAGGAAGTAAATTAGGATAAAAGGCCCTTTTTTCAATTACAATACAAATAAAGTAATAATTTACTTTCACACCGTAAAAAAGGAGAAAATATATATTATAAATAATATATCTCTGGTTCCTACTGACGAGTTTCTTTTTAACTGTTTTGAAAATCCTTTTACTTAAAAATAATAAATTTGTGTTGGTGTGTTGTTTTCATATAACATTAAGAAGTTTTTTGTTAAACAGTATGAGAAAAAATGCATTTCTGCATTAAAATAATGTGATAAAACTTTAATAATAAAGCAATAAATGATTAAAATTAGAAAAAAAAAGTTTGAAGAATCTGGGGAAAGAACGCTTTAGGCCGTGGTATATATATGGTATAAGCAACGTTTTTCTTTCTTTGCTAATCTCCTTTAAACCGAATCATTCTTACACCGTTTAAATGAGACCAGCAATGTCATTCTTATCTGTGTAGCTTAGTACTGTCCATCTCTGCACTATGTAAAAAAAAACTTCTATAATGATTTAGATTACTGTTATGATACTCACTTTTTTCATCTTTTTTTTCACATAGTAAAAGACCAACGGTAACAAGCTGTTCAAAATGTCAAGTATTCTGATCCCAAAACTCTTCGTTACCTGCCATCTTACATTTTCCTCAATAATAAAAGTTACAAGGAGTATTTTTATGCCTCGGGTAAAAAACTAGCTATATATATATATATATATATATATATATATATATATATATATATATATATATATATATATATATATATATATATATATATATATATATATATATAGAGAGAGAGAGAGAGAGAGAGAGAGAGAGAGAGAGAGAGAGAGAGAGAGAGAGAGAGAGAGAGAGAGAGAGAGAATTAAATCCTTTTTTCTTACCCTCGAAGCATTATTTTTCATGTTACCAAACACGTCTTACATAAAAATAAAACGAAATTTATGAGTTTGGAAGTATTTTAATACTTTACGTAAAATTTGTACACAAATTTTATGTATTATCGACTCCAAGTCAAGTAAAAGTTGCACTACTTTTATTAAGAACTTTCCTTTGATCTTTATTTCTCACAAAAGTAAAATTATACAGTTCTATTTGAAGACCAATCGAAACCTTTTTTTTAAATTTTCATTAACTTAGGAGTTTGCTTTCAGTTTCGTTCGTAGTTCTGTACGTTTTCTAAAAACGTTTTGTTCATGCTTAATAAGTTATACTTTCTTCTCTTCAGTGACTTTCCTAGTACTTTTTTTTCAATAAAATATAACTTTTCCCTTTTCTAAATTCCAGTCCGCCTTTTTTAAGCAAACAAAGAGCACATAGTATTAACTAATCTATTCAAATGAATAGTTAGTTACTCGTTAGGTTTTTAAGTATACGCATACTCTATTGGTAAAAATAGCTCTTACCAGTGAAATAAAAGTCCTATCCGGTAATTTTATATTCGAAATAATACTGCAATTGAAATATTTACAAGATAAACAAAAATTTTAAATAAATATACAGCTGTAAAACAAATTCATTTGGCTTTTATGTTACTATATATTTTTTGCTTCTTTAGAAAATAGACCTAACTAAGCTATATGTTTATTACCTTTAACTTAAAAACCGATGAACAATATAAGAGTTCAGAAACTTTTGCTGGTTTATATATTTTAAGGACTTTCAAGCTTGCCGGTTATTTCATCGTTGTATGAAAGTAAATTAAAGATTTATCGGCTTTACTACCTTCATTCTTCTTTCTGTGCCAAAAATTTCAATGTTTACAAAACATCACGAAATTTAGAATCGAAAATTGAATAATGTAACAACAGGTGACAACTGTCTCTTAGCACGACCTTGGCAAAAAGAAAACAAACGGAATTCAAATTGTGATTGTTAGCATTGATTTTTCGGTACTTGGCGACCTAGCCGGGCGAGACTATCATTATTTGGCGACGGAGTCTACAACCTCTAGAGCTGCGAGTATGTATACAGTACTCATACTGGAAGGGCAAACAGTCAAATCTCGTGGCTGCGCAGAATGAATCGGAAAGTGAAATGGATTGGATGATTGTGAAACAGTAATAGTGTGCGTCGAAATATTATTTATCATTATTTATGATGTCAAGTTATAGGTAAGCTTTTTCTCCCGTTCAATTACTCTCACTATGGCCACCATTCGCTCATAAACGAATTCATTTCTTCTTTCGGTAAACTCGAAATTTCACGTTTCTACTTTTATCAAGTGAGGATGAATCTCGGATAAGCATCGATGAGGAGGAGGATGTCACGTTGCAAAACAATCTCTAGATTACAGTGTCAACTACGGCGTTCCTATGCTCTTTATCATGCTTAAATCTAATTAAAATGAAGTGGAAAGCTTAACCTGAGGTTTTATGTTGTCTCCTGAATAAGAGAAAGATGAAGTTAGTAAATAAGCAACATTTAATGCAGTTGTTGGAGTTATAACTAAAAGAAGATCAATTTCTTAATCCAGAGCTTCTCTTCATTTTGCAATTAAAGAGTGAAATTAATTAAAATTATTCATTGTTAAATATCACAAAATAAGTATGTAGATTGAAATTCAGCCAAAAGTGCAATAAATAAACAAATAAATTAATTAATAAAAGTACGCTGGTATGTTATCTTTTAAGCTTATACGCTGTCGAAAGTGCTGCATGTTTATACGATATACTTTAAAAGCGTAATTTGAAAATAATAACAATGATAATGGTGATAATAATAAAACATAGTAACAAGAAAAATAATAACTAACAATAATAACTGTCATGAAATATTTTGACGAAGGGAAAGGAACTTAGATGGTATTTCATTGAAAACGATGAACAATATAATAAGTCTCATTATTTTTTTTAAAACTTATTTTGAAATACATATGGAAATGCGTGTGTGTGTGTTCACGTTCAGAAAAATAAAACAGCTGAAATATGTTTAAGTGATTCTAAACAAGGTAATAACTGGAATTAACAGTTACATTAAAAAATATAAAGATAAGTTGAATACTTTAATTATGGAGAGCTGAAAGAACAGAAATAAATGAAATTAATATTTCATTGTGCCACACTCATATCGCACTGTTATGCAAAGAAAATTTCCGTTGTAAATAATGATGTGCTCATGGCAATCCAATACTGGGGACTTTATATTACTGGTTTTTAATTATGATATTTATTTAAATTAGCTACAAAACTTTAATGTATCTTCAATGTTTTTATAACTTATTTATGAATAAGTTCAAGGATTATCTGGAATAACAAGTTTGTATAAGATATAGTAAAAGGAAAAATACCATAAATGTTGGAGTGTGCGAAAGGGGAAAATTTATTCAGATGTTTCTTCACAACACACACACTTGTGTTAATAGATAAAAGAACATGTGTGTGTGTTGCTTTGTAACTTATGAGGTATTTATTTATTTATTTGCATTATTATTATTATTATTATTATTATTATTATTGCGTCTTCATGTATAGATATTGACTTCAAATGTTAAAATAGAAAACAATTTTAGTTTACAGATTATTTATTTCATTAGAGTTTTATTTTTTAAAAAAAGAGAAGAATAGATTTTTTAGGTGTGTAACATGGCGCGTCTGAGTTTAATGTGCAATTATAACGCAATATTTCTATAGATGTGTACAAGATTAAACATCTACATATTTTATCTTTTACGATTCGCCATTATTGAGGCTTTTGTGTTCTTCATTTCAGATTCTAGATTGATTTTCTTACGTTTTAAATTATTTTTTATAGTTTTTTCTTTTTGTTTGTTTGTTTGTTTGTTTGTTTAAGGATTATATTGAAATCGAGGAGTTAAATTGTTTTAAATGTCAGATAAAAAATGTAATGCCCCGTTGCGTAAAAAAATGCTCTTGCACTCACCTCTTTGTTCCGTGTTGAGCAACCGTATCGCTTTTAAAACTATTATATCGCTTTAATTAATTTATTTATTTTTAATCTGTTATTATTTTTATTTAATATTCCCTCATCTATTTATTTTATCTCTTTATCTGCTTTTTTAAGCTACATCATTGTTTGGAAATCATATTTTTACTTTAGTTGCATTCGATTTATTGTTTTTATTATTATTATTATTCTGCTTTCCCTCATATTCATAGTTTTATGTCAAAATTACTGTTATGAAGTTATACAGCTTAATTTTTTGTACTTCAATTCTTTCTGCATCAATAGAAACTGACAGATATTGAGTTTCCGGGAACTTATTTAATTGTAAAACCCTTTTTTTATTGGTAAAGTATCAATAGCAATCTTTTTCAAAGCAAATCACAATTAATAAGTAATAATATTTCGTGTTAACAAAAATTAATTATCACATCATCCTCCGACGTCAAAATTCTGTAAATGTAGTTTCTTTGTCACATTTCTTGCTGTGCGAGAAAGCTCGACTGCAGTTTTGTACTCTAATGCTTCAGCTAACATTGACTATGTTTCATACGTCATTTCTTCAGTTTACTTAGTGTATATTTTTTATAGTTTTTTCCACTAGCATTTGTCTTCTTTTCTCTCTTGAACGTTTCCGTTATATTTTCATTAATTTGAAATGAATGTACGTTTTCACATATTTCACGTTTTCCATTCTATGAACAGAAATTTTCCTGCATTTTTTTCTTTCAAACTTATCATCTGTTTTATCGCTAATAATTATCCTCAGTTATTTCACTAATGAAAGTATTTTAATAAATGTATCCAGATTTTTGAAGTGACTCCTTGTACTTTCTTTTTCAAAATTAACGATGAATAATTTAATGATTCCAATGTTTTGAAAACACACACACACATTCCCTGTTTTTTTTCTCTCATTTACTAGCAGTAAATATTTAATGGCCGAATATATTTTTTTTTTTTCAAGTTTATCTTTGGATTTTTTTCTTTCAATAGTGATCTTTTTTTTTGTAAATAAGTCCAATGTTTTAAAGTAAATCCTTATGCTTTCTGTCACTGATGATAATATTTTGGCAAATGAGTCCAAAGTTTCTCAAATCGTGACTCCTTGTGTCCTTTCTTTCCTTAATGATTATGTTTCAGTAAAGAAATTCAATGTTTTGAAGTAACTCCTTGTATTCTGTTTTGCCACTAATTTAGGAAAATAACACGATGTTGTTAAGAAATAATTCATTGTTTTTTTTCCCTTTCATTTTATCGTTAACTAGTGATAGTATTTTCGAAATAAATTCAATGTTTTGAAGTAAATCCTCATGTTCTCTTCCACTGGTATAATATGTTAAACAATGGATTTGAAGTTTCTCAAATAGTGACTCTTTTTGCTCTTTCTTTCCATAATGATAATATTTCGATAAAGGAACTCAATTTTATTGAAGTATTGTTTTCTTTTTTGCCACTAATAATGTTTCGGATAATGAACCCGTTGTTATAACTCTTTTTTTCCTTTCATTTTTTCTTTCACTAGTGATAATATTTTGGCAAATAAACCCGATGTTTTGAAGTAAATTCTATTGTTCTCTTACTCTAATGAAATATTTTGAGAAAATTAATCTGATATTTCTCACATAGTGGCTCCATAAGTTCTACTTCCCATGATGATAATATTTCAGTATAGAAACTCGATGTTTTGAAGGAACTCCTTGCATTCTATTTCGCCACTAAAAATATATGACTTAATGAATACGTTGTTAAATAATTAATTTTTCATTTTCTCTCTTCTGCCGCTAATAATATTTCGGCATATGAATCCGATGTTTTGAAGCCAGCTCATATGCTCTCTGTTATTTCTAATATTATTTTAATGAAGGAATTCAATAATTTGTAATTAATTCTTCTCAGTGGCATTCCAAGCACTAGTGTCCTCCTGTTCGGTAATTTCAGGTTTCACTTTCCCCTTAAATATAATTAATTTTAATAATGCATATAAACGTATTAAACGATTTTCAACAATAAAAATATTTTTATTACAATCTATATTGTTACCTTAGTTTATTCTTTTTAAATGCTATTGTCCAATTCCTGCGTTGCCTTTGTGGTTGAGGGAAGCACGCTTTCCTTATCCCTTTAAAAAATACTCCATCATATATAAACATTATTTGCTGCAGACGCATAAAATGTACCAATTTCCCAATAATGGACAGCAGGAAATTCGAATTATAAAATTGCTTTTAGGGTTGGGGGGGGGGGGGGGGAACGCACCTTGAATTTTTAACGACTTTCCAAAACTCACTGATATTTTTATTTGGAGTATGAGTTAAGGCAAAATATAACATTTTCCATTCTCAAAATCTAAACTTGAATATGTGGCTAAAATTTCATGGTATTTTTGAAAATCATATATTTTAATTTTTTCTACTTTTGTTACAGATTGCATTTATTAAGATGCTAGAATCAAAAAAGGAGTTAGTAGTTTTAGAGGCCAATCTGTCCAGTGCTTCCACAAAACGTAGTCCTTTTCATCTACTTTCAAGTATATTCAGGTAAGATTTTATTAATTTTATATTACTTCAAATGTTGAAAACACTATGTTAAATCTCAAAACTCTTCATTTTAGAGAAGATTTTAGGTACCATTTATTGAGCAAAACTTACCTCCACAAAACCTTAATTATGCTTTATTACTCCGCAACTGTAAGCCATGCCATCTATACAGATTTCTTTTACAAGATAAGTATTCATTCATGAAGTGAATATTAGTTACGACCGCCTGGAAATATAACAAATTTATTTTAAATTTGCTTCGCACTAGGTGAAAAGCTGCAACGATTAGAAAATTTCGAAAGTAAATTTCTCAAGATAACTGTTTTTTTATTCATTTTTGTTTATTTATATTTTACTTTTTTTAACAGAATATCTATATTTTCATATATACGTATGGAATTATGAAATACATAATCATTCTCAAGTCAATCATTAAGTATGAAAACAGGAAAAGATCTGCTGCGCCATGAGATTACTCAAAATACTATACAGTGGACACCGGTTAATTGAATCAGTGCTTAATTAAACCAACCGCTTTAATGAATCAAATCGTCAAAAACAAAACAAAATACCGCTGTACTGAATCAGCCGCTTTGTGAAATCAAAACTGTTTATAAAAAAACGTGATTCATATAAGCGGCGGTCACTGTAGTTATAGAGCGTCACTGTAATTAAATAGATAAGACAGGGTCATATACTCATAACAGTCATTTACTGGTTTGCATTATTGTCATTATGTATGACCCTTTTCTCTGTTAAACGCTTTCTTAAGCTTAATAATACAAAAGCAAAATGTTACAATGTATTGTAATCAAACATAGTATTTTTATCATATACAAGGTTATATACTCACAATTAAGAGAAAACTGGAAGCTTTTATTCAGTCACGCAGGTAAACTCTCTATGGAGAAAGAAAAAGAAGCGCTTGTTCAGATTGACAATATTAGATAGACTAGGTTGCTTAAACTGTAAAATACTCATCTTTTTAACTATGTATTATTTGCGTAAAACAATTTTTCTTATAGTAAAACGGTTGTAACTTTTCATACGATTAACATTATATGGAAGATAAAGTCACAAATCTCATATTTTGCAATTTCCAACGTTTTATAATTCACCTTTGACTGATTTGTTCTCATAATTTACATACAACATTGATTGCTACAATTTTATTCGTCACTTCATCAATGGTTTGTGACCACTTTCTTTTGTTGACGCAAAGAAATTTTTAATCATGTATTCAGAATAGATAATAATATAATAATATACGTCAAAATATCCAATAAAATATAAACTATTGCAAATGCTGAAGCATGAGCCCCAGCAATTGATATCAAATATGAGGTATAAGTCAAGGATAAATTAGTTGTAGCAAAGTTTAGAGATAACTTTTAAAAAACACAGAATGGAGAATGATTTGCTGATTGTTAAGGAGCGCTGCTTTTACATTTATAATAGCTTTTGGATAAACTCATTCGTTATGTTTCCATTCAGATGTAAAATAGTAATGTTTTTGAAAAAAAATAAAAGAAAAGAATCTCAAACTAGTTAAAAATTATACTTTCTATGAACAATAATTTTATTTTAGGTACATTTCTATTTTAAAATTCCACAGAAATAATTGCACAAAAATATAATATATAATCAAATGGTTTTTACTATCATGATTCTGCAAAAAATGTGTCATAAAATAAGCGAAATCGTGCCGTAATGATAAAAACCTGTAAACATTGTTGTTTATTTTTTCAGACAGAATTTCATAAGAGAGATTTTTAAGTTTATTCCACTAGTTTTCAAAACGCAGCATTTTTTTTTTTTTTTTGCTCTCAATTTGTATGTTATTTTTCTAATATATTGTGTGTTGTCATGCTACCCAATGTAGAAAGTTTACGTCGTAGGAGGTATTTCGAACATAGTTGAATTCAAACATATTCAATCAAATGTAAAAGTTTGCATCGTAAACTTAACTTTCTAGACTGATTTTTGAAAGTAATAACTATAAATTATCTTAAGGTTTCTTTCTAACGGGAACTTAATTTAAGTGAGCTAAAAACAAGCTTTAAGCTTTTGTAAGCCTTAAAAAACCATCTTTCTGAAATTTAAAATCATGTGCTTCTTGAAAGATAATATTAATAAATGTTTTCATCTATAGTTATAATTAAAATCAACTCTCTCCTAGCTTCATTGGTCTTTTCAAGTCCAGAACTAGAAATGGTACTACGGTAAAGAAAAACTTAAGCAAAAATTATTTTGCAGATTCTAAAGTATGTTACAGTTCCTAAAGAAGTAATTCTACATTTAATTAATGAGAATGAAATAAAATAAAAAGCAAATGTAACTACTCGAATTGAATATGAAATTATTTTCCAATACTAGTCTTAACCAAGGCTGGGATTTAAACATCTTTCATTCATTTTTTTTTAAAGAAAAACTAAATAATTAAAGGAAAATGAAGCTGAAAGCAAATAGTTTTTATTCAGAACTAACTGTTGTGGCCGGTTCTGCTCAAGTTTTAAATACGGAATTCCGTTTCGAAAAGAGGAATAAATAATTTAAGAAAGCAGTGTAAACCGCTCGCAGCCAACCTATTTTTTCCTTAGGCCATACACCTGACAACTATTTCACGCGGGCCCCAGCATCAAAATTAATGATAATTAATGGGCATCATAAACACAGCGTTCTTTAGTAAATAAACTCTAGAATTTAATAAGCAGTTGTCATGGTCAATGGAATCTGCAATTGCTTGCAAAAAAATGGCCGGTTTAATGTGTAGTTGCGCGAAAAGCAAGGATTAAAAAGTAATAGATCTTCAAGTTTAGCCATTACCATATGGCGCGGAATCTTGACTGGCTGTTTGATTCATCGGAAAATGCAAAATGACTCCTCTTAAAGGGACAATTACGAGAAAAAATAGCCACAGTTCAAAAAATTTATTTTTCTAAACTACAACAGTAAGTAGCTGCAATTCTTTTTAATATTAAGCCCCAAAAGTCGGAAAAAAGTGATTTTTTGGCATTTTAGAATAAAACTTGCAATAACACTTATGCATATCATGAGGTATACGGTATATTTTTTATTTATTGAACGTATAATTTCATTGAAACGGAGGAAACAAAAGCTGATGGCTTTTACTAAACTGAAAATATTTCAATTTATTTAATTTTTATCATCTGTTATTTTTTCTTGGTGGTGATAGTTTATGCAGGCAATGAAAAAAAATAGAGCCTTTATCAAAAATCAAGTTCGAGTTAGTTTGGAAGTTTCAATTCTTTACACATTGGAGTAGTTTTTTAAGTCCAAGGATACCAAAGTTGAAGCAATACATTTTCGCATAGAAAAAGCATTTTTAGGCACTTTTTTGGGTTAAAACTGAAATAAAGAACAGTTCGAATTTTTCGAAAGAGTATGTACATCCAAAATTTCGTACCTTTGGACATTTGTTTCAAAGTCCATTGCATCGTTCGTTTTCCGTATCTCTTATTTTCAAAATATGTTGAATGATACATAGAAGAAGCTATCAAATTTGTCACCCATCAAATTTGTTTTCAGAGGTAACGACACCTTGCAGCTCATGAAAAAAAAAAAAAAAAAAACTAGCATAAAAAAAACTTAAGATTTTATCAATCTTCGTAATTTCTCGAACTCGAGACATAAAGAAAGACAAAAGTTTTTGAACGCAATTCATTTGTTCAGACATTGACGATATTTTATAGAAACCTAAGGCACCGAACTCTAATATAACAAGCTTGCATAAGGAAAAAAATATGCGATTTGTTTTTGTTTAATGAAAAATTACTCAGTTTTTAGGTTTGATTTAATCATACTGATTAGTGAATAATTACTGATTAGTCTATTGGATCACATTTTAAATCATAAATTGAAAAAGAATATACAAATACTTTTAAATGCAACATTTTTAATTATTTTTCAACTTTAAAGTCTTCTTAAAAACAAAACATTACTAAAGTCAAGAGTTTAGCTCTTGCACACAGTAGGGTCTGGTGGGGTAAAGTGGTCATAAAATCGTAGGTTTTCAAATTAGGTGGATAATAAATACAATAAATTCTTTAAACACTTCAACTTTTTTTGTTGTTATTTTACATTAAATTATTCAAGAACACGGTACATGGAATTTTAGGAAGAAAAATATTGATTTTAGTAGTTTTATAGCACATTCTTTTCCCTATGTTTTTATGACCACTTTACCCCATGGGGTGGGGGAAAGTGGTCATAACATGGGGTAAAGTGGTCATAGTTAAAAATAGATGCAAAACCGTTACAAATAACCCTAATACTTGTATATTTTGGTTGTTTTTGTAATTACAAGTATATTCACGAGCACATGTGTGTACACACGAATATTTACGTATCGTGTTATACACGAGTAAACACGTTCCTATATGAGTAGATACATGTGTACATCAGATACATGCATGCACGTGCCTACTCAAGTATATACGTGTATATACGAGTATATAAGCATGTATACGTAATTACTTACAGGATTGTATACGTGTCTACACGAGTACATACGTGTCACGTGTATATACTTTTCACGTATATATACTACACGAGTATATACGCGTATAAACGAACATCATATACGCGTATGCACTTGCATCTCGAGAACTTACGTGCATAATTGAGTATATACGTACATAGTAGATGTATATAAGCATTTATAAGTGTGCATACATACATATACTGGTATACACGAGTTAATTCGTGGATATATCCAGTGAGTCTTTGTACGTGTCTACTCACGGAAATATAGTATGGAAGCTCGAGAATATACGCATGTATACTTGTAAACACGATAATATACCTGTAGAGACGTATATACGTACATTTACGTGTATACACCAGTACATGTATGTATACACTAGAATATACGCTTATATACTTGTCGGCCTACAGTGTGAATGTAAGCTCTTGGGCAAAAATCAAAGTGCCGTGAGAGGGGAGGATAGGAAGCAAAGAATCAAAAGGAAGTTATAATCACTGACGCGCTACATGCACACAAAGCTAGAAGCTAATGGATGCAGAACAGGGCACAAATTTGTTGCACAAAGATGATTTTACTTGACATTTTAGTTTTTAAGAAATATTTAGAGCAGTTGTTAAAAGTTACCGCCTATAGTTGCTCTAATTCACGCATCGCAAAAAAGGCGCAGCGGCTGATGAAAGTTTTTCAAAAGTATCGTTATTGCAACAGTGAGTGATCTGTGAATGCGAGAATGCGACGCATGTATTACAGCTGCAGGCCGCAAATTTCATCAATCGCTTTAAAACTTTCTTAAGACCTAAAATGTTGTGTACAATTGTCTTTGTGTAATAAATTTGTAACCTTTTTTGCATCCATTAGTTTCTGGCTTTGCGTGCATGTAGCGCGTCAGCATTGTGTTTGTGACCATATGTTCCTTATGATTCTTGCTTCTTATCCTCCCCTCTATCACTTTTTAATGATTTGTTCAAGAGTTTAAACTCGCCCTGTATGCTTGTATTTCTTATGCTTGTGTGTAAGTGTCTACCTGAGTATATAAGTGCTCGTATGTATAAGAATATAAGCGAGCATATACGTGTATAGTAGAATATATAGCTATATGGATAAAAAAAATACTTGCAAACTACCCATATACGTATTTATTTGTGCATATGTGTGAATACGTCTATGTACGTGCCTACACGAGCATATATGCGTATATATATACGCATATACTCATATATTTAACCCCGTTTATTGTAAAAACAATACATATTAAGTAAAATTAATATTTAATTTGTGTCTGCCTTCTACTTAAAGATTAAGTGACATTAGAAGAACAATATTCGTTAAGCCTAATATTATGACCACTTTACCCCATCTTACTTAAATTGTTATAAAAAATTATCTGAAATAGATTCAGCTAAGTGCTAACCAGTAAGAGTTCTTGAGACATGTAGGAAGCTTCCTGTGCAGTCAATCTGTTTATAATTCTAACAAACAAAGTTTCCCATGGAAGTTAAAAGAGGTGTTTAGATTTTAAAATGCTTCATATTCACCCAAAATATTATTTTTCTTCAAATAAAAATTGGCCAGTTGTGAAATTTTGTATTCAAAATGTAGTTTCTAACCGCTCTACTCTAAAATAAAATTTTCACATTCATTCGAACATTTATTTCCAAGCTATAGCCAGTTATTCGACGTGTGACCACTTTACCCCATTGACCACTTTCCCCCACCAGACCCTACTTTTTATCAGATGCTAATGATATTTTACAGGAATCTAAGGCTACGAACATGAATGTAACAAACTTACATAAGAAAAAGAATGCAATTAATTCCCTTCTTTTAAAGTTCATTCAGTTTTTGGATTAAATTAATCGTATTAGGAGCAAAAAGATTCGATTGGATCACACTTTAAAGTGTTTTGTAGCCCTTCACAGGGTGGAGTAAATTGATATTCAATCATTTCAACTGAAATTTTAAAGTGCTCAAATGCTCTGAGTTCCCGATAGTTTTTTTTTTGGGCAATGAAAGTTATACACTAATTTACATAAAGCTCCACAAAAATAAAATTTTATAAACCGTTACAAGATGAAAAAAGTAATAAAAGAAATTTAAATAAGTAAACAGGTTTAATTCATTGCGCAAAAACTAAAAATTAAAATTATGATATTCAATAATTTCTAAGTATATTGTGCTAATGTAAATTGAACTTCTCCGTCTGGAATAAACTATATCATTCAATGTAAAATATATTTTAAACAAAGAAATGGAAGTGCAAATTCAATTTTAGCTAACTTAATAACTATTCAATCAGAAGTAAGAATATCGCTAAATCTTCTCTTTTGCTTCTAAAAGATACACATTGTGTAAGTATGAAAATAAGAAACATTTAAGAAAAAACTTCTTAAAAGAGCATTACTATCTTATCGGAAGAGAGGAATAACTCGAAATCTAGTATTTTGACTTTTCATAAACTTCTTCTTTTGTATGTATTGTTTTCCGGCAAAAAGTGCTTTTTTTTTCTTTAAATGTTGCAATTTATTATTTTCATTTTTTCAGTGGTCTGATTTTTTTTCTTCTTTTCATTTCAGTAAAAAGAAACAAAGCATCTTAGACAATGACTCATTTGATAAGCCAACCAAGCACAATGAAACAGAAAGCGCTCCCGACTTGCTGGACAAGCAATCGTCTAGAGTAGACGACGGGTCGATACCTCCTGGAGCAATAAGCGATCCCAATGTTCGCAACGATGCTCTTTTCCTATCACCTGCAGTCAACGTTCGAAAAAAGAACCTCAAGATCGACCTGGAGACGCTACATCTCTCCCGGCAGGACAACCCTTATCTAAAACAGTTAGAAAGATTCAGTTTGCCTGAAGAAACTCTTCTATCATGCTCCGATTTTCATTCCCTCGCGGAAAAAGCGCTGCTACAGAGCGAATGGCAATTGGATTCAGAGAAAGATGTCGATATTCACCAGCATCTGGTAAGAAGTCCGCCCCCGCAGTTCCCGCAGAATATAACGCATTTTATGTATAGCCAAGCCAATTCACCCAAGCGCCAAATCAATCAAACAGATGTGAGTAATTTTGTTCCTTTGGAAGTTTTCTAGCTTTCTGTTTTATCTTCTTGAATAGATTAATGGGAGATATTGATCAAAGGGGTTTCAAACTTAATGCGATTCAACCAATATGCAAGAGATAAAATGATGTGGACTTAAGTGTTTTTACTTTCTTTTTCCTGTTGTTCAATAAAATGGAGTGTGAAGATTCTATTTACGAATACAATATTTTCACCATACTGTCAAGAAAAAACAGTTGACTTTTAAGTATTGTGCAGTCTCTAAAAACAATATGTATTGCTTGAAATCTGTATAAATGATAGCTAATGACAGTTATACGACAGTTATAGAGTAAAAATTATCGACTATATGAGTTTTGCGATAATCACAAATAATAATCATAAGTACACGTATCATTATCATCATTTCATCATTTCAGGATGAAGGATTAATATATGCATACAGGGTGTTCCATTTTAACCTGCAAAAAACCTCTATTTTCGCAACCGTTAGTCCTAGATGCATACTTCCAATTGCAAAAATGTTCAAAATCAGATGGAGATTTAAGATATTGAAAATTTAAAGCGAAAATAAAAATGAGTAAAAAAATACGAAGTTTTAACTTTTTGTACGGGCACCAGTTCTCCTAACTTATGCATAGGGAAATAATCCGCATTGAAAAACAATTCCAACACAAAAAGTTTGACATTATTAGGACCAATATTCACCGAAATATGAAACGCAGAGTTTTGTGACTTACACCACTTTACACTCGCCGTCATTAGCACCTTTTGGTGGAAAATATAGCAGTTTACGAAGGTTTGAAATTATATGTGTGCATAGAGTGGTTTTTCAAATTGATTGATGTTTAGTAGTGTGTTTTTGCGTATCATGGCATAACATTTGCATCTGTTTTTGAATAGCAGGGTCATTCCATGCGAAATGAGCAAATCAGCTGTGGCTGACATGTCACAGATTTCAATGAAAATTTTTATTTAGGTAAACCATGCATATCTAGGAGGGAATGCAAAGTATGGAAGTTTAAAAACTGTTGGTTGCATTGTTATTGAAATTAGAAGTTGATGCTTACGCTAAGCCTAAATTTTCAGAGTTCATCCCTGCCAGTTTGTGACTCAATAACTCCATAAGTTATAAACGTACACTTAAAAAAATAAATATTTCCTCATTCTATAAACAAATCTCTATTGGGAAAGAGCAAAGTAAAATTTATTCGGATCTTTTTTTTTGAATCTGAGATATTAACAAATATTGAAATTTTGCCAATTTACTTCAGATTTCAAATCACTCCTCTAACTCTTTTAATGAAAAAATAACAGTAAAAATGATTCAGATTGAAAAACTATCTATAACTAACTATCTGCTCTAATTGAGTAATTGTTTATGAATTTCTTGATGACGAAATCGTACTTTAAAAAATCGAAAATTTCATTTTTTTTCTCTATTTCAGCTGTTTTTTTTTTTTTTTTTTTGAAGATGAGGGAATGCTCTAAATTTACTCAAGTTTTTTTTACGTAACAGATTAAAATGTCTTTTAGCTGCTACTAAATTTTAATCATTGGTATCAGTGTATTTTTGTTACTAAAGTAACTTGAACTAAGGTAAAATTTCATTAGTTAGTTCTCTTTATTGTACGTTTAGCAAAACAAACCATTTCTTTCGTGTTTCATTTTCTCAAAAGCATGTTTATGAAGTACTTGCTAAAACGTACATTTCTTAAAAATCAAAATAAATGTTAGATTTACTTGCTTTTGCATCATTGAGTCGTTTATCTAGTTTTTTGAACTCTCGTAATTTCACATAAGGATCAATCTATACAGGTTCCATAGAGTATAAACTACTCATTCATGTTCAAATATTTCTAAGTTATAAAATTAAAATAATTATTTTGAAAATTACAATACGTTGTTTCAGTATAATGTATTATATAGGACACAATATACGTAATTTAAGAAGGTGCAATGAAGTTTTCACACTTTTTATTTCTGTTTTAGTTTGCGAATTGACTAGCAAAATTGCTCAAATTCAAATACCTGTATCTTTTTTACAAACCAAATACAAAAAACAATATGTATAACATGTATAGTACTTGAATGGAATATTCAATTGGCCAAGAAATTTTATTTTCAATTCCATCCCCTTTTAGTTTACAGGGGTCTAAAAATGTCATTTTTGTCATTTTTCCGATTTTTGAGGGGCTGTAATCTATAAAGGGTGCACAAACACACAGCAACAGTTACATATTCTTTTTAGCATGGTTCCAGTGATTAGTTTTTGCAATATTTCATTTTGTGTTTCCGTCCCCTACGCGAGTTATCCCCCTTTGAAATGAGTAAAATTTTTACATTTTACCCTGAACTTTAACCTGTTGCCGTTATTTTAATTATTAACTTACAACTGCGTAACTCAGCATGTAAGACTATCAATTCATGCACTTTAACATCAAAGCATTAAAGTAACTGTCATAAATGTAATTCAAATAGATTTTGCCAAAATGCAAAGGTCTAAAAGTCCCATTTTTGACTACGAAAATCACTTTTGATAACCTCTAAAAAATCAAAGGTCCTGTCGAGAGAAAAAATAAAAGTGGTTTTAAACATCTTTCATATCCAGCTTTTAAGGATATGAATTTCAAAAAAATTAAAAATGGTCGAGCGCACCCATCCGTCGAACCTGTATGGGTTTACCCATAAAAGACAAAGAAAATACTATTTTTCTGAATTTTATTTTACGTTTGGAAATCAAAAACCAATTTCGAGTTTCTTCAAGCAAATAGTAGAAACACAGCTCTATATTCTTGTAAAATTTTAAAGTTGTCTTAATTTTCCCTCATTTGAATTTTTGTGTCTATGTGAAGGGGAAAATCATCATTTTACAAAATATCACTAAGTTTAAAACTGATTTTGAAGACAAAGGAGTTAAAATACAACAAGTAAGGTATTCCTTTTATGATACTTAGCACATTATTGGGTATTAATTTCATCAAAGCTAATGCATTCCTTAAAGATTGAGATTAAAAAATAAAATGCTTAATCATGAGAAAATTGAAATATTTTCACTTTTTGAAACTCGGTTAAAAGTTAACTATAATAACTTTAAAAATTTTACTGACATCAGATTAATTACCCAACTCCATAGATTGGAACAACATATAACTTTTATGTTTTCATTAAATAGTTAATAAGATACAAGCCTTCAAAATGCAACATTTAGCATTTATTAGATTGCTGTTCAATTTGACCAATTTTCAATCGCATGTAACTATTCAAATAAAACATTTTAAGCAAAAATATTTTAGATATTTTTATATAGGCATAAAAGGAACCTGTATACCAAATTTCATGAAAATCTGTTATCATGGGGCCACCACTTTTTTACAAATTTTGCTCATTTCGTATGGAATGACCCAGCAATGAAAAACATAAGTACTTTGTTTTTTTAATTCGACAACCTATTATTCTTCTGAAAAGGTGATAAGTTCCTATCTCATCTTCTATAAGCTCTCTTAAAACTTTAAGCTTGAGTATCACCTTGAGTTTTGGTCGCGCAAATGTCAAATTTTTTGTGCTAGTAGTATCTTTTAATGGAAATAATTTCTTTAAATATTAGTTAAGGGAGTTAGGGCCCGTATAAAAAGTGATTTTTTAATTTTTTTACTCATTTTTATTTTCGCTTCAAACTTTTATTATCTTAACTCTGCATCTGATTTTCAACATTTTTGCAATTGGAAGTATGCATCTAGGACTAACGGTTGCGAAAATAGAGGTTTTTGCAGGTTAAAACGGAACACCCTGTATATGTGTGTATGTTTGTGTATATGCAAGTGTTTGTGTATGTTTGTGTCTTTATGTGTGTATGTGTATGTTTGTGTCTTTATGTGTGTATGTGTATGTTTGTGTCTTTATGTGTGTGTATATGTATGTGTATCTTTGTGTGTGTATGTGTATGTTTGTGTGTGGATGTGTATGTTTGCGTGTGTATATGTGTGTATATGTATGTGTGTGTTCATGGGTGTATGTGTGTGTATGTGTGTTTGAGTGTGTGTGTGCTTGTGTGACATGCGTTTTTGCGTGAGTTTACTACCATCTCAAAAAGTTCTAATTTTCTCTTTCTATACCTTTCTGCATCAAGCAAACAGGTCATAACCTTGAATGTTTACACAACCAAAGCCAGTAACAAACCTCGTCTACCACAAAGCCCGTAAAAAGAAGTGTTTACTTTCCATTATCCGGGAACTCGACTAGGCACCGCTAGAGAACCAGGCCCAAGAAGTAACAATGCATGAGTTTATGGAGGCAATCCTATGTTTATACGTTTGCTTGTTAATACTTAATTTTTGCTATCTATATATATATAAAAATGAATGTTTGTCAGTATGTCATCCATGAACTCAAAAACTACACCCGGCAGATTTGGCTGAAACTTTCACCGTTTGGTATTTTTGGTACTGGGAATGTTTATAGACCAGTTCGAAAAAAATCCGATCGATAGTTCCTTTTTTATTCCAATTTAAGTCACAAGCCATTGGATAAATACGAATAAAATTATCGGCTGCAGAAATTAATTCGCGTGAAAGATGTCATTGATAAGAAGTTATCTGTTGCCATTTTTCTTGAGTTTGAACAAATAAATTCTTTATTTATTGTTTTATGGCTTTTCATGCAACGGGGGGATTTAAAACTTTTTCTATTTGATATTTTTAGCGATTGATTGATCTTGCAAACTGCGTGAGTACAAAATTTGAGTATAGTCTCGGCTTCACTTGATACCTGGACCGATTATTATGAAAATTGCTATATATATGTATTTTTCCACGGAGAAGGTGCATAATATGCTCATTGAAGCCACTCGCCACCAGGTGGCACTGCAGAGTAGCAACTTCTGCCCCGTTCAACCGATTGTCATGAAAATCAGTATAATGATGTATTTTTTTGTTGGCGTAGCAACGCGCGTTGGGTACAGCTAGTATGGAATAAAATTATTTATCACACTATTCAATATTAAACTCCAGACTAAACCCCGTGATCTGAAGATGAATTAGTCACATGATCTGATGATAACCCTAGTATTCTTTCAGGTGCAATGACTTGATGAGGTAAAGCGAGTAGTGATTTTGCGGAAGGAGAGATTGCGATCAAGGGGATGCAGGGGTAAGGGCGAGGGTGTGTTCATGGAGGGAGGGGGGGGGGTAAAGGATACATGTTAGTCCGGGTCCAAACTTGGAGAGGGCCCGAGATTTTTCAAATATGGGATGATATATATATATATATGTATGGGGACGTAGGGATAGGGGGCCCGTAAAGTCATTTTTGACGGTCCTCAAAACTTCTGTGCACGCCCCTGAATAAGAGTTGAGTAAGCGTGCTGAGATTTCATCTAGTTGCACAAGAACAGCATTCGAGTGTGTAGATGAAAGTGAATATTAGTTGTTTAGAGCATTTGTGATAAAATACCGCTACTTTGCATCGTTTAATCAAGCCAAGTGCGTGAATTTTCATACATTTTTCTCTAAGTTTAATAGAATAACATTAATCGAAAATATCTTTGATTTAAACGGTTTCTCGTAAAACTAATTCTGTAGAAGAATATTGTTAGCACTAGAAGTTCATTCACTCAGCGGCCTTGTTTAAATTGAAAACCACACAATCACTCCAACCGAAACAGGAGTGTTCGCGCATCTGCTACTTAGGAGAGATAGCGCACTGTTCTCATTGGATCACATGTTAGGAGAGATTACGCGACTAATTGGTTACTTTGTATTGTGAAACGAAAATAGACAAATTTTAAGTTAAACAAATTACAAAGTAATTAAGTGTAATTCTGCAAATTTTCTAACTTTCCTTGGTATTTTTTCTTTTCCTAAAACTTTTGTGTCCTCTCTGAAAATTGAATATTTTGATTCATTAATATGATTTGGTTAAAACATTTGCGTCCACTATAACCATGGTTGTAAACCTTACAATAATGTCGTTTTAAGTGTAATTATTGTTGTATTGTTGTTAAAAATTTTAATCGTATAGTTTTTGTTAAGAGTTATCTCTTCTACCCATATGCGCAATCCTTCCAACTTTGTAAGGACAGATAGCGAAAAAACTTCCTATTGGTTTTGTTACAAATATTGCATTACATTAAAGCATAACAGCAAACTAGCAATGAAAATGCATAGCCAACAAATGATGTTACAATTATAAATGTATAGTTTAGCAAAATATTGATAACAAGAGTTTTTTTTATTATACTACTCTATTGAATTAAGCGTAAATTCTCGTAGCTTTTTCCTTATATCAGCCACACTAAAAAATAAAACAATACGTTTTTACAACTGCTGGTACTAAACAAGCGGGATATTGAATGAAAAAATGATCAAAAATGCTTTGTGCTAGAGTATGAATAAAACGAAAAACTGCGTAGACGAAGCACAAATAGTCCAGAGAATTCTGCGAAATATTACGGCTGCACTAGAACAACTTCGTCAGTGCAAAAAAACTCAATTAAAAGAAAGTGAGTGTCAATGCAACTTTCTTTTGAGCTGAACACTGTTTTCACTGATGAAGGGGGGAAACCCTAAAATAGATATTTGCAGCATTTTCCTGAAGCATTAAAAAAAATAAATGAATAAATACGAAGAAAAACAGAGATGGTGCACAAGAAAAGTGTTACTCTTTATTTAAACTCTTTTGTCAAAAGATTTGTGCGTCCCCCCCCCTCTACTGATATAAATTGCTATGAGATTTATTTTTAACCTATTTTAAATACAGGTGCTTCGGCAAATTTGTTGGGCAAAAATAGTAATGTATTAAATGCAATTTACAGGGAAAAAAAAAAGCAAGCGCATATTTTTAAAAGATGGAAATGTAGTACAAGTTTACTATTATCACGAATGTTCGATGTGATTTCCTTTTGTTACTCTTCAGAAGCTTCATCGGTAAATCAGTTCTTCCCACTGATTTGTCAGCAGAGGGGCTAAGGCCTACTGTGCTCATCTCAGTTTTCGTGACCGAGGGCTCTAGAATGCAAGGCAGATAAATGTTTCGTTAGATGATCAGCCGAGCGCGGAACCGCCAGGGTTTAGTTCCCAAGCACGCTTGGTATTCATTTTATCGACCTACTGAAGGGATGAAACGCTGAGTCGACCGTGCCGAACCCGTTAAATTTCAATAGTTCAGCATAAATCAAACTTTATGTTCGTTTAAAAGTACTTGATGTTAATTTCAATAGTACTTCTGATTATGAATTTTGATTCTTATAAATTAAATGCATGCATATAATCCATTTAATTCTACAACTGCTGCTATGTGTATGTGCTATTGCAATATCTGTTTTTATCCTTCAAAATTAAGATTCTGTGATTAAATTTTCTTTACTACTTTATTCCTGAAAATCAATTTCAATAACGTAAACAAAAAACGATTTTCAAAAGATCTTAATATGGTTAGAAACTTTTAGCATTTGCAATTAAGCTACATCTTTGCAATCCATTTTTATTCAAAGTATGAAGGAGCGAAGCATTCCCTTACATGAGATACACAAGATGTTTATCCTAAATCAATAAAATCAATGCTGAGGAAAAGCAAAAATTCCGCCCTCAAAACAAAGAACAAAACCAGCCGCTTCTCAAATTTTTAGTAAATAAAAATTGCAAGCAATAATTTTCTTCAGAAGACAATAAAATATTTTTCAATATCTTTCAAAACTGATCGTTCAAAGTGCTTAGAGGTATTGATAAAATGTTTGAAATATTTCACGAAAATTAAATATTATCTGTTTTCGCCTTTTACATCAATAAATACCATATTTTTTCTTTACAACTATTCTAAGACGTTAGCAAAGATTTGTGCCTCTAAAGCTATTATGTTACAAAAGTTGTGCTACTTTGATTTTATTGATTTTTATTAAAAGTTTCCGAAAAATAGTGTATCATTTAATTTATTAAAATACCACACGTAAAGTAAAGAAAGAATGAATAAATAAACAGCGATAGTGAAACAATAAACAACTAAATTTATTAATTTGTATACGAGAAAAAGTAACTAAGAGACTAAAATTTTGAATGAATAGAACTTTAGTGAATAGATGTATAAATATGTGAACTATCAAATGAAGGAATGTAAAAGAATTAAAAAATAAATGGATAACATAAGTGAGTGGATGAATTAATAAGTGAATTACCAAACGAAGGTTTTTCAAATGAATCAATTAATAAATGAATACGTAACGGGTTTTTATAAATGATTGAATAAGAAAACGAAATGAACCATGCCATATCCGCTTTGTCTTGCATGCACTTGACTAATTAAACAAAATATTTAAAATAACATAAGTTTAATATTAAATGAATAAATTCTGAAACGATTATTAGTAGGACTCAATATTTAAAATATTAATAACAAGAACTTAATCATTTTATAACAAAAATAATTCTTGACTTACATCGATGTATGACAATCTGAGTACCAATTTTTGAAAATTGCTTGTATTATCAAATGCTGTGATTTTCAGTGGTAACATTTTCCTGATTAGAATCGATTACATGTGTTATCTCATATAGTTAAAGTGTACCTAGTATTGCCCAACAGGTGATGCTAAAAACAATGTAAATATTTACCTATTTCACTTTGCCCAACAATCCCCTAAATGGATGTTTTAAGGTTTCAACTACAGCTTTTAAAGGTCAGATCCTAGGTAGGCTTTCGTTGAAATTGTTTTTAAATTATGTTGCATAGCACAGTACCTACAAGTCTTTTACGCCATGAAACCGAGGAGAGGTTCGCCTATTTCTACTGGCTACGAATAGATCCAAATTTTTAATTTTAGCGCTTACCTCCGGGTTTTTTTCTCACGCCTTTATTTGTAGTTTCTGAATAAGAAAATAACAGCAACCCATTTTCATTTTGAGCAAAAAAGTTTAATATGAACGCATTTTTTCTGATGCGGAATCGGACGGATTTTAAAAATTAAACGCGGAAGCTGAATGGTGCTTCCGTCTTTCCCTCATTAACCCACGTCATTCAGGAAAGCTTTTCTTGAGGGTGGGCGCGGTGAAACAGATTTGTATTAGTATGTGAGACATGTTTTAAGGGTCGTCGACCTTTTCCGTGCTCTTCAAAGTCCAGAATGAGCCACGAAAGAAGCTTCAAAACTATCGTAAGACTGTATCTAGGTTAGCATTGATTTTTTTTCTTGCAAAGTATAGTGAAAGGGATGACATGCGTGCTTAAGAATTTGCAAACGTTCCGCTGATTTAGTAGTGCATTGTACCATGTGGGATTTCCCGTTAACTTTCTGAATGATTTTATTTATAAATGAAACAAAAATCTAAATCTCATGTTTTTTATTACTTTTAGTGAATAATGTACAGCAACCAATGCATCAACGCACTTTTGCACAATTTCATTTCCAAAAAGTAACAACATCGTTGAAAGCTAGTATTTGGCATGTGATAGTAAAAATATTTTAATTGATATATGTAATTATTTTTAAAAGTGTAGAGAACTTTTACGGTTCTGTGTACAGATTTTTGGTTAGTTGAAGCAAAAAAATAGTGCATGAATCTATTGAATGAATTCTCCCAATTAGTGGAAAACACTCGTTTTGAAAATATGTAAGAAGTTGATACCAGAGAAACATTTTTTAAACCTTATTACAGCCGAACTCGCTTATAACGAATGTGAATGGAGAGCGATATTTGCTCGCTATAATTGACTCATCGTAAAGAAGGTCGTAAAATAATTATAATTTCTATAAAGAGGTTAAAAAAAAAGTTTAATACAGTAGTTAAAAAGTTAGGATAGTCTTTCGTTAAACGACTGTCTACTGGTGTAATCAGGGGCAGTCAGAGGTACTTAAAAAAAATCCAATGCTAAGCAATTTAAATATTCAGCGAGGTTTTTGATAATGAAATATGGCATGAAGCTTTCCTCTGAGTTAGCGGTGAGTGCAAGTTATAATTATATGTGTCCTCATTGGTTTTCTGAATGACTTCATATGTAGGTAAGGCAAAGCATATATCTTCTTTGGTTGTCAGTTTAGATGAATAGCCAAACATTGTATATTCAAATTGATGCAAAAAAATATACACAACTTTTAAAGTTCCTTAGTTACATTAAATAAAGAGTTTGGAATAGTGAAAACTATTTTTATGTGTAGTCAAAAGCGTTTTTTTAAACACTTGCGTGTCATGCCAGTTATTTCATCATCCCCAACCTCGCTGAATATTTAACTTGTTCAGCATTGATTGCTAAGATTTTTTCTCATTACCTCTGACTAACAGTGTAAACACCATGAATGACCTCATCAGTTTAAGGCAGCCAAGGGACAAATGCCTATCCTGACTCCTAAACTACTGTGCGGAATCAGTTTTTAACCTCTTTATAACAAGTACTTTCAAAAGCACGTGTTGAACCGCCATCTAAAATATCCCCTTCTATACTAGATTTATGTCTCGGATTTTCAGAAGTATATGTGAGTGATATGAGCAATAAATTTTCAATTTTTTGCCTTTTACAGATCTGCGATTTCTTTCACTGTGCTCTCTTGTTTTTCGTAATGAAGTATTTCTGAAAAAACATTCCGTTTAGGTTGCGCTAGATTTCATTAGCTCCAATCACGTACCACAGTAGATAAATAAATGCTCGGTACTTCACAGGCAGCCTAGAAAAAGACATAAAACGAAGAGTCATTCGCTGCTACTAGACAATCAAAATTCAGCAAAAGTGACATCATCAATTTCGTGTCAAATCTGAAACATGCTGATATCATTTTTTTTCCCTTTTGTTTAATGTGACAAAACTGAAGAGCTAAAGCTGAAATTGCCTTTTATCCATTTATCAGGAGAAATCCTTTCAATGTATTTTCTTTTTCATGTTTTTGAAAAAGGACGGTTTTCGAAGCTTTTCTAGTTGTTAATAAACCCATTCACGTATACTGATTATTCTCAATAAGGCACATCATTTTACTAATTAGGGTATTCACCTAAATCTGACACTAACAATTGGCCCTCTTTTATTGGGAGCTTCAGAGGAGGCAGTATCAATTCCTGAAGGGGAACTGTGCATCATATTAATGTTTCACCCAAAATTCGTGTCTCATTTAGATTTTTTTTCTTCTAGTGCCTATAAATACTGGCTCATCAACTAATATGTCGTACTAGTTATTAAGAATCAGGTTACGATTGATCTATTAAATACAGTTTAACTTTTATTTATTCCTAAATGTTTTGTATTTTATTTTAAAATACATGAAAAGTTTATTCGTGTAAAAGAGGACAAAATTATATGCAATTAGCAATAGGGCCATTTCATGTGACGGAATGGGACATTAGGTGCAATTTTTTCAATAGATTTTGTTTTCATAAATACAAATAAAACAAGCTAGAAATTTTATTTTTGATAGCAACAGTAAAGATTTGGCATATGAATAACGTATAACGTTAAAAGTTATTGTTTTTAAATATAATAATTGAATTACATGCAATAAAATGCTCGTTACAGTACGGGACTTGTAAGATTCCCGTTCCGTCACAGGCATTTTATTGTATATCGTTCAATTGTTTTCTTCAAAATGATTACTTTTAATGTACTACATAGTTCTTATGACCAATCTTTACTGTTGCTATCAAAAATTAAATTTTTAGCTTGTTTTATTTGTATTTAAGAAACACACCTACCTACAAACATACTTCAAATGTCCCGTTCTGTCACATGGCTCTTGCGTACAGTTATACAGAAGTCATGAACTTTTTTAAAAGAATAGAATGTGGTGTGGTATTTTAAGTTTTAATGCGAACCTTTTGAAAAGAGAAATTTAGAACTACCCTTTTTTCCAGCAAACTCCTTAGTTTTCAAGCTACTTTAAGAAATTAATCACATAAGAACTTAATATTTTTCACCACCCCATTTAGAATTCAAATTTATACAAAATATACTTTGGCAAATAAGTGATCCAACTGTTACAGAATTTTCCCCTATAATGAAAAAAAAAAAAAAAAAACCTGGAACAAAAAGCACATTGACAGTTTGGAGAAAAGATTTCCAAAGTAATATTATGATATTAATTAATTCACCTTTCGTTCGCATTAAAACGCAATCACTTTTACGTAGTCTGAACTCATGTAAGTTATGTGAAAATATATCATTGGTTTATTTTTAAAAAAAATGATGAACGTAATTATAATATAACTAAAAAATAGAATGAAAAAAACATATGTTACTGTAATATATGTTACTGTTACTGTAAGAAAAAAAATATCTAATGCATTTTGTTTCTCTGAATAGAATATGCAGAGAAAAAAAAGTTCTTAATGGATCTTCTATAATCTTATAGTTTCAAAAAGCTAGAAAACATCTTAGGAAATAAAAACTATTACGTAGTGGTGCTTTAATGCTCAATTATTCATCAACAATAATTAATACTCTTTTAGGAAACATAAAAAACTTTCAAAAAAAGAACGAAACTAAGAATGTAATACCATTACGAATTCCATGGCATGATTTATGTTATCTCATGTACCTTAAATCACTGATGATATAAGTTTCTAATACGGAAGAATTCAAATCGTGTTTTAATATTAACTCTGAAAGCATCATACATCGAACAAATTAAATAAAATTCTTATTAATATTATTAATAAGCTACCTTTTTCTTTTAATTCTCTAAATAAATGTATGCATGAATATGGAGCAATTATTTTTAAAGAACTGCTTTGATTCATTAATTCTTTGACCTTTGTAGAAATCGATAATTGATATGTGATGTAAATCCGTGACACAAATGGTGTGGGGTGGACTTTCCTGATTTCGAATTGTTCTAAAACAGTACGAATATGAAGAGTGTCTATTAAAATTGGAGATAGCACTCCTCTTACACACATAGTACATTATGTGGGGAAATGAAAAACAGGGAAACCATTATCCCAGACATAGAACTTTTCCTTCTTCTATTTCCCTAAAGGTGCCTCTCCCGCAGGACCCTACCCCCACCCCCCTCGCCGTTTAAATAAGCACAAATTGGTCAAATTATGAGTTTCGTTCATTTTGGAGAAGGGGGAAATCGTATGTCATTTTTAACGTCACAACATTTTTCTGCTGGGTTGACGATTACGATGACGCATGAAGAGTGAATGAAAATAAAGAGGGACATTCTCTCAACTTACCTCTTAAAAAATTAAAATTTAAGTCAGCTTCAATCGGTTCATTCTAGATCTATTTTAGCCTATCATTGCATAAATAAATGTTTTCCTTTTTTGTTTTCTTAATTATTAATTCTAGTCCATCCATCAATGGTCTTGAACAACGTCCCGGAAATGGGTACTTCACCAGCTAAAAATTATTGAGTTAGAAGATTTGTATGGCACAAGGATGTGAAAGCAGCTTTCTTGACAAATGATTCAGAATTATTAAGAGTAACTTAGATAAATGAATCTCAAACTTTCATTCAACTCTGCCCCCCCCCTCTCTTAATCTTCTGTGTGTGTGTGTGTGTGTGTGTGTGTGTGTGTGTGGAGTGTGTGCGTGTGGTTTTTTCCTTCTTTTTTTTGTGTAGTTTGTGTCGCACCATACAAAACTACATAAAATAGCATGTGACTGGTTAGAAACCAATCAGTTAGAACGTCTGTGAATCAAGTTCGTGTAAAAAAACTTGATGAGTAGTGAATAAATGTTATTTCAGAATGACTTGCACTCAGAGACACTAGAGCTTTCATAGCACATATCTTTTCTCTATTTCTCATATTTTGTGCATTTCTGCAAACATAACAAACTGTGTATAAACATTTAGCTAGATTAGTCAGTAAAATATCTATTTGCACAAGCATTGGTGGTTTGGGAAATTATACCGTACTGTTTTGTGATTACCTATGATTCTCCTACTTATTGGACGACCAATACATTATAGTAAAGGGAATGATTGAATTGTTTGCATTTCATTACGACTTCAGACTAAGACCGTTTGTCGCTTGAAATTTCAAGGCTGAGAAAAACAATCTACATTTATGCATACTCATAGTAAATATCGATTGATTTTCTTTAAGTCACAATCAAACAAAAGTTTAGCAATCAAGAAAATCAGCCAACAACAGCAACGGACAAAAGTTAAGAGAGAAGTTTTCTCCATTAAAACTGTCCTGTACCGGATCTTACCTTATTATGAAACCGAATACAAAACAAAAGAATGGAATATCTTACATAACATTAGATTTACATAATTTTAGGTCATTCAGTTGAATTCGAATTTCTATTTTTTTTTTAAACGAGAGATCATTATTTTTAGCATCGAACAAAGGGGCTTTCGAAACTATCAAATGTAAAACACCATATGCCTGCTAGTAAGAGTAACCTTAGACACTACGATGAAAATGTTAATTGAAAACTATGGCAAACAACTTAGGAATGTTCGACTGAAAAACAACATTGTAGCCGGCGAAATATCGGTCAAATTATAGATGATCAGCCAACTTAAGCTAGATTGCGTAATTTTGCATTCTTACTGGATATTTCTGATTAGAAGATAGCTAACTCATGGTAATTTCAAACCCATTTTTTCAGCATCACACATTTTCTGTCTTATAGTATAACGCTAAGAACAAAGTTTTATTTTTATCTACATGTAAAAAGTTAAGTAAAATTGTGCATTCTATCAAGCGATAAGCATTAAAACGATAAGGTAAAAGGAGTTAAAAATGCAATTGAAACTCAATGCCTATTCCTAAATCAATATCGATTCTGGGAATGGAGATTTGTAGCTTGCATTTCCGAAAACGTAAAGAACATGAAAAAGAAGCTTATTGTGCCATAAAAATAACCCTAAAAGCAAAAGAAGGTGTCAAAAACCAATTAAATAATGAAATAAGTTTTGAAAAATATAAACACAAATAATGACTTAGAAATAGTAAATAATAAATTTGCAAACAAAGGAAAACGTCAGAAATAAATTTAATATTGAAATAAGTTTCGATACCGACTATCGTCAACGAATTTTTAAAACTTACACTCGAAAACACTTTTACAAAAACTTGATACATATTTGCATAAATTTTACTTCATATTATACTTGTTATTTTCTAAAAGAGGTAGCTATTGTTTTTGCTTAAGTTTTTTCCCAAGTTTGTTATATTATTATATATATAAACTATGAATTTTATTGTTCCTGCCATTTTTTATGGCCAGCTTCAGAAAACAGGTTGTACCTTAAGTTTTGAAGATCAGTGTCTATGAAAGTAGGTTTTTGAAATGGGAAAATGTGACTTTCGGTATGTTTATTAATCAGAGCTCATAATGTAGAATATTTTCATAAAAGGTTTTTTTTATGTTAAGAGTATTTCTGAACAATTGAGACATAGAACTACTTATTATTCCGTGGCTTAATAAAACAAACTAATTTGACAATAATATTCTTGATGATCGACTAGCACTTCATAACATTGATTAAATAACAAAATTGTAGTGCAAAAAGTTAAAAAATGTACTATGATTCTTGAAATTATTATTTATAAATTTTCTTCTTGTGCAACATTTCTAGTTACGCATTGTACACGTCGCACATGGAAAACACACTCGGAATGTGGTCTTCTTTATTTTACTTTCCTTAAGGTTATCTTTGAACAATTGAGAAATTAAATTATTTATTATTCCGTGACTTAGTAAAACAAATTAATTTAATATTAATATTCTTGATGATTAATTAGTACTTACTAATGTAAGTTAAATAACAAAATCGTGGTGCAAAAAGTTAAGAAATTTACTGTTATGCTTGAAATCATTATTTATCAATATTGTTCGTGTGCCACATTTCGAATTACACATTGTATATGCCGCAGATGAAGAACACATTCGGGGTGCGATCTATTTGTTTTAACCTTCCTTAAGGGTACTTTTGAACAATTAAGATAATTATTTATTACTTCGTGGTTTAATAAAACAAATTCATTTAATATTAATAATCTTGATGATTAATTAGTGCTTACTAATGTTTGTCAAAAAACAAAGTCAAGAGGCAAAAAGTCAAGAAATTTTATATTATTCTTGACATAATAATTTATCAATGTTGTTCATATGCAACATTTCGAGTTACGCATTGTATATGCCGCAGATAAAAACACATTCGGA
This sequence comes from Uloborus diversus, assembly GCF_026930045.1. Lineage (NCBI taxonomy): Eukaryota > Metazoa > Arthropoda > Arachnida > Araneae > Uloboridae > Uloborus > Uloborus diversus. The sequence continues at coordinate 123,657,813 of NC_072733.1, forward strand.
ATGCAATCTTCATTATTTCAAAGTTCTTTAAGGGTACTTTTGAACAATAGAGATTATAAATTATTTATTAATCCGTGGCTTAATAAAACAAATTAATTTAATATTAATATTCTTGATGATTAATTAGTGCTTACTAATATTTGTTAAATAACAAATTCATGGAGCAAAAAGTCAAGAAATTTACTTTGATTCTTGACATCAGTATTTATTAATGTGGTTCATGTGCAACATTTCGAGTTATGCATTGTATATGTCGCAGATAAAAAACATTCGGAATGCGGTCTTCTTTATTTTACCTTCCAATTTTAGCATTCCGTGCTATGAGCTATTTTTTTCGTTACGGATTGCATCGATATTGTGGTCTGCCTTCATAGCACAGCTATTATGCTCTCGCATCAAACAAAGTAGTTAATATTGCGTGACGCTAGCAAAAGACTCGGAATGCTATTTTATTTGATTGATCTACTTTTCTTTCTCTGCCTTTTTTATTGGATTCTTCTTATTGGGAGTGTTCGACTTTTTTCTCATTTGTGGTATAGTTTTATGCCCTGCGGAATTTGTCACGCAAACTTAAATTTCAAGGTCCAACAAAGCTTATAAGCGGTTAGATTGGAACATTACAGCAGAATTACACATGTTTTTGTTTACACAGCAATTGCGTAAATATTGCACTGATTAATATTTTTAATTCCTAGGCCAAACTTTTTTGGATGGTAAAAATGTTTGCTACTATACGATACCTGAAATTAAAGTATATTTTTTAGAGTTACAGTGCAGTTCGTCAGAAATTCATAAAAATTTGGGCGTAGATTAAAGGTATTGTAGATATTGCCTTTGAAGAAAATAATAATTTACTAAATCAACATTAGAAAGATACATAAAATCTTTTTATTAAATATATGTGATGAGCATAGTTTGTACAACTAAGTCAAGCCATGTTAAATGTAATGTCCGGAAATGTTTGACACTAACTGAAATCGTGCGTAGCATGTTCAACGCTTGATTGCACCGCCCCCTTCAAATAAATAAATAAATCAAAATAAAAACAAAACCTCGTCTTACTTGAACACTACAAATAGTAGACGCACATAAAATATGGCAGTTTATCAGGAATAACGTACTTTACAAATGCCATTATCAAAATTTGATATAGGGACCTTCTTCCTACTTAAATTATAAAATGAACATCAACTTTAATTTTAAAGTAACAATCAACAAATTTGTCTCAGATTTGAAACCAGTATTAATTTTTGCGCTAATAATCAAATTTTTGTGCCTATTGCTTCAGCATTTGTTTTATAATTAAACTCAGGGAAAAACATCTATTATTTATGTGGTTTTTTTTTTTCTTTGATATTAGCTACTTCATTTTACATAGTAAAGGAAGTATTGTATTCGCGAAAAAAAAAAATTCACTCAAAAATCGGCCTTAGTTTCCATTTTGCTCGTCCCTGAATGAATATTGAGGTTTTTTTTTTCAACCCGACCACACGTGGATATATGCCCAAGAACGTATAAACACCGAAATAACCATTTTGATGATCCCCGAGTTAATTACAATGAGTTTTCTCGTAATGTCCGTATGTACGTATGTATGTGCGTATGTATCTCGCATAACTCAAGAACGGTATGTCCTAGAAAGTTGAAACTTGGTACGTAGACTCATAGTGGGGTCTAGTTGTGCACCTCCCTTTTTGGTTGCATTCGGATTTTCCAAATGGGGTCTTTTACACCTTTTTAGGGGGAAATCATTGTTAATTTCAATTCAAACTCAAGTGGTGTTATAATTTGGCAAACACTTGGCGATATATATCGCCAAGCTATTGATCACCAAGTGTTGTCGCAAATTTGGCGACAAATTTCCTAATAAAGTACAATATTCCTAATAAAGTACTTTATAAGACATGGAGTAGCTATAACATAACACCGAACAGTTTGAAGGAATGCATTTGACATCATTCTTATATTAAATAAGAATTTTCATTTAAATAAAATAGTCATACTATGCTTTAAGAAAATTGCTTTTGTCGCCTAAAATGTTTATCTAGAGCAACTTGTAGCCCAAGCCAATTGAAAGAAAGAGATTGAGGGGGAGATGGGCAATCGATGTAGGTATAGAAAAAAAAACTATCCTGTTCTGTTTATTAAACTGTGCACACATACTTTTACCTAAGCTTGAAGCGTATTCTATGAAGTAATGAAAAATCCTACTATAATGACGTCAACTGCCCGTTAAAACTCCCTCTTTCCAAGACAAAAAGCATCTAATTTAAAAACTCTTTAAAATCATTCAAAGCCACCGTAGCTAAGCGGTTAAAGTTGAGTAATAAGATAATAACTTGTAACTATCCAGTCCGAAAAAAAAATTCTAATAAATATCGTTAAGTTTCGATTCATCATCAAAAAATATTAATATATTTTTTAAAAAATCAATGAGAATAAAAAATATATACATGCATGCAAAAAAAGCAGACAATAATATTTAATTCCAGTGAATAAATTTCATTGATCATACAGCGAAGGATCAAGATCGAATAAAATCTTCTGACCCAAATTAACAGAAATGTTGGTTGAAATAATTTGTACAATTAGAACAAAATGAAAATCCGAACTTCTAATTAAGGATAAGGAATTAAATTGAAATATGTGAAAAAGTTACAATAAATTAAAATTGCCCCACCCCCCCTGCCCCCAATCAAAAAAGAAATATTTTCATTACAATGCACACATCAGTTGAATATCGATCAATTGAAAATCGCACATTTTCTACAAAAAAAAAAAAAAATAATAATAATAATAATAATGGCTTTTACTTAATTGTTTCATTTATGAAATGATGCAATTTCACCGAGACTCCAATTTCGGTGAAGGGCAGTTCAACGAAGATGATAAGTTTTACGAAAAAATTTTTTATTCTCTAATTGCATTGGAATGATTTTATAAACTCCAATCTGCGTCGTCACCCGGCGTAGGGCCTTGAAAATGAAAGCAAGGTCAAGTGACTCATGTTAAATCCTCAGGCGTGAATAAAAGGGGAAAAATTTAGGGTAAAACTTCCCTCAACAAAAAATACAAAAGTCCCTAAAACACCTCATTGCAGTTAGGACATTAAGAAATAGGGATAATAATAAAAGATTTCCCTTCAGTTTGACCTCAACCTTTTCATAGTTATTTTTTATTCTTTCAATATTTTGCAATAGTTCTATATTCCATATTATCCGATATTTTAATTACTTATTTTTAAATTATGTTTATGTTCAAATATTTTCTTTGACTGAAAATCCTGTTTGTACTCTCAATACTTCACTAATAAAGAAATGAAGGTGAAATTAAAAAAAAAATATTCTGAACTCGGTAATTTGAGTTTATTGACAACTCTTCGATCTAATTGGAGATGATTATGAATCATTTTTTATACTCGGTATAGTTTTTTAGTTTGGTCTCTAATTACTTAATTATCTACAAATGCAGCAAGTAAAACTAAAAAATGATCAAGGTGTGCAGTTTTAAGTACACGCATTCGTTTCTTTTCAATAGACTAAAATTATGAAACATAATGCTAGCATTTTTAAGAAGGTATCACAGAATCAGGACAATCAAATTAAATAATAAATGAGTAATTACGGGGCACATAAAAACGACTCTTTTAGTTGTCTCCCTCATATTTTCAGTGAGATAAAGGCGCAGAAAATTACTTATTCAAATTAAAGTCGTAAAAAGAATGTATTTCCTTGATATCATCCAGTAAATTATTTGAGCAAATCAATATTCGTGAAATCAAAACCAATGTAGCATTGAAATTTTAACGTGAAAATCAACTATGGGAATAAAGGGGAACGAGATTGTCAAATAATAACGCCTTGACTTTAAAAGCCATTTTCAAATATTCGCAAACGTATCATATTATAATTTAATACATAACATTAACAAAGTTTACTGATGTGTGGTATTTTTTTATAACATAAAAAAGTCAAAAAGAAATGATAACCTCTTTTTAAAACGTCGGAAAAGAGAAGAGAATTTAAAAAAGCTAAATTATTCTGCGAGAAAAAGTAAGTTCCAGTTGCACGAAGACCAAAGAAATGAAAAACCACTTGCGTACTATAGCGTATCCAGGAAAAAAAAAATACGGAAGTGGGGATATATCGCCAAATCCACCTCCTTGGATGAGCCATTGCTTACATATACGAATGAAATCTAAAAAATTCTTATAAAGAGATAAACTAAAATACAAGGAGAAAATTTTTCAGCAAAAATGGAGCACATGTGTATCTAGGGCAAGTTTTATATGAAACGCGTTCGTAATTTATATTTGTTTTTTGTACATTAGGTAACTTTAAGTTCCGTTACAACATAAATAAAAACAAGTTGTTATTGTATATTGTATGAATTTCTTGCTTACATAGGAAAATTGTTTGGCGGAGGGGAGAGGAACACCAAAAATTACCACCCCGGGTGACAACCGTGGTTGATATGCTCTTGCAACCAAAGCATGACGTAATTAAAACAGTGAATTAAACCCTACATGGAGTTAGATTCAGCTTATATGCCAGACGAGCTAGTATTCAGCAGGAATAGACGCTGCTTTACGTTCTTTCAAAAATAGACTTAATAGTGCACTTAGAAACACAGATTCTCCATTAAACGATCTCAGAAACTCTTTTTTATGCTTAAGACAACCACTTACGGCAATCTTAAACTAAGAAGCTTTTCTTTTGCTTCGGTTCTGATAAGAAGATTTCCATTTGGATAAGTAAGCTAAGGCGCCTTAACCTTTCCTAAGTAAAGCTTCTTAACTTGACGTACATGAAAACACTTTGTTGATGCTACCATTTAATATGTCAAAGGGAGGACGTCCATCGTAAATAAAAATTATGAACCATACCTAAAAATTTCCAAATATACCAGGGTGTCCGAAAAGTCCTTGACACATTTTAAAAATTCATGGAAAAGCAAGAAATTGCTGTATCATTATGCAGTTTGCTCCATAATATATCATAGGTTCAAGAATTTTTTATGCCATCGTAAAAAAAAAGAGAAAAAGAAAAAAAAATATTAGAAATCGCTGTATCGTCACAGTAAGAATTTGTTTTCTAACTGTGATGATACAGCCGCCAACGTAAATTATTTATAACTAGCTGCGTGCCCGGCGTTGCACGAGCTACTTAAAAAATGAAAGAGATGTTCAACTGATGTTTTTGTATTACTCTGACATCAGTTTCTAAAACGCTAAGGAGTAAATAAATGCGCGTAATGCAAGGTTTGAAAAACACCAGTAGAGCATATTTTTGTCAAAAATCTCTTTAACGTTAATCATAGTTATCAATGATGCAAGTTATGAGTATTTTCAATTAGCACAAAAGATGAAAATATATGCATTCTCAACTATAATCTGTGCTCACGTTAAAATGAACTACATCTGATAGACTATATCAGATACTTTTCGGTTGATTACGTGAAACTAAAGCACCAAGACTAAATAATTACCAATAAGCATTAATTTAATACCAAGTCATCAGATTCCAATTTGGCTTTGGTTAAAATCCTTAAAAACAATCTTTTTTATTCAACTCTGTTTCACAAAGAAATCCAAGCAATCTTAATTTAACATGTTCTTTTCACGATATAAACTGTATTTTAAAAATAGAAACAGGAAGGAAAAAGAGAGTTATTACAATTTGAAAACTCACCCATGTGACGGGAAAAAGTCCAACAAAATAAACATAATTAGTCGCACATCCTAAGTGTACCAAAATATTAGGCCGGTGAATGATAAACTTACACTACAATCAATAAACATAGCTAAAGAAACAACTTTCATATGCTGAAAAGAGTTAAGAACGTTGAATGTAAAAATAAAAAAAAAGACAAACGATAAAATAAAGGCTATGCCCGAATAAAGCAACCAATTTTAAACTAATTTAAAATGAAATTCTAGATGGAAACGTTGTTTTAAGATTTGGACAGCAGCTAAAAAAATCTCCTTCAAAACAATTTTTAGAATTTTATTTGCTCACCCATATGCAAAATGGCAACAGGAAAGAAATAAGAATTCCTGAATAACGTTATGTTAATTAACGTTTTAATTAATATCTCCTCTAATTTAAGTCGTACAATTACGAGTATGGTCCTATTGTTTTCTTTGGAAAATTTCGAATTGATCGGTATCTCGTTCGACTCTCTATTGCAGCGGTTCTCGAGAAGATCGATCTTCAGACAGACAGACGGACGCGAACAGATTTTAATATTATAGTGGATTGCACTTGCTTTCTTTTCTTTTCTTTCTTTCTGATGTCGTAAAAAATAATTAAACCTAAGAAGTATTATTGCGCAAACTGAATATTGATACGACAATTTGCTGCTTTCTATGAATTTTTAAAATGTGCCAAGGACTTTTCGAACACCCTATACTTCTAAATATCTGCATCTTGAATGCAGTTATTAATTTTAATATTCATTTAATTTGTAAACAAGGGAAAGAATTTTAGTTTGGTACTCAAAAAAGAAAGAAAAATAGCTACTTCATATCTGTACCTCAGAGCCAGACTAACGCAAGTCCAAAAATTGCGATTTTCCGTTTATTAGTGCATTGTATGTAGAATCATATTCTGCACATCCAGCCATATTAACTAAATCCTAAAGAAAAATGTCCTTTGTAATAATTTACCAGTGTTAAAAGAATTCGCGTCCCATCCTTTGCATGCAGCAAGCGACCGTTTTTTCCGCTCTCCTGTTAAGTCACGATTATGTTACTTGTGTTAGTCTGGCTCTGAGGTACAGATATGTGACTGCTGATTTAATCGAGTCAGAAATTTATTATTATTATTATTTTTAAAACTTTCAAGTGAACAAGCCAATGTAGTTGCCTTGTTGCATATGACTAATTTTTTCCGTATATAACTATGGAATGGGTGAAAGTGGAAATTTTGAAGTCATCCAAAGTAATTGTGGTGTGGATAAAATATTTTCCTACACCAAAGTATTTCAACTGTTTTATTCATGCTACTTCATTAAACTACTGCCTTAGTTGCATTTAGGGATTGCAATACCGGACCAAAAATTCTATACCGGTACTCGGTATTTTTCAAACGTGATACCGAAATACCGGTATTAATACCGGTATTTGAAATTTCTCAGAAATGCTTGAAAGCATATTGTTTCGTTGCCACATTTCATAATTTAGTACAAAAATTGTATTATTTATAAAAACGTACTGTGAACAAATATAATGAAGGAACATAGTCATAATAAAAATACAATAAATGTGAAACGCATAATACTTCTTTTGAATTGTCTCTAAGCCTGGAACTCATTTAGTGCTCAACCTCACAAGAGTTTAAAATACTCTTTCTGAATTCACGCAGGTCGGTGGTACAGTTAACAATGCACAATACACCTCGTCTAATTACTAGAAGTCCTTCATCTTCAAATAATTCGCGTTATTTTTGGAAAATCCTTTTGTGCGTGTTTCTATTGTAAATTTTTTACATTTATAGATTTTTGTAATTTTTTTTTTCGAGAGATGATACTTTTCTAATATTAACATTACTTTTTCTTGAGCATGAGAGGTTTGCGTATGATTTTTATAATTGGATCTTTGGTTTGAATTTTACGATAAACTTGACGAAATTTGATCTTAGTCAGAAATTAGTTCCTCTTATGCGTTTCCGCCTTCTTTTCGAAATTCTATAGAATTTATAATTAAGTAAATATCTGAAAATATGTATTAAATGATTACGTGATGCATCATCTATGCAAATTTTCAAAGCACTACATAATTTCTAAATATTATCTTTCCAAGTATAAAGCGAGACATGATAAAAAACCAATACCAGTGACAAAAAATTACCATTTGTTTTACTAACAAGAAAAACGTTTTTTGTCAAAATTCAGTACAGTTGAGACACATATTTAAAGAAAATAATGTAAAGTATGACTGCAATTGATGGTTGAAATAAATTATTCATAGAACAAATACATTCGAAATTACACTCGAAAATAATTTTCATAAAAGGGAAAGTGAGTGATCAGGGAAATAGAAAAAAAAAAAAATAAATAAATAAAACATGGTGCCCAAAAATGCGATTTATCTCACCATCTCTGTAATGAAGGCACACAAGTTCAAGGCCACAAAAAATGAAAGCAAGAAAGAAATAAACAAAGTCGCACAAGTTTGAGGGCACCAAAAAAAAAAAAAAAACGGCGCATCGAACCGCAGGCCAGTTCGCCCCGACAAGCAGTCATTCATTGCTGTGAGTGCGCCTCCACGTGTTTCGAAAAATCTTATGCGCCTATAGTTTTTTTATCGCCCTTGATCATATAAGAGTCTTTATTATTATTATTATTTTTTATTACTATTATTATTCTTGTTTTTTTTGGAGGGGGGGGGGGGCTTTCAAACCTGACCGCTCCAGTTTTTTTCTTTGTCCCCCGAACCTGTGCACTTTTTTTGCACCCATTGGTTTTGGGAGTCAAATTTGGCCAACTCTTAGGGGACCCATTTTACATGCGAATCATTAAAAAATGGTGTCAGAAGCATTTTTAATGGGCATTTTTTGGTACCAGATTTTTGATTGTAATGGGTACACTCGGTTATTGAATATAGGTATAAAAAATTTTATGCTAAAATACTCTCCCATCCCCAAACATTTTTCTGAAAACACGGTAACATCTTGCTTTAGTTCAGATTCATGTAAATAACAAGGATTAAAAACAATTTTACCAAGACCTAGTTAGAAAGGGTAAAAATTGTGATAAAAGTCGCAAAAAGGTACCCGGATACCCGGTCATTGACGTTAGGGTTAAAGAATATAATTATTTTGCACTTTTTAGAGCAATTTTGAAGTCGGTTCTATTTTTTTTTTCAAAATTTTTTTATTTCATTCTTTTTAGTGTAAATGTATTTCAGAAATAGTAAGAAGTTACCATCACGAAACTTCACCTTATTTTTTCCATAAAAACGCTCCATAGTAAAAAAAAAAACTATAAACACGCCTTAAACTTGAAGCGATTGGCACTCAAAATTTATCTTTCTTCCTCTCTGGAATGATAAAAATACTACTATAGTTGAGGCAAACCCAACCTGATAGCATTATGAAGGCTAAGCCGATTTCAATCAGTGCATTATCCCGCTTCCAGGTTAGGTTTACTCCCACTATAGAGCAATGACACTGAAGAAACTTGATGCTTTCTTCATAGAAGCCTTCATTCAAAATTATCACCACAGGTACTATTAATATTACTGTTGCATGGCACCAAACTTCTGTAACAATGTCTTTTATATTTCAACATTTAATAGGAAAATTGCATGAAATTTACTGTTTTTTGACCATACCGTTTTTTCTAAAGAACAAATATGGTCAAACAAAGTAATGGGACCTAAGTTGAGCTATCCCCTAATTATTAAAAAAAGAATCATCAAAATCGGTTCACTAGGTGAGACGCTGTGAGTGAACAAACAAACAAAAAAAAAAAAAAACTACATATGGTATGAACTGATAACCGCCTCCTTTTGAAGTCGGTTAATAAAAGCATTGTGAACTAAAGCGCACTAAAATGCGATTCATCTCACCATCTAGTAATGACAATATTATTTTGTATATTTCCGCTACGTTTGTTTAATGATGTTCTATTAGTTCGTGCTTTTGAAGCCAAATTTTTGGTTCTGTATCACGGAAAAAGAATTGACATTTGAGATATAAGTACATATTTCATAAGTTAAATTGAAATTCTTTTAGTTGAAACTATAATTATTATTTTCAGCTAATACTGAAAATACCGGTATTTTACCTCAGCAAATACCGGTACTACGAAATTGCAAAATTGCTCGAAATACCGGTATTCAGTATACCGGTATTGCAATCACTAGTCTGGATGTCTGTTAAGCGCATAGCGCCAAGACCGTTCGGCCGATTTTCATAAAATTTAGCACAAAATTAGTTCGTGGGATAGGGGTGAGCACCTCTAAGCGATATTTTAAAATTTCAATTTTGTTCTTTTTCTATTTCAATTTTAAGAAATTTTATCGAGCAAATTATCATAACGTGGTCGAGTAAATGATCATAACATGTGCGAGCAAATTACTATAACATGAGCGATGAACATAGCAAATTGGCGAGAAATTCATCATCCATTATTTGTAAATACACAGGTGAACCAAATGACTTTTTAATTTTACACTGCGGGCAAAGCCGCGCATGTACCTCTAGTTTAAAATATAAGTAAATATTTTATATGTTAAATTGAAAATTCTTTAACTGAAACTATTTATTATTTTCAGATGATACCGAAAATACCGGTATTTAACCTCAGTAAATACCGGTATTCCGAAACTGCAAAATTGCTCGAAATACCGGCATTCGGTATACTTTTCTCCGCACACACCCCACCTCTTAGCCGTAGGCCTTAGGTTCCATCTCACGGGGGGTCCGCGTAGCGGGCCCCCCGCGGGACTGAGTGCGGCGGTCGATAGTCGTCTGTGCTACGGACGGGCTTGGTGCTTATTGCGCCGGGGAAGGTCACCATACTGAGCTTCCGCTCAGCTGGGTGTTTACCCCTTAATGTGTGGGTCTTGCTCACCGTGAGATACGGTATACCTCCCCGTACCTCGTTAGGGCATTCGGTATACCGGTACTGCAATCACTAGTTGCAATATTACTTGAATATGGGGATCTAATTACACATAGACTCATAATAACACATAGGTTCACAACCCCATTAAGAGATAAAGCGGGCCCCATCTAAGTTTTGCTGCCGAACCCCTCACAAAACAATTAACATTACTCGAGTGACGCAACAGTTAATAGTAATAAACGAAATTTATTTATTCGTGATAATTTTTTGTAAAAATACTACTTAATCAAATGTACACACTCACATACATACATTTGTGCTCTAAAACTTGGCTTATTGTTCTAAAACTCAAGGATTTTTTTTTTTTTTTTTTGTATTCTCTATTGTCTCTCTCTCTCTATCTTTTTTTTAAATCCCCAGTATTAGTTCACACTCTCACTATATATATTTATATATATATTGTTAAAATTTTCAAATTCAGCTTAATTTTTGAGTAACCGAGCTAAACAGATCATATCGCCATTGTTACTCATTGTTAAAATTTGACTTGACAAAAACCAAATAGACTACAGTACATATGGTTAATACACGCTGATTTTAACACGAAAAATAAGTATTATACATGGAATATTTAATTAGAGTTTTTACCTAGAGTTTGCGCCAGAAACACTTTTCCGTTTTCAGAAATAACTTTTAATTTTTGGTTTGCTCAGCTTTATCAAACTATTACTGTAATTTAAATATACTATGATCTGGCATAATCGTTGCTGTATCAGCCCTTATAGTGTGCGCATTCTCCCAAGTGTACTTCCGAAAGGAACTATTTTCCCTAATGAGTAAAACAATCAAATGAAGAAAAACCCCCATAAAACTACTTCAGATAAAGCCACTAAATCTTAACTTAATTCTCAAAATTAGCACTATGTTATTTTTTAAAACTTTTTGAAATGTTCGCTGAAATTATGACTATTTCGAACCATACTAATACGTTAAAATGTATTTTACAAATGTAAATAAAATTTGAAATATTTTTATTTTTAAAGCCTTGTTTTTTTCGTAACTCACATGCAATTTGCATTCGAACTATAAAAAATTGTTTATCTGAAATAGGGCCTTTTCCATTTAACATTGCTATAAATTAATTCCGTAGTTAGTTATCTCTGTAACATTGCACATAAACAATTCAGATAACATTCTCGTGAAATTTCTTCAAGCACTTGTATTATTATTACAAAAGATTGTTATACATAAGTCGCTTTCCACGAAATTTCTAACCAGAGTAAAAAGAACCTTTTACTTTATGATACAACAAACTTTGCCTTTTTCAAATCTAACCCAGAAATTGAATCACAAATTTTCTTAAGAAAATACCTTTTCTGTAAGCATATTTAACCATATACAACAAACTCAGAATGAAAAAGAATATTTTATGTGTTTACACAGTGATGCGAAAGCACATATAAAACCAAATTAGTTTTATTTATGACTCGAAAAAACGGCTTGGTAATGTAAACTCTTTGAAGTAATTACACGCTAAAGCAACGAAGCTTAATTAAATTTCTCTTTCACACTTAAGGTTTCTTTTAAAAGTGAGATAAATGCTTTAAAAAGGGATAAAAAGGCCGAAATGGAGTCTCTTCTTTTCGGAACCAGAGTAACAAAGTGATTTTACGCTTAGTGAGCGAATAGTGCAAATGAATGGACAAAACAGGAAGAAGGGATTTTAACCTTTAGCAGCATTTATTATTGAAGGGACTGAATCATATTTTATGCATAGGAGTAAATGCTCTTATAGCAAAAAGTGCAATGACTTGTGAAAAAAAAAAGAGTGCTGTGATTTCACTTAAAACATTGTTTCTAAATGGTTTTTTTTTTTTTTTGCCAGAAATACATGAACTTAGTTATATAGTAAAATCTCATTATAGCGAATACGAATACAGGGAATATTCATTTCAACGAAACTAATGTTCAGTCTTCGTCCCAAGAAGGACATGCAATATTTGAACATTTTAAAATGGTTCTCACAACGCAACGTTTGCAAAAATTTTAAAATGTTTAAAAATATTACCTGGGTTAGAGGCAGCGATTGGGACTGAAAAGTGGAGGGGGACAAAAAATTGACTACTAAAAGCCACAGGACTTTTAGCGGCAGCAATTTTTTTTTTTTTTTAAGAAAAAATAAAACAAAAAAGTGAAAATTTTGTTAGGACTGGTTTTTTTGAGAGCAGATGAGTGGTAATTGATGTAAATCAAACACCTTAACTCACGTGTTCCTTAAGATTTTGATGAATTATGTACACAATAAATTTCCCCGAAGAAACACTTAGACATGAATTAGGCTTACATTATTTACCCCAAAGCATTTTGAGAGGTCACAAACATTTGGTAATAATTTCAAGTTTTGCTTGTTTAAGTAAAACAATTGATTTACTAATATCTAAACAATGAACACATTAACTAAAAGTTACTGCCTGTGCTAAATAATGTTTCGCAAACAGATATACAAAGTAAAACAAATAATTATTTTCTGAAAAATTTGAAATTTCTGCTTTTTTTATAATTTCTAGTTTTGGTTCCTAAACTAGAAAATGAATTAAATAAATGAACCATAAAAAGTGGGGTGGGGGAGGAGTTGACTCCCCCCCCCCCGAATCATATTACACTGCTTGAATTTCATTATAAGAAAATTCTCGTTACAATGAACAAAATGTTTGGTCCCTTGAAGTTCGTTGTTTTCAGATGCAGTTAAATATTGTCACAACTAAGCGATACCTTGCATGAAATACACCGCCAGCTCAGTCAATTCCAGTCGAGGACTGCAGTTTCGTGCTCGCGAAACTGCAGTCCTCGGCTGGAATTGACTGAGCTGGCGGTGTATTTCATGTATTTCTGCCTTAGCCCTGGCTATAGGACGGTAACTTATTGAATATACCTGCCTTGCCTTCAATCTTCGAGTTGAACCGAACCATTGCGTCGGTCACTCGTCTGGTCAGTGCTAATTCTGTATTAGATGCCAGTTTGTTTGGCACTCTTAGCTTCCTTAAGAGGTTTTCCACCTCCAGCTCAGTCACTCCTATGCCGGGCTGATGAGTGCTAATGAGCACGAAACTGCAGTCCTCGGCTGGAATTGACTGAGCTTGGCGGTGTATTTCATGTATTTCTGCCTTAGTCCTGGTTATAGGGCGCTAACTTACTGAATAAGCGGTACCTTATCTTACCTTGTTTTTCAGGATTTTTCGTTTGAAAATATATCACACCCCGCAACGAAAGCGACACAAGTCAAAATTTTGAGTTTTTGAGTTGTGGTGCGGAAACGAAGTGCTCTGTTGGTCAAAAAAACTTACACATGTTGAACTACCTTCGAGCCCCAAGATGATGGTTGTGTTATTTTTGAATGCAGTGATAAATACGGAAATTAAATGGCGTTAAATGTTGTGAAGTCTCTGATTTTAATTTATGTCATTTGTTTAGAGTTGTTACATTTAAAGCGAATAAATCAGGTCTTGAAAACTTTCCCTTTTCAATATGTGACACATCTTAAGAAGGAAAAATATTTTTAAATTAATATTCCACTTTAGTTTTCTTTTATCTTTGTGATAGGTACTGGTGCTTTTCGTTTCAAGTATAAATTTCTTAAGTTATTCTTGATTATGTTTACACACTAAGCAGAATATCTTTTTTCAAATTTTTGTAACAGATAATTTGCTGTGTTTTTTTACGGAATATCTTAAGTTTTCTTTTGTATATTGTCTCAAAAACGTCAAATAGTAATGACTTTTTTGTGCCTTAAAAGTTTGTATACTTAAGCTGCATTACAAATCCACACGAAAAATTTTCTGATATAATCACAATTTCCAAATTATTTGAATTTCATATTTTTCGTCTACTTATGCCCCAATCTTCCCTACATAAAAAATTCAATTCTAAACCTGCTCAGTTGATTCAAAATTAGAATATTAAAAGTGAAAGGATTTTTTTTCCACATTAAACCCTTTACCACAGATGAGGATAGACACAGTTGACTTTACATTCTTCCCTTCTTTATTCATTTCACACTTTCTTTAATACTTACTATAATATAGTCATTTTTGCTAAAATTGTTTAGTTTTTGTTTACGTTAGTCAAATGCTATTCATACATTCTTTTATTTTTCTCTTTTAAGTTTCATTTTTTGGTTAAAATAAGTAAAATCATACTTCTTTTTAAAAGTAATTTAACTGAATGATCATTGAAAAAAATTAATTTTCACATTCAAGAATAAAATTAATACGGAAACTTTTGCAAATATATAATCCAATTAATAAAGATTTCATATTTTGGTGTGAAAGATTTAATCACATCATTATAACATCACTAACAGCAAACAGATTTAATTATACTTTTTTCGAGAAGAGGAGAGAGGAGTAGCAAAAGAAAGCTAATAACAGTGTCCTTTTATACCCAATTATGGCATAAATATTTCAACAGAAAATTAGTAAAATCTACGCCTGCAGTTCCAGACTAATCCCTCGATTAAAAAAAATGTGTGAATTCATTTTATTTTTACATTATTATTATTAATTACATCCAGAAAAATGTTTTCAAAACTGAAACTTTAATGAGAATGAGAATGAAAAGATTTTTTTAAAATGATTAAAAATGGTGTTTTAATAGATGACGCATATTTCATGTTTAGTTTAAAATATGATTACTTTAATTATATGATTACCTACCTTTGTAATATGATTACCTGCATAAATATAATGCAGTCTTTAATAATATGATTACTTGCATAAAATTCTCCTAAAATGGGTAAAATAAGACTATTTTATTCCTAATGATTACTGTCCGCGGTTGTATAGTTGAAGTTGTGAAGAAGAGAAATAAGAGACATGAACACAACGGCAAAAAAACCTTCCAGAGCTATTTTTCATGACCTAAGCAAAACTCGTGCGTGCAGCAGCCCACTGGGTAGGCTAAGGTCTATTGAGCCCATCTCAGTTTTCGTGACCAAGGACTCTAGGATGCAAAAGCAGATGCTCTAGTTACAAACGCGAAATCCCAGTAAATACCCAGTCTGGTAAACCAAACACAAAACAGACAATATTTAGTTCCCAAGCACACTTGGTACTTATTTCATCGACCCAATGAAGGCTTGAAAGGATGAGTCAACCGTGCTCAATCTGAGAATCAAACCCGGGTCTACGGTGTGGAAGCGCTACCAAAGATAGTTCACACGCAAAGATGTTCCACTAAGGTAGAAACGTATGTAACCTTCCTTTCGACCCCTGACGAAAAAGTGGTTCGACCAAAAAGCCGACATTCAGGAACAGGCTGGCGAGACAAGTTTGGGAAAAAGCGTGCTTGAATGATCGAAAAGGCACTAAATCGCCAATGCTGATGTTTCTGCATTTGCAATGCGAATCCGGAGGTGAAGATGTTTTCTCTCTTCTCTCCCCTCTGCGAAAGCGTTGAAAGGCAGGGTCTTGCTGAAAGGGAGGTAATTAAGCCTCATTTGTACGATGGTTCATTGCTAAAGGGTAGTAAAAAAGTCATTGTAGAATCGTCAAGCGTAAGTTATTACGTTAGCGACACGTGATTTAAAAGAATTGGGGCGAAATTAGAATGGCGCAAAAGTATGAAACGAGTAAAAATTTTGAATCCTTAAAATAAATTAATTTTGCAGGAAAAAAGAAAACATGCGTTGTTTTTCACTTCGAATTTTTTTTTCTTTTTGTCCTTTTTTTAAATCACAATTTGCTTAACACCAGGGCCTGTCATCAGTCGGTGGACCCTGGTATCAGATATTATAAAGAAACCGCTTGTGAACCCCCCCCCCCCCTCCTTTTCACTTATTCATTTTTGCGCGACATTTTTACCTCTTACATATCCCCCCCCCCTCTCTTAATTCTAAAATGAGAGTACTAGTGGGTTGGTAAGATAACTTTATATCAAAAGTACTAAATAAACGATCAGCATACTTCAACATAATAATTAATTAGCATACTAATTTACATCAGAACTAAACATCCGAAATCTAAATATTTTATTTTAGATACTGGAAAAACCAAAACATACTTTTTCATTGTGTTCGTGTGTTTCTCACTGTGGATTTTTGCAGTCAAAATGTTCTAGACTTTTGATAAACGCTAAAAAACGTCTGTTATTTGTTCCCAAACGTGCTAAATACCCCTCATGTTGTTGTAAAACAATTGTTAGAAGATCTTCGAAAAAAAATAATTCATCATTTATTGAATTACCTTCTCAATCAATTTGGCCAGCCTGAAAAATTGAGACGGATGGACATTCTCCATATCCAATTCTAAGTTCCGCAGTACTTCTTAAAGCACGTGAATCAATTATATCACTGATATAGTAGAGATAAGCAATTTGCAATTATTCAAGTACTGAAGTATATGCATTTTCTTAAAATCTGAGCTCCCGTTATGTGTGTGTATCTGTCTGTCGCACTCTAGCGCCAAAATGGACGGACAGCTTTATTTAAAAAAAAATTAAAAAAAAAAAAAATCGAAAGGGGAGTTGATCGGGAGTGTTTTTAGCTAGGTTGCGTTTTTGGATGACATTAATTAACGAAGATATTAGTTAAAAACCTCTAAAATGTTTTTCGCGATTTTTGCAGTGAGAACATAGTTAAAAATTTTAAAATTTAATACCAAAATAAAGAGAAATTTTTTCCGCCTTCTGATAAAATGTGTTTGGAGCTTCTATCTTTCATAAAATTCGAATTATGACGTTTTTTAATGCAGATTTTAATAACCGCTAAGCATTTATTCACGCGATTGAAAACCGAATGGGGTTGTTTCCTTCAGTCAAAAGTAGTACCTTTAATAACTAAAATTGATTGAATAAGCAAAAATAAATAAATAACATAACCCAAAAAATTCTTTCATTTTTCCAACAGTTATTTTTTAATTAATTTTTTAATATGTCCGATTTTTCAAACAAAGCGTGGTCTTGGTGACGTCACAAATGATGCTCTTTGACGCATCTTTGTACCGCGTTTCCACGTTATGATAATCAAGAAGCCAATTAAAATTGAGCTCTACGCTTGCTATTAACCATATCGTTGCCAATACACGTGAGTAAAGATGCGAATTAAATATTTTGCTCTGTGAATGGCAACACAGAATGGCATTTCATCATTTGTGATGTCATAGGCAAGAAATGTAAACAATGAAAGCGCGCAGATTTTAGCATTTTTTTTTAAATATTAAACTTAAACAAATTATTTAAAAAATTGTCAGATCCTGTGTTTTTAAGCATGCTCTTTCAGAAAAAAATACTTTTAAAATTTTGGAAACGACCCCATTCATTGTTGACCAACAAGGGAATTAAAAGCAGTGATTTAAAGTTTTTATCTGTTGCCAGTTTCTATTTAATAGCAAAAAAAAAAAAAAAAAACTTGACTTTGATTTTAAATAATATAAGACTTTTAAAAGGATTTTCAATTTTCCCTCTTGATTCTGCAGTTGCGACTCAATCGGAGGTTTTTAAAATTTTTAATTTTATCGTTCCTTGTGAATATACGCATTTGCGTTTTATTCCGCAATTTTAACTTTAAGACAATAAAAGTCTTCAGATTTCAAGCGATAAATGTTCGCATGGTATCCTTATCAACTAGAAATCAGTCCGCAGACCTTTTCCACGACACATATATAGTGACCTTTATAACTTTTTCCTGAAAATCACCTTTTCGGACAGCGTTTTTATATGAAGAAGGTTTTTCAAAAAAGTAGAGAGATAAATACACAACGTCATGTAACACTTTTAAGAGTTTTTTTTTTTTTTGAACTACTAAAGCTTAACAAAGAGTAAATATTAGGTTTATTTTGCATTCAATATCATAATGCTTCTTGAGAACACAAAAAGCGTTTCCCCAATAAGAAAAATATGCATGTTTGAACACTCAAAGTTATGATTGAAAGCTATATAATGATAAGAAATTCTCTTCATGATTTGAGCCGCACTTTTCTTCGTTTGTGGTGTCATTTTCTTGGAATTTTCGAAAACTACAGGAATGCTTAAATTGTCCTTTCTGACCCAGAAAGGTTATTTTGTCCTTTTGAGTGCGTTATGAAAAGTGCTTAGTATTTTTTTTTTTTTTAAATTCTGTTATTTAAGCACTTTTATTATACTTGGCCTGATTGTCTCGGAGAAATCTGAGGCCTGGTTTTGCTTATATCTCTGCTATTAGACCACTTAGAGACTTCGGGATTTCACTAAATGATTTACTTAATCTTAAGGTACAACTTAGCGCTGAAAAAATAAAATTCTAAAATAAAATAATTATTTTAGTTAAGATGGAAAACCGCAAGTTTCATGTAATTTCCTCATTAAATGTTTAAATATAAAACCCATTGTTACAAATTTTGTTGCCTTTCAACACTAATGTTAAAAGCAATCATAATGAAAATTTTGAATCAAGGCTCCTCTGAAGCAATCATGAAATTAGCAAACATAAATCCTACAGAGGAACAAGGATTAAATTTTAGTGCCTACTGCTTAAAGTTTTAGACACGTACATAGGTTTTTTCCCTTTTAGTGGGGAGCATTTATATTAAAAACGTGAGGGTAAAATTATTCTATTTCTGAAATACATTTACACTAAAAAGAATAAAAGAACAGAATGTTTTTAAAAATACCAAGCACTTTTCATAATGCACTCAAAAGTACAAAATAGCTTTTCTAGATCAGAATTCTTGTATTTTTCGAAAATTCTACGAAAATGACACCACAAACGAAGAAAAGTGCGGTTCTAGTCATTTCAAACCAAACTTTCCCAATAACAAAAATCTGCATGTTTCAACACTCAAAGTTATGATTGAAAGCTAGATAATAATAAATCCTTTTCATGACATGAGCCGCACTTTTCTTCGTTTGTGGTGTCATTTTTAAAAACTACAGGAATTCTTAAATTGTCCTTTGTGACCCAGAAAAATTATTTTGTACTTTTTGAGTTCATTATGAAAAGTTCTTGGTATTTTTAAAAAAATTCTGTTATTTGTTTGTTTACAAAATAAGTCAATTTTTGTTCTGCGCACTTGGATCGTAATGGAAACACAATGTTGTCAGCCCCGTCTTATCTTGTAACGGATAAACGAAAACCCCGCTTATACGAATAAAATCTCCAGGAACCGAATATTTCCCAATGTTAGACATTTCGCAATGTTAGGGATCCCGCCTAATCGAACAATTTCCCCGGTTAATCGAATAATAGTGATCAGCTTTCGCATATGTTTTAGCTGAGAAAATTTTTGAATACATAAAAAATTAATTAAGAGCAATTACTGAAGCAAAAATTAAAAATTGTATTTTTCGGCAAACAACCGGCGGGGGAAAAAACATTCATAATCCATCAAAGCATATCCACTATTCTATTTATTTTCTTTTATCGTTGCCATTACCAACAGACAGTTGATAATTAAATTAAAAAACACAACGAAATATAAACATTGCAAAAGATAAGAAATTGATAGATATTAATTGCGTAAAACACGGTAATTGAAGTTTGAAAGGCGCTCCCAAAATACCTTGAGCAAGGAATTCACTATTATGGACTGTCTCCAAAAAATATTAACTGAAAAAAGGTGTCGAAACAAAGATTCACTACCCATAGTTGTAAGTGACATATAATTTTCATACGTACTTTTATTTACTTAGGTTATTTAAAACGCTTTTTAATAAAAAACATGTTTCTTCTATTACTTAGATATTGATTTATTATAACGTTTTAAGACAAACGTTGTCAATCAGGAAAAATAAATAAAATTTCTCCGCTGAATCGAATAATATTTCTTGGAACTCACGGTATTCGTTTAAGCGGGGCCGACTACCAGTTTTCCATTCAGTAGGGAAATTCATCACAGACCTCCTACGATCAAGAAAAACCATCGTTAAGCTCGCCTTAAACCTTATTATACTGCCCTGTGCAGGTAAACAGCAGTAACTGCAGAAATGATTTTTCAAGATATTTGAAGAAACGCGTTTTGGATTTAATGCTAACAATAGGAAAGTGTTGGAATTAGACGTCTTTTTCGCGCGTTATTTTCAGCGGAAACCAAATAAGCGAGCTTGTACAGTAAAGATAACGCACAATAGATGACAAAAATGCAAAAAAATCAAAAATGAAAAATTTGCAGTTACTACTTTTCCCCTGCACACGACAGTATAGTATTGCACCATTGATATCCTTAGACCTCATTAACAATTTCACTGATGATCTCCGGGGGGGGGGGGGGGGAACTAACCTTACGGACATAGCTTTTCCTTCCGTGCCTCTGGGGGTGATGGGGTAGTGATTGGTGTTTTCGGAGGAAAGGAAGAGAAGACGGAACTAATAAGAGAGATGGGGAAGGGGGAAAGCCCGGTAAATGTATCTTTACAGAGTTTCCTAAAAAGTATCAACGACTAGGATCATTCAGCAGTTTTCCAAAAATCATTAGTGGATCCCCTTATTAAGCGTGCAAGTTGCTCCGATATTCGATAAAGTTCGATAATTTTCCATGATTAAGTAGGAAGAGAATAAGCTTAATCCATTTCGCCGTACGAAACTATTCAAAATAGTTATACCTGGATGGAAACAATTAAAAACTCATGTTTAAAACTATTTTCGTCCAGAAATGTACTCGAGAGAACTCGTACTGAAACTTCACTTTGACAAATTCAACAGGTTCTAATAAAAGTGAAAATGTTTTAGATTGTGAGAATATTGAAATTATTGAGTCAGTGAAAATAGTGAGTAAATGTCTATTAAAAATAACTTAAATGCATAACATACTGTTTTATGCATATACCATAGCATGCATCATGATATACACGATATTATCAAGAACACAATACTTATATACATGTTACTCATTTGTGTAATGTATGCATACAAAAAGGGCTTGTCATAAATATGATAAACGTTGAATAGGATACTTTGGGCTGAAATGCATGTTAAGAGTTAAAAAATAAATGAACAAAAATGGCACAACACAGTAAAAAATTGTTTTAAAGTAATTTACGAGAGCATTTCGTTTACTGTTACCATCATTTTGCATTGCCTTCTTCGAAACTGGTTGCGTATTCTAAAGAGAGTTGATTGTAGAAACATATATGATTTTTTGAGTAATTTAAAAGTTTAAAAAAAATAATAAAATAAACCTCACAAATTAGTACATACCCGTGTAGGTAAAACTGCATTTAAAGCACCTCTAAGCTGGAGACGAGTCCGCACAAAGAATAACCAGTGACTTTCACTAGAGAGACAGTTATGAGAGTTTTCAACATTTTTTTTTTTTTTAATCCAAAATAAATTTCGATACATTTGTATGAATAAGTCGTATGAAATTTTTAAACTTTATGCAGCCACAAGATGTCCCGTGTCAGAGCTTAGTTTGCATAGGAATTCTCAGAAGCTAAAATCTGTACTTATTTTATTAGGTGATTTTTTTTACACGTTAAATAGAATTCAGATAGTTTATAGCTAAAGCTTGTTGTCAGAAGATCAGCACAACGCATTTATTTCGCTGTACAGGTTCGTATTTTCTTAGCTCCCCTTTAGCTGCGTTTCTATTTGACAAGGCTAGGGTAAGGTGGGGTCCCGTTGGTTCATGTTCTCTCGTTAACCCGATTAACTTCTCGGTGGACTTGACCTCTACGTAAAATGCCACAGTGAAGTGTGAAGTATTGCATACGATGTAATTAAGACTTCGCTTGTTCCTCCTTGTTAAGGAAAGCAGGGAAATCGGAGTACGGTTGTGTGTGCGGGGGGGGGGGTAGGGGTGAGATGCTAACACATTTTATTTTTTGTTTAATCTTTTATTGGAATGAATGTAACTAAACGGTCTGAAGTTGCATTTTCACGTTGCATCCGTTTCACCAAAGCATTTCTTACGGGGCATCAATTTTTGCGCAGGAGCTCAAATTTCTAAAACATAACACTGAAATATTTGTGACATGGGTTTAAGTTACATCCATAGATCAAATGAAAAACAAATAATGGAATTTTTATTCAAAGTGTATTATACAAAAGAATCAGAGCTCAATTACCAACCAGACCAGTTAGGCTGTTGGCCATGGGTCCCCAATTTTTAAGAGCCCCAAAAATACTAAAATTGCTGTAGTTTCTATGTAAGAAAATTAAGGTACTCTCCTGAATTTATCTACAGTTTTTCATGTGTACAAGTGTGGGTTGCTTTGAATAAGTGATTTAACACCGGAACACCCCTGAAACTACCACCCCTGATTCTTTATTAATGCTTTTGTTTATAAGGTTTAACTGTAGAGGACCCCCCAAAAAGTTTGTTTATGGTCTACATTAGTCGGGCCCTGAAAATATTACATACAAAGATCCAATTCGTCACACATCACGCAAAGCGAATATATGCATTGCAAGAACTTACAAGTTGACCGCAATTCGTTGAAGCCTTGTTACTAAACTTGCTAGATATTTACTTCACGTAGTGAGTTTTTCTGAATGTAACTAGACTGCAAACTGATTATAGCAGAGCAAATATGCTGGAGGCAGTCCTTGTTTCAGAAGCCTACACTTTGATTTAGAAATGCATAAAATGGAGTTAAAACTGCATAATTTGGGTAAAGCAGCTGAAATTATCTGAAAACTAGAGCTGCTAGAGAAAAACTAATTTCATATTTTGATTCAGAGCCCCAAATTTATCTAAAATCAGTCCTCAAACTCTGGGCACCGAAAATACAACATTTTTTTTGTGCTGTAAAGTAGATGCTGGGACACTTGGTGTTCCTGTCAAAGGGGTAAAATTAAGCAAAAAAATATTAACTACTTTTAAATTTATTTCTTCGTTTAAACCATCTCTTTAAATTAAAAAAAAGAAGAATACTCCCCTAAAACAACTCCCGTAGCAGACCAAAAAGGTTATTTTGTTTTTACAACCTCAATGATATAAATCAGCAAAAGTGGAAATAAATAATAATGTTTCTTCCCTCAATGATCAGTAAAAGGGGAAATTTAGGGCGAATTCATTCTGATTAGTAGATGCATCAGTTCGCACAACGCTCAGGGGTCGAACGGCGCGATGACACTTCTTCCAGGCCCACTCAAAGAGAAAAATCGCGGTATCAGTTGCGGTTTTTCAACAGTAGCAAATGAGTACATTAGTTAAAAGAGAAGAACGATTGAACATCTGGAACTCTTCAAATCTTCAGATACAAAAGGCTTTAGAATCTCCATGGGGGGTGTGTCTCCCCGACTCTCGCGAGGAAATGGCAACCCTCCGCCAAGTCAGTTCACCGTTGGCGACAAATTTGTTCCTAAATGTCGGCTTTTGTCCCAAAACATGTTTTCGTTAGTAATTTATTTTCTCTGCGGAGCTTACAAACTGGTCTCGAAGTGGAACTTCTTCCCCTTTATCTATATTCTTTGGCGCTACTGAGTCACTGGGCTTGTTTTCAATGAACTAATTAGCAATAGGTAACTCATACTTATTATGATATAAATACGACTTGACGACATTTTAAGCAACAAGCACTTTGTAAAAAGTTCGCCGGCGAAAAAAATACCTTATTTATAAACGTTATAGCGTATAAAACTTTTCGGATAAACCTCGGTAAGGGCTTTTTAACGCTAAATTTGAAAATTAATTAACCAGTGATAAAGTAGAAAGTCAGGGTTGTCTCTATCCGAAGCAAAATCAAAATAATCTTGATTTAAAAAAACCTTTTCGTCTTTTATTGCACTGAAACATCCATTCATTAGTTTTCATATTATTATTTAGTGAAAATCATACGTCAATGAGGGCTAGAATTTCCAGAGATAAGTTTTTGTTCAACTTTGAAACCCCTTCGATAGCAATTTATTGAAGATAATTAACTTTTATGTCTGGGTTTTTCTTTTAAATTTTCAAACAACTTTTTTAAAAATAATTGTACAGTCTGGAATTGGAAATACCGAGTTAAAAAGGTGAACATAAAGCAAACGACCACAGAGAAAAAAACTCCTTGTTACTTTCCATTGCACGGGAAATTTATGAAGGCATCTGAAAGGTTTCGAGCTGATTTTTTTTTCTGGAGCTTGTTATGGAAAGCTATTAAAAAGGCTTTCGAGACAAAATGTGGCACATCAAATCATTTTTTGCAACTCATAACCAGAAATTGTGAATGACCTCTTAGCTGAAAAATCATTTTTATTTTTCATTTCCGTTAAATTCAAGAGTAACTTTTCGTTCGATAATTGAACTGCTTTTAAATATATCTACGCAGAAACTTTTAGAATTTGATTAATGGTTGTGGTTTATGATGGATAAAAAAAATTTAATTTTGTCAAAGTAAATAAAGCGCACTTTTTAACAGATATAACAAAGTCCGTCTTTTTGCACACTTAAAAAGGTGGTTTCATAGGTGGAAATATTTTTACGCCCTTCAGTTATAGGTTCCTTATATTGCTATGACCGAACGAATTAATTTAAGCATCTGTGATCGATTCTTGATCAAAGTAGATTAGATTAGTTCACTCTTATATTTGTTATGTAATTAGGTTAGCTTATTTTCTTACGTTTTATTAGTTTCTTTGTGTCTTATGTTATTTATATCTTGAAGTTTTACGCCATTTTATTTCTTAAATCTTAGCAAACGTGTGTGTGCGTGTTTGTTAGGGTTTTACAATTTAATATAAACAAGAATATAAAGATTAGGAAGACAAGCTAAAAGAAATAATGGTTTCAGGGAATGTAAATATTAACCAGTGTAGTCATTTTCAGGTGTTAGAAAAATACGGATCATCAGTTATATTTGATTTTAGTAATCTTGCTTTATCGTAAAGAGTTTGAATGTTTATTAAACTACTTTTTATGTTAAATATAGCATATTAAGATAACGTTAGCAAGTTGTACATACTGTGAGATTGAACACGATAATTTCCAATTGATCCATCAATGACCAAAAACAAATGCAGTACTAGATTCAGAAAAAAAGAGCTTTCAAGCACATTTTGCAGCTGTTAGTTTCCTAATCATCAAGAAAATAGCTTTAAGGTCATTCCACGGGTACTGACATTGCAATTTGACTATTATTTTTAGTTTTCAAATTCAGTACGGTCTAGAAATAAAATTTTATTTCTTCTGAAATTGATCTAAAATATCATGATATGGTACACATTAATGTACCATCATGATATGGTACCATAATGTACCCACACACGTGTTTTCAGACATGAGAATTTTTTCTTTTTTTTTTTGTGAAATATAAAGGAAAATAAAAAAAATGTGACTGATATTACACCAGAGTAACATCAGTCACTTTTTTTTATTCTCCTTTATTTCACACATACAAAAAAAAATCCCCAAGTTTGAAAACAAGTGTGTGGGCATTAATGTGTGTGTACCATATCATGATATTTTAGACCAATTTTAGAGGAAATAAGATTTTATTTCTAGACTACTGAATTTGAAAGTTAAAAATACAGTCAAATTGTAATGTCAGTCACCGCGGAACAGAAATAAATATGGCCTTTAAAATACATTACAGCATTTGTTGGTAAGACAGATCTGTTGTTGATACTGAGCACATGAGTCTTGCAATATTAACAGGTTGAACAACAACATTTTTTATTAAAAGCTCTTAAAAATACTTTATACTGAGCTATACTATAACTAGTCTACAAAAAAGTAGCTACTCATTTTCAGAGCAAAACCGGACTGCGTGACAAAATGCTGCTAGTAAAATTATTATTCACGTTGCTTTTTCGTTTTCTTTCCATTCAATTCTAGTACAAAGGTGTTTTCAAAACCTTTGTTAATTTAAAAACTACAGTTTTCTCCCAAACTCTTTATACTGTGTGATGTACTAACCACGAATCACACTCTTTCCACAATCTGCACAGCTTTTCACATATGTAGTTCAATTTTTCGAGAATTGGGTATAAATTTCTCCAAAATTTTAGGGACGTCATGACAATCAAGAACATAATTCAGTTTCAACAAAATACATAGAGGAGAAACCACTAGGCAAGTGGCTTCTCCATTCCTCAATGCAACGGAAGGTTTACAATCTGAAACTTCTCAATTCAGAGCCGCATGTGTTACTGACCACAAATCAAACTCCACTATGGATAATTTTAACAAACTTTACTTTTTATTCAAACTTTAACCCAGTTTCTCGAAAACTGGGTTAAAGTTTCTCTAAAAGTTTAGGGACGTCATATTAGTCCCAAAAAGAATCCAGCTTCATCAAAATGTGTTTTTGTGTGTTATAGTTTTTGGATATGATTTTTAAATGTTTGAATTTTCACAATATTTCAGAATGAAAACGAGGAAAATGCAGATTGTGAGGGAAACAAGAGATCCAAACCCTTGAATCCTGTACAGCAAAAGAGGGAGTTGGGTGTTTTGGATCCAGGTATTAGAGAAGTTCTTGAGTACCAAAAATCTCAATTAATTGCAGGTAAGATAAGTTCCTTATTAACTATATTTAAGATTATATAAGAGATTTATTATGATGTATTAAGATTTATGTAATAATACAACTTAAGATATAAATAGGTTATTCTATATTAAGATTTATTAAGTATATTTAAAGTAATAAACTAAAACTTGCTAACGTATAACTTCAGAATTTTTTTTCCATTACGGTGGGTATTTTTGACTTCAAATATATTTTCAGGAAACAAGGATAAATTAATGAAGACATTCTTAGATTCTAATACATGTTCAGTAAATTCGTTATCTCTATTTATTCATTTTTTACGTACGAGACATACCAAAAATAATTTGTATTACTGCTGGTACGGCATACTTCGATTATTATAACTTTGGAATTTCAAATTTAAGAAATAGCCTTTTAAAACTTTTATTAAACATAAATCTATAGCAAATAAGGAAAATGAACTGGAATTAAAAGGTTCTGAAGGAAAATATTATGGTTGTAA
This sequence comes from Uloborus diversus, assembly GCF_026930045.1. NCBI lineage: Eukaryota > Metazoa > Arthropoda > Arachnida > Araneae > Uloboridae > Uloborus > Uloborus diversus. The sequence goes on from NC_072733.1 coordinate 123,685,267, forward strand.
AAACATTGAAGAGATTAAAAGAAATAAGTTTTTCACAATTAATCCCTTCTTCTTTTAATTTTTCAGCCTATATACAGGATATAATTTAGAGTACGAAGCAGAATAATGCGCTAAATTTAGAATTCATATTACGTAAATTAAGCAAAATATGCCAAGAGACATGGCAAATACAGCACTATAGTTCTAAAACTGCGAAAAAAAAGTTTCAAAATTACTTTTAAAAATTAAATTGTAAAATACATACATCCTATTACTTTTAAAGTACAATTATGGTTGCCTCTTTTTACATTTATTATTTTGAAAGTAAAAACACTGAAAATTTAAAACTTTAGCTGCTATGGCAATTTTGAAGAAGTCTTTAATTTGTGTCTTACTTATTGCTTTTTGCATGGATCAAATATGGAACAGTGAGAAGCAAAGGGAAGTTAACAATTTGGAAATAACCAGTACAAATGGTAGGAGAACTTCTCCTCTATTTTGGGGCAAGAAATAGCACTAGTATCCCTAGTAGTACTTAATATGTATATACATATACAGGGCTGTATTTTTTAACAGCCCTGTTTACGTATATACATATTAAGCTGGTGCTGCTATACAGCATTGTTTAAAATTTTTTTTTATTGAAAGCCTACCTAGGATCTAAACTTTAAACGCAATTTACTCGAAACTTTAAATTGTTCACTACATGCATTTGCTTCTCACTGCCTCATATGTACTGTCTTCGAAAATAAAATTTGATCCGTTACTACGTGTGTAAGAATGAAATTTTCTGAAACACTGGAAAATGCATGATGTCGAAAAGTTGGTTTAACAATATTTTCTTTGACAGTAGTACTCCTTAAATCTAATAAGTCATTAATATTTTCAGTACTTATATTTTTAAACCTCATACCCCGATTCGATAAAATTTTATGAACTAGGAACAAATTTTGGGAGACAGACAAAATATTTGTCATAGTCTATGCAGACATTTTTTTTCTCGCTTTGAAACAACCAGTCACTAAGTTGACCTTTGTGCTTGAAAAGGTAAAATAAGAAATAACAACGCATAATTGCAGTCTACTGCATACACGTATTTCGGGGTTACAAGGAGCCCCTTTTTCTATTTAAAATAAAAGAGCTTATATATATGAAAAGACTTTTCCATTGAAAAAGGGGTTCTTTGTAACCCGAAATACGTGTCTGCAGCAATCTGCAATTTTGTACAACTAAAAGTTGATATTTCTTACTTTTACAGTCACTAAGGTTTTTTAAGTCACTGGGCGACCTGGTGCTCGAGATATGTTGGACCCTGATCAGTTTTCATGCTCACTCCATTATTTGAAAAAAGGAAAAATGCTGATTGTTCAATAATTTATCTTGATTAATATCATATTTTGTAATTAAAAGCTAGTAAACCAAATGATCATATCATACAAAAAATCATATAAAATGCATTATTTGCTCTTTATTTTCTTCTTATTCGATAACAATCGAGGGCATTCAACTGTCTCAAAAAAAAAAAAAAAATCATTTAAAGTAGTAGCGAAATAAGTTTCTTAGCTATTGCTTAGGTAAATTTGATGCATTTTAGTATGTATCAAAGTGCAGAGTACATTATGTATTTAAACTAAAAATTCATCTTTAAATTACGTACCATAAAAATACTTTGAATACTGATAATTTACTGAAATTTTATTTGCGCTATCCTCGTTTCTGATATTTCTACTAAGGATGTGTATTTTAGTCTAGAAAACTCAAAACCCAGATTTATGAACTGTATTTTGAAAAGTATTTCATGATAATGCTTTTTTTCCCACGGCGAAAATGTATTCTCAGTGATAATGACCTTCACAACTGTTATGAGTGAATTTCCATTCTGTACCTTTTTTCTGTAAGAATTTACTCAAAGTTTTCAGAACAGAAAACGAAAATAATTAGTACTTTCATTTTTCTTCTGACTCCTTCACACAATAGCTACTCAATACAAAACGTAGTTGACTCACATTCTAGTCATAATTTTCTATGCATAAAATATTTGTCTTATCGACTTAACTTAGCAACTGAACACTGAAGCAAAAAACGTACACAGAAGAAAGAAACTTCGATATTTATATAGTTACCATAACATCATTGAATCCTTTGTTAGGGCTTTTTTTTTTGCACAGAAATATTTGCCTCTTGTTTTACTTATTTTATACTACAGTCATTAATAATGTTATGTCACACATCATTATTGCATTTTTACTTATTTTTCTGTAACATTTTCATTAAACTATTTCAATGGAGATTATTTTCCTGAATATGAGTTAGGGGGAACCTACGGTCCGTATAAAAAGTTAGATTTAGATTTTTTTTCACTAATTTTCTCTTTCGCTTCAAAATTTTACTATCTTAACTCTGCACCTTATTTTAACCATTTGTGCGATTGGAAGTATACATCTAGGGCTAAAGGTTGCGAAAATAGAGGTTTTGCAGGTTAAACGGGGATATGCTGTGTGTGAGTGTACAAACGAAAAAAATCGGGTTTTTTTTAAGAACATTTATCTAAAATTCGCAAAGACCGCATCATTATAAGTAGAGGAAGGTCATGTAACTTGGGCACCCCCTGCTATCGCTGTCATTTGGGAAGGGAAATTTGTATGAACGTTGGAAATTGACGCGCGTTTCGTGGTAACACTGTTCCTGTGTTTTGGTCGCTCCATCGGTCGCCATATGAGTTTTGTGCAGTAATAAAAGAAACAAGTAACAAAACAAAGAACAAAGTAAATTTTTCTCGTCGAATCACTTGTGATTTTTAGTAAGGGTTTTTTTTTTTTTTTTTTAATTTATTGCTAGAATACTTCGATACTTTGAAATGTGCGCTTTACGATGCACTATCGGTTTTTCTGTTTTGTTAACAATATTTTGGTGTTTTTCAAAAATATCTTAAAAGTCACTTTCGTGTACCTTGTACATTTTGCTTGTACCTTGGGCGCCCAAAACAGGTGGGAAAAGAGACGAGGTAGACTAGGGAAATCAAAAACACTTACTATCGCACCCGAAAAAAATGATTCGATGAAAGCTTCAAAGGCCAGAAAATGCGGTTTGGAGAAGAAATAAAAAGACCAAGTAGCGAAGAAAAAGCTTAAATGTGACAAGAAGAGATCAAAGAAAAGGATCGAAGAGGAAAGTTCAGAAGAAGAAAATGATAAGTGGAGTAGTGAACAAAATGATGGCCAGATGAAAGACTACATATCTTACGAAATTAATAGCAGAAGATCAGAAAACACAGACTTGGGATGAATGGATCGAGGGAGAGTGGGATTTTATTAATCCAGCCGAAAGTATTGGCAAATGGGTTCTAGTACCTTTCTTGACGGCAAATGTACCCAAATTTTTACCTGGGCCAGGTGCTTGAAGCTAACCACAACCACAACGACCAAACGACTGTGAAATTGTTACGTAAGAAGAAAAATGTTTTTATATGGCATTCGATTGAAGACTTTTGTAGAGTGTGAGTTGCAGATGTTATAAAAGTATTACCTCAACCTTTGATCCACAGGCGACGTGAGACCCAATTTAACATTACTTTTGATGGGATCCCTTTTTATTAGCAGCAATATGAGATAAAATCTCAAAAAGTGATTGACTGGTTTATTGCCCAAGGTACAACCAATGGTGCCCAAGGTACAACCCTTGCTTGTACCTTGGGCAGAAAAATCTCTTTTTTGAAAAAAAACTCACCAAAAATCACCTGCTCAATTTTTTCCAAAATTTCAAAAATAAATAGAAAGCTACTGTCTGTTCTCGAACTGCGCGACTAGCCGCTGCGAACGGTTCCAATTGAAAAAGGGGTGATGGTTTAACTCTTTAAGACCGAGCCGGGGGGAGCTATTTTAGAAATGGAACCGTCCACGCTGAAGACCCCTCGACCGTTCCTCTTCCGTTCTTCTGTTTGCTAATTGCAACAGGCGTGGTTAGCTGTCACCTTAATCACTCACGCTTCGGGCGCGCGGACTTCTTCACTTTTGCTCTAATGGTATCTTTGATGGCATTCAAACTTATGTCGAGATGCATAACAGTCATTTTGTTTTTTTTTTTTTTTTTAGAGTAGGTAAACAAAGAAAAAAAATATATTAATCATAAATAAGAACATTACAGTTCAAGCACAAGCTTAAGATTTATTATGCAATAATTTAAATTTTCCAATTTCAATCAATTAAATTTGCACACACTGATGAGAATAATTACTGAAAGAATGTTTTTGAAAATATTTTCAAATATTTGGAAGAAATCCCCTATCTATCTCCTCTCTTCCATTTCTGAGTATACTACGAACAAGTAATAAAAGCTATCCCAGTCAGGAGGACAAAAAAAAAAGGAAAGTTAAAAGAAAATAATAGAAAGATAATTTTTCAAGAGTAATAATGAAAAAAAAATATTTTCCTCAAAAAACGGGGGTTAAGAGAATGGTTAGTGGGAAGCCACGAAATCTTATTTATTTCCCCCTTTTTTTTTTCTTTTTTAAAATAAAACTAGCCTATGTAATTGGATTTTGACATTACTTATTAAATGACAGATAAAAATGGAGTTTGGCGTCAAAATTTGGGATGAATAGCATAGCCACCGTAGACTAACTCTTCCAGGGCTACTGCCCCGGGGCCTCCACAATAATTTTTTTACAAAAGATCCTAGCTTTCACGGGTCGAAAATATCGGATATATACATATATATATATCAATATATTCGGATATACAGTAGAAGACCATTATAACACACACCTTGGGACCAGAGCTTTTGCGTTATATAGATCATTTCAAAAATTTTGAAACTAATGTTCAGAAATATGTCTCTATATTAGCACTTCAGAATGAGTTTTATCTGCAATGAGTATTAAAGCACCAACATTACAATTAGTTATTCACAAATAAATATGTTTCACAATCAAAAGAAAGTGCATTATCCTGCACTTCTGCTAGCTTCTTGGTTTGCATAACAGCTGCATTTGCAAGAGTCATCTGGTATTTTCTGTTTACTGTAAGGGGGGGGGGGGTACTACTTTCCATTTAAAAGCTTTGGATTAAGATGGAAAGATGAAAAACTGTTTCAAAGTAACAATTTTTATGTTTGCATAACAAAACAGAGGTATTTTTTAAACTTCAAAACCTATTGTTTACTTCTGGAAAGTTGTACGGTTTATAGAGAATTGCGTTATATAGGTCGGCGTTATAATGGTCTTCTACTGTATATCAAAGTATCGGATATTTTCGAAAATATGTTGATCTTTTCGAACCCTGATTAGGGGCCTCCACTCCTTCGTTTACCCCGGGGCCTCCACACTTCCAAATCCGGCCCTGAACTCTTCCAATTATAATCTTCATTCCAATGAAATAACATAAGAAAAATTCAGTTTTTTTTTTTTTTTTTTTGGAGTTTTTTGGTTTTATTCCCGCAAAATAAATTAATCCGTAAAATCAATCCGAGTAAAAATAATTTTACTCGAATTGATAGTATTGATCGGATTGACTCGGATTGATAGTATTGATTTCAGTCGATTGTTAATTTTTAACTCTGAAAAGTGAGAGGGCAAGGCCCCTTTACTTTTAAAAGTAAGGTAAAATTGCCCCCCCCCCCAACCCACAAACACACAAGTTGCCATGGTAATCGTATCTAACTAGCTAATCGAATATGATAAAGATGAGAACATACAACTTTTTAACATAGAAATGCAAGATAGATAAATCTGTAAGGAACGAAAGTTTTCTTGTTTTGATGCAACTCTGAAATCGCTTAACAATTTCATATTGGGGGAAGGATGTGACATTTGTTTTCTCTTAAAAAGTCAATTAATTCTAAATTAGTGCTAAAAGTGTAAATGCAACAGATGTAGAAGCACAGATTTAGATTTTCTTTATATTTATCAGTAAGTAAAATGCTGTATGACATGATTAAAAAAAAAAATATTCCCTACAATTTATTCTGATAATGTTTTCCTGAATAATGCCATTTATACAGAAGTAAATATGTACTTTAATTTGTTTAAAGAATTGAACAATTAATTTATATTTTCAAGAAAACAAAGTTGAGGGATGTGCTACTGAAAGCAAGAGATAATGTCTTTATAAATTAATTAAATGAATTTAGGAAAGAATTAAATCCGATTTTTTAGTGTTTGTTACACTACAATCGTTAAAGGAATATTACAATGTGACTTAGCGCCATTAGAAATTTCTGTTTATCCCACTTCAGAGATAACTGTTTTTGAAGATTTAAGCAGATTGTCATTTTTCACCTTTTTTTTTGGTAAATCATGGTTCTGAATTTACATGTTGACAAACTGACTGAATTTCCCAAATTAATGAATAACATGTTGTTCAGAAGAAAATTAGAAAATGCTATTTTGTGATTAAATTTTTATAAGTGCAAATATATATTATATTGCTAGCAAATATCACTTTACTCAAAATTTTGAACTCTAAAGGTAAAGTGGATAATACGGTAGTTTGTAAATTGTATAATATCGTAACAAAATTCTTTTCTTTTGACCATTCTGAGAGAACTAGTATCTAAGGCATTTTCTTTAGTCACCCGTCGACCTGAATACTGGAGTTGGTTGACCTATGCATACATTTTTACATATTATGTGTGTTTTAAGTCCTTATGGAATTATGACCTCCTATCTCACTTTTTGTGAGGCGCTACTGTTTGGGTAACAGTTGTGTGGTGGGATGCATTATATTTTCACGAGCAAGTTAAAGCTCTGGGCAGATTTGTTTTGTTTAGATGCCTTCCAAGCTCTGATTTGCTGAGTACTACTTTTAAGTTTCTAAAACTGGAAAGAAATAATTACATTTGGGTTGAAAATAAAAATAATGAAAATAGAAAAGGTTAATAGATGGCGAAATATTGCAAGTAGTAATTGCACACCCGTGTTTCGAGGTTCCTTGTAACTCTGAAGCATGTATATGCAGTTATTAGCAAAGTTTGTGCTTTTATTTTGTCGAAGGAATTTTTTTAAAATTATACAAAACATTAATTTATAAATCCTAGAATAGAATTCATTTTTAAAAAAGTGAGGATTAGAAGTGGAGGAGATTGAAACGAAATCGTACAACGCATTCATCTTTTCTCATTTTTTGAGGAAGCCAAGTGACATCAAGTCATTAGCAGCTCCCCATTCATGCAGTTGTCGCTATCACTTGCTAAATAGCTATCGGCTAGAAGAAAGGGTCTTCTTCGGGGAGGTCTCGCAGTAGGGTGTCTTCTTCTACCCACCACCCCTGAATTCGCAGAACTCGGCCGGGTACGGGTGGACTCGGATCTAAGTTACAAAGCCGTATACGGCCGGCCTCGGTCTTAAGGAGTTAAGGAAGCGCACTTCCCGATGCATTCAGTTTTTGCTTGCTCGTTACTTCCTTCTTGCTTTCACCCCTATTTTGATAAAATCAGAAGAGACCTGACGCACGCGCAAATTCGAGTAAGGTTTTGCGTTAAAATATCGGACAGTAACAAGCAAGAGAACCCGCAAAACCCAAACCATTAGTTTAACATTGGGTTAACATGCTAAAAATTAGCACTGAAAAAAAACTGCCCAAGGTACAAGGTGCCCCTTCTCCTATAACATAATAAGTAATTTAGAGAGATGAACCGAATGAAACAATGGAATTTAATAATAAATTTGGCAAAAAAAATGTACAAACTAAAAACTTAATTATGGTATAAAAATAAAAATGAGACAACTAGGGTCATCATAGTGGAATCATCATTTAAAAAGTACCAAGTACAAACCCAAGCGTACTGCTTCAATACAACTGGCATTCAATTGGATGGTACATTGCACATTACTTTAGATGCAAGTGAAGGATTAAACAGATGAGAATTGCGTCTCTTGTGCACAATGGCAGAAACAAAATTTAATAAAATTCCTATAGATCCGTAAATTGATTGGATCTAGTACAATAAACTCCCACTTATCCGCGGAATTGGGTGACCAAAGTGCCGCGGATAATAAAAATTGCGGATAAACCGCAAAATGCTGAAACGAGGGACAAAAAAAGTAAAAATTGTCCTTCCTCAAAACCTTAGCTCTATTGATGTATAATACTTTCTGCAAACAGTGAAAATATATACAGTACAGTAAAAATGTTTTGTATTTTTGCACAACAGAACTTAACATCAATATAGAAAAAGTGTACATACGATGAAGAAATCAGAATAAATAAATAAATAAATAAATAAATAAAACAAAAACAACTGAGTTGAAATTTGCAATTTTTTGACAAAAAAAAAAAAAAAAAAAAAAACAGCCATCGGTATTTGCTTTTCACTGCGAAAATACATGTTCTTGATTACTGATTAACTCGCAGAAATCCACACCGCGGATAAGCAGAAGTTTGCTGTTTAGGGCAGAGCGGGGTAAAAAGAGTCATTTTTCATGCATTTAACGTTTTATGGCACCAAAATCATGTTGCTGACGGTGATTGATAATCGAATCCAATTATTTTAAGCATTTTCCCCGGCGTCAATCTTCTCTTTTTTAAGAAATATATAACAACTAGTATTCTTGATTTTTTAAAAAATTCTTGTCTTGTTTTTCTTTACTATGAGCATGTATGATTTTTTACATTTAGAATTATAGACTACGTATCAAGAAAAATCAGCTAAGCCTTACTGTGGCCCATTTTACCCATCCAAAATAGAGCGAAATAAAAATACAAAAATCAATATTTTCTTTTCAGACTGCTTTCAGCGGATGTAATAATTTTCGGTTATAAGGAAACACCTTTCATTTTCCCTGTTATTAAATAATATATAAAAGATTAAAGTTTGTCATCTGCGTTTTTTATAAAGCGACATCTGATGCTGATAAAGCACGGTTGTCATATTTATTCAGTTGTCATATTTATGAAAGAAACTGTTTAAAGATTAAAACATGCTAACAAACTGAGAAATATTGTTTCAAAAAAATCATTTTAATTGTGTTTAGGTTGAGTCAATTACAAACTGACGCATTTTACTTTATTACCATTTTACCCCACCTCGCCCTAACACTCTCCAAATGTCAAACAACAAAAAGCAAAACTATATTCCGCTGTTCATCCTAGTTCAGGTTAGCAAGGAAAAAATTAGAGAACCCCAGAAAATAATAAACGGAAAAGTGTATCCAGAATTTTATGAACCCAAACAATTTCCAATCTCTCAATCGAAAACAAGGCCACATTTAATGCTAACCACTACTAGAAAGATCCTACCACGCAGATTAGATTAGTCTTATCATAAGGTAAGTCCTTACCAATTGTTTCGCCGCACTGCAACCCGTTAACTCTTTAAAAAAATTTACTTTTATTTATTTATTTACTATTTTTTTTTGCAATTATTTCAGGAAAATTACTATTTAAAAGCTTATTTTTAAGAATTTTAATTTGATTATTTGAATCAGATCAAGTATTGCAAATTATTTTCATTATGACTGCCAGAGAAATAATTTTCCCAATGATCACTTTTTTATTGAGTTATCATTGTAGTGTGTTTAAAATGTTTTTCGTGAGACTTTCACTATTGAACAGCCCAGTATCGTTTAAGCATTTTAATCTTTACACTTTTGAATCAAGGAATTCAAGTATTAGTTGTACTTAAAACTGACGTTTTTTAGCACATATACATCCAAATCTGTTTTTGTGCGGTCTTTTGTTGCGGCTATTTTTTTCGTAACATGAAAATTTCAGTCAGATTGGGGCTCAATTGGCGAAATTATTTTTAAAACGAGTGCGAGGTAGTATCTTCAAGTGACGACATAGGCACCCTGGTAAGTCACTGTGACCTCCCGAGAAATTCCTTATTCGGAAAATTTTGTCCGACTACTCGGCAAAATTATCATCAATTGGTTTACTTTGTTTTGTTTTAAAAATAGGCAATTCCTAGTTATTTTGTAAGTTTTTGGGTTATTTTCTATGTGAGACTTTTTTTATGCGGTCCTTAATCACCGCATTAAAAAAAAAGAAAATCTTTATATATTAATAGGTAAGCCGTTTTCTTTCGGTACCGATTTCTCCTCTGTTTGTGAACCGATTTCCTTCATTCTTTTTTTGTTCGGTAGCTATTGCCGAGTTTTAGTGTCATCAATAAAAAATTTTAAAATCGAACGCTAATTAAAGGAGATATTAATAAAAAACGCATTTTCGTCCTAAATTGCTCTTTCTACGCGAACGGATGGTCCAATTTTTTCGAATTTGATATGGCTGGAAAGATCTTGAAAAAATACTTCTAACGAAAAAATTGTCACGGCGCCCAAAGTCCAATAACCTAAATCCACTAGAAAAAAGTTATAAGCGTTTTTAGATAGCGAAACTCAAAAATTTTAATTTTATCTCTTTTCCATTGTTGAATTTCATTATTGGAAGCGTGAAATATTAAGTTTTAATTGGTTTTTTAAACAGCTCTTTCTGCATGAAAAATGCATTTTAGCGCTTCGAGCTTGGTATGGTTGGAAAGCTCGTGCAAAATACTATAAAACACGTTCTACCTGGTTTACTGTTCGAAAATGCCAATCCGCTAAAATGGTTAGAAAACGCGCTAGAAGCAATTAAAAGTTAGTGAAAATTCATTTTTATTTGCTTTTTCACGCGACATAGTTAGCGTGAAGAAATTGCTGGATAATATTATGTGTTGCCATTTCTCGCTTGAGTGTAAAGAAATGAAAATCTTTTTTCTTTTTATTATTGAGGCTCTTTGGGTAACTGCGGGCATTTAAAATATTTTCATTTTGATTATGTTTTCGCGATTTTAGTATTTAAATAAATTATTTTACGGAGTGAGGGACGACTTTCAGTTCCAGCTGCCAATAATACCTGCATTTGCTATCACCAGAAACAGATCTCAAGGTGAAACTTTTGTCAATAAAAAAATTTAGAAAAAAAAAAAAAAATAGAGCCGACTTCAAAATTGCTCTGAAAAGGGAAAAATGATTTTATTCTTTGAACACCATCGATAATACTCTTAAACATAATTTTTGATGTTGACGCAAAAACAAAAAGTAAAATACAAAGTAACCATGCTTCGTTCAGATTTTTTTTTCAGAAAATCACCCTAAGTTAGGAACGAAACATTTATATCGTTACTCAAATATGCTGTCATCAATACATAATGTGTGTGATAGTGAAGAAACTGGGCCTGTTTAAATTTATAGTTGTAGTTGAGTTATGGCTGTGAATGATTTTATCTATCGTTTTTGCGCCAACTTCAAAAATTATGTTTAAGAGTATTATCGATGGTGTTTAAAGAATAAAATTATTTTCCCTTTTTTAGAGCAATTTTGAAGTCGGTTCTATTTTTTTTTTCAAAATTTTTTTATTTCATCCTTTTTAGTGTGAATGTATTTCAGATTTGGCACAGATAATAACGATAAAAATACTACTATAGTTGAGGCAAACCTAACCTGGTAGCATTGTGAAGGCTATGCAGATCCTAATCACTGCATTACCTCGCTTCCACGTTAGGTTTACCCCCACTATACGGCAATGACACTGAAGAAACTTGATGCTTGCTTCAGAGAAGCCTTCACCCAAAATTGTCATTACAATTACTATTAATGTTACTGTTGTATGGCACCAAACTTTTGTAACAATGGGTTTTATATTTAATCATTTAATAGGGAAATTGCATGAAATTTACTGTTTTTTTGCCCATAACTTTTTTTTTAATGAACAAATATGGTCAAACAAAGTAATAAGTCCTAAGTTGAGCCATCCCCTATCCATTAAAAAAAGAATTATCAGAATCGGTTCACTAGATAAGACGCAGTGAGTGGACAAAAAAAAAAAAAAAAAAACATACATACGGTATGAACTGATAACCACCTCCTTTTTGAAGTCGGTTCATTACGACGTCCAGTGCTTTCGCATGGACAAATTATACGTTGTCGTGAGTAGAGTTCGTTCATTTGACTGTTGGAAATTTTATATTTAACGGCAAGATCATGCCTATTTTTACAAAAAATATTTTTTGTACGAAGTTTTACGTATTAATGGAGTTTTGCGGCATCATTTCATTCAGAACGACTTCCATAATTGTGAAATTGGCGAATTTTATCCATTTTGGCACCAACGCCAGGACGAGAAATATTTTTCTTGAATGCCGGACATAAAGTCCAAATCCAAAACGTCCATGGACATAACGTCCAGGTCCAAAACGTCCGAGGGACAAAATGTCCGAGGGACAGAACGTCCGAAGGACATAATATCCAGCGGACATAACGTCCAACGGACGCAATGTCCGACGGACAAAAGGTCCAGGGACAGAACGTCCACATTTTTGGACAGCTAGGACATAACGTCCAGTTTTAGAAGTTTATTTCTAAAATTTAATTAATAATAGGATTGGCATTGAACAATAGGTTATACTCAAATAATATTCATAACATCGTTCATTATTCCGTCAAACTCTGTTCTCTTGTGTGTGTGTGTGTGTGTGTGTGTGTGTGTGTGTGTGTGTGTGTGTGTGTGTGTGTGTGTGTGTGCGTGCATGCGAGGTGGAGGGCTGCTTCTAACATTGGATTATAAAGTATATTCATAAATAGAGCTGATTAAAAATTGTCTACTAAATGTCTCATGTATTGAAAGTAATAATCATAGTTTTAAAAGTACTTTTTATTGCACATTGGATGGTTATAATCAAAAGAAGTAGTTTATAAGCACCCCCCACCCCCCACCTTTTTTTAAATCTTGGAACTACTACTCGTTTCTGAGTAACAAATTATAATCTTAGCCGACCCCTTATCTTCTGTATGGAGAATGTTTTGTCGCCGGAATGGTGTATCCTTTATTAGGAGGCATTATTTTTGGGCGGGAAAACTGCCTGTGCGGATCGCGGGATGTCACCTTTTCTCGGTAGTGGAAAGATTTCCTAGCCTAGATCGTCCCCCAGGCGAGTGGGCTGAAGGCTTAATGGGGAAGGGGGGGGGGGGGAGATTTCTGCTCTCTTCTTGTTGGGAGTGTAGTAAGGAAGGCATGGATTTGAGAATGAGCTTGAAACGATTCCGAAACTGTTGCGCGTTCCGCGTTCTTTTCCTGCGATGGAAATGCGACATTTAAATGACGACTTTTTTTTCCAGGAAAACTGGATTATCATTATTATTTTCTCTTTTTTTTTTTGCTTTCTTTTTTTTTTTATCAGTCTGGCCTCATGTAAACAAATTAAATTATTTAATGCTTTGAGAAAGAGATTGATGAAAAACCCTTAATAAGTTAAACAGACACATGGTTTAAATTAAATAATTAAATATTTATAAGATGGTTTTAAAAATGTCTTACGTATTTTTCTTAAAATATTTATAAAACTAATTTTTAACATTTTGAAATAACTTTAATCTATATCTTTACTTTAATGGGGTTGTTTTCTTCAGTCAAAAGTATTACTTTTAGTCTCTGAAATTAATAGAATATGCAAAAAAAAAAAAAAAAAAACATGTAACATGGAGAGAGAAAAAACTTTCGATTTCCCAACGCTTAATTTTTAACTATTTTTTTTAAACAGTCCAATTTTGAAAATAGGCGTGGTTTTTTATGACGTCACAATTATGTACTTTGGCGCATCTCCGCTGGCACGGAATGCTTACGCTTGCTGTCTACCGCGTTTCCAGGTTATGATAATTCAGAAGCGAATTGAATACTGCGCTCTACGCTTGCTATCAACCATATCGTTTCAAGTACATGTGAGTAAAGATGCTAGTTAAATATTGCGCTCTGCTCTAATGGCATCGGTGAATTGCATTTCATCATTTGTGATGTCATGTGCAGAAGCGAAGAAAATGAAATTGAACCAATTAAAGTATATTTTAAAAAATATTAACTTTGTCAAATTATTTAAAAAATGGTCAAATCTTATGTTTTTTAGCATGCTCTTGCAGAAAAAAATACTTTTCAAATTTCGGAAACAACCCAATAATTTATTTCGTTTTCTTTCATTCTTTCTCCCTCCTCCTTTTTGTGTATCTCTTTTTTTTTTTTTTTTTCAAATCAATTATGATTTTGTTTAAATATTGTGACTCACCTTTGTTAGACTCAAAGAAACAAAATATTTATTTTATTTTTTATAAAATATTTATTCATTCAAAACCAAACTATTTAGCTATTTTTTAAGCGATCGAGATTGTTTATAATGTTTCACTTTAGCATAGAGTTTTATTCACTTAGTGATTAGTAGTTTGCGGCTTACGTAGTGTCTATGATAATTTATATATTTATAATCTCATCTGCTTTCTTATCACGTTAAAAATGCAGTACTGTGAGGTTTCACTTTCTTTCTTTCTTTTTCTTTCTTTCTTTGGTGATGTCTTTCGAATCGGAAATTCTTTGCACCTGTTTTTTTTTTTCTTTTATTTCTGCATACATTGCAGCATTACTTATATTTAAACCCTTAGATACTATAACCGTTGCGCAACTTTATAAACGATTATTTTTTAAGTCATATCTAACCTAAGATTTTCTTGTGCGAAAGATGTTCAAATGAACTGATTTAAGTAGATTTTTCATTTTCATTTTGTCTGCTTTTTAAAACAAAAAGTTCGTTTTTCTTTTTTTTCAATGAACCAGTTTTTTATAAAGTGGCACGTCTTTTACATAATATTACAGCTACGGGCAGTTTTTACTGCATTAATTTTCTGCTAATTGCTTCCAGTATTATGGTATAACTTTCAACATTTCAACTTTAAAATAATCGACTACAGAGCGCAGATTCTCTAAAAGAAGAAACTCCCCCGGGCAGAAATACTCTTCCAAGACCAAACGCCTTGTTATTAGAGATATACTGTATTCAACGTTAAAGACAATTTAATTGAAATGAAAAAAAATAAAGCGTGCACGAGTTTCGAAGATCCAAGAAACCTTTTCTTAAATGCTTAAAAGACAAGTGCTATTCTTTACCGGTTGTTCTCAATCTGGGGGGGGGGGAGGGGAGAGGTGCATCCAAAGGGTGCGTAGAAGAATTTCAAAGGGGCGTGAGGGTATACCGATAAAATAAAAATAAAATAAACAAATATTAATTCAATTTTGCATCATGAATATTAAAAAGCAGCGTTAGCTCTCACATTAATGTTGTGAAAAAGTGAGTAATGGAGCACGCGACACTCACCTAGATCCTGAATTACCTCACAAAATTGTATACTTCTTTCTTTCTAGGGCCGTTATCTCCCCCCCCCCCCCCATAGTCCCCATATCTTTCAAAGTTTTACTGACTACATTTATAATTCAACTTACTAGTTGCATTGCGTATAAAACTTAATAAATGAGTGTTCTGCATTTTCTACGTTTAACTTGCTGTTGTCCTTCATTTTTGTTTGCACTCTATTTCGGTCAACTTTTTTTTTCTTTTTTGGTCGAGAGAGAACGAACTTTACGCGTCATTTTCTTACATCTAAATTTTGAATGAATTTTAACCAGCTAAATCCATTTACTTCAATACATAAAACCCAGACATTGAATACAGCAAGGCGTAATACATATTACATAAAACCTGCAACGATTGCGTATCGAAGTGTAAAAATCTCACATTTCAAGGACTTGGTCTCTTGACATTTTATTATGGAAGAACAGATAGTTAGTTCCCAGTAATTTGACCGCGAGTTATCCAATTCAAGTCCTTTTTTCACGACCTATTCGAAGTGTATATAAAGATGATTTTTAAGCATACTTTTCTTCTAATGTTATAATTCATTGTCTTACATGAATATGCCAATAAGTATGCTCATTTCTTTCTTACTGAAAAAAGCGTTCCTTATAACGCCGAAACACGTGTCTGCAGTAACCTGAAATTTGCTTTTCGACGTTGATATTTCCTATTTTACTATTCCTTACGTTTTTCCGTATGAATTCTTCGATCAAGTTTTCAAGCAACTGAAGGACTATTTGTTGATATAATTGCGCTTAGTATGTGGTGTTGGGTCTCTAATTTCTATCGAAATAAAACTTCGATTTTCTTCCTCCATAGTTAGTATCTATTTGAGAGACATTTAAAAATTAGCCCCCACCCCCTTCTTCTCCAACTTTATAATTTGACTTTAAAGGTTATTGCCGTTTCCTTTTGAAAATGTCCTTGCAAATGTGTATATTTTATTGGAAAAATATATTTTTTATAAGATAATTACCATCCGTATAGCAATGAGCACATTTCGAATCATTTTTTGATAACTGTTTTTAATATTCAAAAGTTTCCTGAACAGTTAAGACAGCGGCGTTTTGATTCTTTAAAATAATGTCTAAATTATAAAGTTGGGGAAGAAGGGGGGGGGGGGTCTTATTTTTAAATGTCTCTCAAATAGATACTAACTATAGAGGAAGAAAATTAAAGTGATATTTCGATAGAAATTAGAGACCCAACACCACATATTAAGCTCAATTATATCAACATTAGTCCTTCAGTTGCTAGAAAACTTGATCGAAGAATTCATATGGAAATACGTAAGGAATAGTAAAATTGGAAATATCAACGTCAAAATGCAAATTTCAGGTTACTGCAGACACGTGTTTCGGCGTTACAAGGAACGCTTTTTTCAGTAAGAAAGAAATGAGCGTACTTATTGGCATATTCATGTAAGACAATGATGACATAATTGTTCTATATATATATATATATATATATATATATATATATATATATATATATATATATATATATATATATATATATATATATATATATATATATATATATTATTCTTAGAACTTAAAATAAAATAATATACATTTAGACAGCGCAAATGCAGCTAAAGTGTTAAATGTATATTATATATATATCTCATTTAAAGTCTCACTCGTAAGTGGCACACTAGCAAGTATATGAAACAAAAACAAGAAACATATAATAATAATCTATATATATAAAAATCTCGTGTCACGATGTTTGTTCGGGGTAAACTCCGAAACTACTGAACCGATTTTCATCAAATTTCATACCTATCTGTAATTTGGTCCAACTTAAAAGATAGGATAGTTTTTATAATTTTTAATTGCAAATAAAATGTTAATTACACATTAATAGTGTGTATTAATTGTTTAGTTCTGCAAATTCTTAATAGATGGCGGTGTAAGTTAATTAATCGATATAACACTAACATCGTTTGACCTACTGCTAAAAAACACTATAATGAAAAAAAAACCTCCGAAACGTTGCTTATTGTTTCCATATAACGTTTCGGGATTTTACAGGTTTTTATTCACTTTCTGAAGAAGTCAATTATCTTTGTCAAAAAGTTTCCTGAAATGCTACAAATTGCAGATTTCACACCGTTGTAAAAAATATTTTTGTCCACCGGTATCAAGATTAACTGAAGGTATTTATTTGGTGTATCGGTTTCAGCTTGGTGACGGTCAGTCGAGCTTGACTCAGCTCCCAATGACAGCAAAAAGATACCCGGATCAAAAGCCATGCAAGAGTTGCACATGAGTTACATTCGAGCTACTTACTTTAGAATCTGGCTTAGCAATGATTGCATTAATGCTTCGAGATCTTAGTTGGGAAAGCAGGAAGGTTCCAGATTATTATATTAAATCTACGTTAGACTTCTCTGAAGTTGCTAGAATCATAACTGGCTTTAACCAAGAAGACTACTGAATTCTTCAAAAATATTCCAGGATAATTTCTGGAAGGTTACTGAATTTAAGCGGAAAACATTAATTTTCTTTCTTTTTTCCGCCAGGAGATTTTTAATAACATTAACTCTTTCAAATATGCTTTCGCAACAGAAAATTGCAGTGACAATTGCATCGTCAGGCATTGCTGCTACTTTTTTAGATGGTAGACGAACAGCACATTCAGCTTTAAAGTTGCCTATTAGATATTTATAATAAACCAAACGCAATGTGTAACATTAAAGAAAAAAACGCGGAATGGCTGTAGTGTTGCAAAAGAGTGCAGTTATAGTTTGGGGTAAGTGTACTATGGCTCATGAGCAAAAAGCATTCATTCGAAGCATATCAAAGGATTATGTAAGATTTGAAATGCAACGATAAACTTTTAGTACTATTGCCTGAATACTGTCTGGGGACTTCCGGCAGACAATACCAGTTATTCTGATGAAATCAACGGATGTTAAAACAATCGTTTGTGTAGCGTAATGTCGAAATGATGCGATTGACCACGAACATGCGAGTACAAACGCAAAATGATGTATTCGCACAAGTATTTTCTAAGCAATTTCTGGGTATTGCAAACATTGAAACTGAAATATATCAAAATACACAGTACATCAAATAGCCGGACAAGTTCTGCACTGCAATTGAGACGAAAAATGAACTAATTAAGAGTGAATTCCCGAATAAAATTTTTTTTTTTATTATGACTACCTCTGTAATCACGCTATTTTGGCAGCAGAAAAGTTAATGTAAACCCAATTAACCTTTAAATGCAACAGCTGTTCTATAATTTCTAAATATTATCTTTCAAGTATAAAGTCAAATAGGGAGACAGGACAACAATACTGATGATGGTGACAACAAATTACCTATTTGTTATGCTAACAAGAAAAAGTTTTTGTCAAAATTTAGTACAGTTGAAACAATTTTTTTGTAAAAAAATCATAAAGTATTACTGCAATTGATAGTTGAAATAAATTTTTCACAGAACATATGCATTCAAAATTACACTCGAAATTTAACTTTCACAGAAGGGAAAGTGATTGATCAGGGAAATGGAAAAAATACAAACATGGTGCACAAAAGCGCACGAAAATACGATTCAGCTCAACATATAGTAATGACAGTATCATTTTGTAATTTTTCCGCTATTTGTGTTAAATGATATTCTATTAGTTCATGCTTTTGAAACCAAATGTTTACATCAATTGATTGATTTTGGTTGTTGTATCATGGACAAAGAAATATACGTTTAAAATATAAAGTAGATATATTTAATAAGTTGAAAATTCTTTAATTGAAGCTATTGATTATTTTCAGCTACTACCGAAAATACTAGTATTTTACCTCCGCAAATACTCGTATTGTGAAATTGTAAAGTTGCTCTTTATACCGGTATTCGGTATACCGGTAATGCAATCACTAATCAGATTCATTACAAGTATAGCGCAGCCTGAACTACCTCCTGAAGGGTTTTTTTTTTTTTTTTGATAAAAACTGTCTGAGAGAGAGAGAGAGAGAGAAAATATATGTATAAAATACTGAATTAAGTTTTACAATATTGTTAAGGTAGGCGAACAACCTAAATATTTTTTTCTTTAATATTCATTGTACCTTTTTTAAACCTTAACGCAACTTAAAAAACGCGGTTATGAGAAAATCAAGAAAGAAAAAGTAAATTTCAGTTATAAGCAGTGCATTTGAGTTTAGTAAATTTCTTCTAGTTTTCTTAATAATTCAACGTTTACCAATTTAAAAAACAATTGCGGATTTAGAAAGAACTCTCTAAAACACTGGGGGCTCTCTAAATTTTTCAAAATCTCAAAATCGATATTTTTTGAAAATAAGGGTGGTCGCCCACCTTGTAACCAAGGCATCTAACGGAGAGATGACCCCCCCCCCCCCCACACACACATCCTTCTCGCTGCACTTACAAAGAGGAGATTTGAAGTTTTATATAACAATAGCTTTTTAAGCATTTTAAATAATTCAAAATTACAACTCGAGCGGGGAAAAAAGGAAAGGAGATGGAAATAGAAATTATAAGGAGGATAGAATGGAAAATATTAAGAAAAAAAAAAAAAAAACTAGGAATGATTAAAGGAATTATTTTTACATTGGTTTCCTATTCCGTTAGCAGAAAAAATGTTTTATTTTCGATTATATAAAGTGAAGATTTATGAATTAAACAAACTGTTTGAATAAATTTTCATCTATCTTTCTTTATGTTCAGTATCAGTTTTGTTTGAAAGGTTTGTCTGTATTCCGATAAAGAAGGATAGGGGAAAGAACATAGCGATTAGCCATATGGAAGTGCTTGCCACCTGTTTTGACAGGCTTGCGGCGACCGCCAAAAAGCCCCATATTTCCCCCTCCCCCCTTTCTTCTAAACATATCACTATAAACCCAGAGAAACATGTACCCTCAAGATTTGTTATCGAAATTGAAAATTGGTGGAATGTTTTTTAAATTATACTTCAGACCGGATAAAATGGCCTAAAATTCATTGTCCTGCAGTGGCGTACTAAGAAATTAATTTTGTGAAGTGCATATATTGTTCTTGTAACAAAATATGGCATTTTTAGAACTACCACTCGCTGAATATAATTTTTTACTACCGTATTATAATTTTTTTCTGTTTAAAACTGACTAAGGATTTTTAAAAATTAAATTATAAAAAAAACAAATATGAATTATTTAGAAATAATAAAGCTACCACAAGAACAAAATTTGCACTAGCCAAAATTTGGGAAATCAATCATTCAATAATTGATAATACAGTCACATGAAAAGATCAAAGCAGTAAATGTGTCGAAAATAAAAATTATGTACACATTTGGTTTTATAAATTTGCATCTATTCGCATTTTTTGTTTTACAAAATTATTAAGATTTCTTTAGCCACGTAGAGACACATCTCCATGTAGTTTTATCCTAATATAAATAATAGCGGATGATCGAGTAACTCGCGTGTTTCAACAGTGAAACTCGCGCCACGGCATGATAATTTGATAATACGTTTTGGTGATGTTTAACATGCAGGGAAAGACTAAATGGTCAACAATGAACTCTATCTACTGGAGTTTTGATTTAATTCACTGGAGTTGGGTTTAAAACTTCAACTGTCAAAATATCACCAAACAGGCAATTGCTGAGCTAAAATGTAGGAGCAAATTTTCACCCATCATACCTTGACGGGCGATTTTCTAGTAATATTATAACAAACATTCCGTTCACGCTTCTCAAAAGTACTAAACATTATAATTTTTTTAAAAATAAAATTACGTTGTTGGAAACGATTTTTCAGCAGTGCATTAGGTTAGATCTTAAAAGCCGCGATTTTTTTTTCTGTTTTTTGCAGGCCAGTTTGAATAATGCATTAAATTATTTAGAGGTAAATTAACGGAATCAAAGCTTGAAAGATAACCGAAAACAACGATTTCTCGAAACTTAACAAAAAGTGTTTACAATTACCGTATAAATTCCAAAATTTTTAAACATTATTGTACACATCGACTTAACTTTTTATTTGAAATAAAAAATGTATCATTAATGCAAAAACTAAGACTTTTGTCTCTACTAGCAGTATACTTTGACTTTCAATAGCTTGTAATAGGAATTGATGTTGGTTTACACCACTGGGGGGGTTAACCCACTGTCTCCCATAAGAGCAATTTTCACATTTTGTTTATATGGCCATTTACTGCTCCTAGGACTTTAATTATGACCTTTATCTGAAAGTTATCCTCCTTACTCTGTTAAATCTTCCAGATTACTTCCAAGATATTCATCAGAAGAAAATTCCAACAATGGAAATAATATCATTGACTCATTTGTAACAAAGTCTTCTAACATTTTGTTTTTAATTCAATTCAACTCAACACTGATTTTTTGGTGTAATTTCTACTTTAGCAGAAACTTAATTTTACATATCATTCACCACCAACATCAGTCTTTTTGTTGATATACTGACAACTATCCAATGAAGTTAAACACCACAAGTCCTAATAAATATTGCAAGTGATTTGAAAATTTATTTGAATTTGATTCAGAAATGTTGAATTATTGATGAAAATTCAAGTAGCGATTTCAGAAACAGATAATTGTAAGAAACTCTGGAAACTTGCAGTGCAGACATCTGAGCTTTCAAATATATACAAACTATGAAAAGGTGCATTGGACATTGTCCTTCTCCTTTTGAATTTAATATAAATTGAGTTTTGGATGTTCGGAGCTTGAGGAAATATACGACTTAAGACCATATATGGTAGAATTTCTCCCTGTGACAATAGCTTATAAATGTAATTATACTAAGCTAGACCAACAAAAAAAGATGTTTATAAGTTCCAGAAATTCATTACAATCTCCTTATCTTTGGTTTATTTTGTTTTAGGTATTTGTTTGCATAGTCGATGGTCTTTAACGTTATGCTTTCTACTAGTGTTGCAATAATCTTTAATGAAGTTCCCGGCTCACACTTCACTAAAAAAAAAATCCTAATATTTTTGAAAACTTTTAAGCAGCGCAATCTTCAGGAGAGGATGTAATTCCTATGCATGCTTTTAAGAATAAGCTAATTATCTATACTCTATGATTTGATGTTTGCTAGCACGTGGAAGAAGTTTCTTTAGTTTATTGGGATCAGTGTTTGGACTGGTGCGACTAAAAATCATTGAACAAATGCTGCCATATCAACATTACCAATCTTAAATAGCTTCAGTCTCACTTTTTTCTGTAGGAACTGCGTAAAATTAAGAAATTTCTTTCCCAGCAGCTCAATAAATGATCAAGTTCTTCAGTTAGATTATAGATTAATTTTCTATCACAGTTACAATTTATTAAATTCTATATTTTTAGGGCAATTAAATGAGTTTTACTGCTACCGTCTAATAATTATATTGTTTGGAAATAAGTAAGAGCCAAGTTTAGCCTTAAGAATTAAAACAAAGTCTTCAATTCTAATCCAAAATATTCATGATTTCTAAAAACTAAGTTTCAGAAAAAATATTTCGAACATTTTTTAACGGTAGTTCATGTATTCTGTGATAGCAACACAAAGCGGCTCATCTGTTTTTTTCCCCTATTATTTATAGTTTTACATAGTCTAGTAATGCCTCACATAATTTATATAGAAAACTGAAGTAGTAATAAATGTATTGAATTTAATGATTTTATCATTAAATTAAATTCCCATGTGTTGGATATATGAATGTATGCATATGCATCAAATATTTTCCCATCGTTGAGCTACCTCTAAGTATTGTTAGAATCAAATTGCCAAAACTTGCCTGCTTCTTTTTTTTTTTTTTTTTTTTTCACAAAAAGGAACCAAATTAGGGGGTGAGAAGACTTCAAAAATAAGCTCCACCCTGCAGTACAGTGTTATGAAAGGTTTTTTTTTGCTAAGAAAGCTTGGCTAAGGAAGCTTTGGCTTAAGGAAAATTGGCTAAGGAAATTGGCTAAAAATTTTATTTAATTATATTCTGAAAAATATCTAAGTTGCACTCTTGTAAAGCTGTTACAGCAGCTAATCTCATTTGTATTGTTAATAAGTTCTTCCCCATGGCTAATTACTCCACAGTCAAAACACACATACTATAATCTGCCAAATCTCAAAATCAAGTCTCTTTCAGCATCTCTAATTGATTAATATTTACGTGGTGCAGAAATGAGGTCATTCTCCGTTCTTTACGATTTACAGTAATAGCATTCGAAAAATTGTTGAAAAGCATTATGTTAAAATAAATTAGAGGAAGAAAAAGGGATCATATTTTTTTTTCTTTCAAACTTTAAAACATCTGCAAACAGTGAGGTCAACGCCAAAAACTGCTGTGATACTCAAACATGTCCCAAAATGTTTGTGAGATGCTGGGTAATACCGCATTCTTTACCCCTGTAGAAAAAAACCTCATATTAAAAAAATATATTTATCCTTTTCTATCAAGTGTTTCTCATTCAAAAATATATGAAACACTTTTTCGTGAAGATCTCATTTGAAAATTTACCACGTTTCCCAACCCCTCCCCTCATTTTGATTTTGAACAGTTCCACTGAGTTTCAAAACTCGGTGTTACCGTCTTTAATATAATGAAAAAAACCTGGAGGGTGCAGCATGTAATCCTTTGCTGCAACCTTTGGGTATGCCATTGCTGTCCTGTATCGACTTTTTATTTTCTTTCGTAGTTAAGTTATATTTCTTTCTGTGGTCCACTCTTTTCGGAAATCTTATTTTGCATAGATATAATTAAACTGCTTTAGGCACATTTATATGAGGAAAATAGAATAACTACTCTTAAGAATGACAGAGTTAGCAGTTCAGAAATTTCAGTCGTCCATACCTATTAAACAAGCCCTAAATAGTTCAGGATCTTTGACTGAAAATATTTCTTTTCTTTTTTTTTTTGACTACTGGAAGGGGCAGTATTCATTTTCAAGAAATGGCTTTCCATGGGTAGTCCAATTTTTCTTTTCCTTATGAAATGCAAAATATTTGACAAAATATTTTCTTCAGTTAAAAAAATCGAAAAACACCTGAAAATGGCAGTAATGTACATTTTATTAAGAAAAAGTCATATTTATGGATTTATCTGCTACTTGCGTCCCTAAAAGGAGCAAAAAGGTACAATTGCTTATGAACTTTTGTGGTTGCAAATAACCCAGGCTGTAATTGTAGCCCCCTTTTTTTCAAATAAATTAATGATTTTAATCATTTTTTACGAAGACGTATTTCTCCGATTCTGACAAAGTAGAAGTTTTAATCCTCATGGCATTTTCTCACTTTTCTCAAATGATATTTATTTTCAACTTGATTAAAATTGCATTAAAATAAGAACCACTTCGGGTCCATTTGACCCAAAACGATGTTTAATTTACCACCTCGCGAAACATTTCTGTTGTAGAAGAAAATCCTTTTGTAACTTTTAATCATTTTAAGTGAACTACGATTTACCAAATTTAAAAGTCCGTAACTTAAATAGTTTTAAAATTATTAGCACATGTAGTTAAACCGTGGAGTGGGTTACTTTGACCATAAGAAATTTTGTGTACAAATGAAAAAATGCATTTTCATAGAAAGAACTGTTGAAAACTACTTCCTAACCCAGGCCCGTCATCTAAAAGACCCCTCTGGCTTTGAGAAATTAATGTATTTGGCATAATATATCTCTATAGAAACCTGCAAATTAATATATTATGCCAACTGATCCAGCTCTTTGATAACGTAGCAGTTACTGCCCATTCTAAAATTCTAAAGTTCATATTGTTCAACTTCGCATATAGTTTTTCAATTTATACTGTTACTAGCTGACCCAGCCACGCTTTGCTGTGGCTGAGAATGGAAATTATTTTTGTACGATCAAATTAATATTTTTAACAAAGCTGGAAAAAGTTCCGTTGATTTTAAATCACTGGGAAATGAGAATGGTCGTATTTGCCCGAATTAGGAACTAACTAAATTTTCTGTAGTAAAACCATTACTGTCTATACTTACGTTCATTAAATTTAGTAAGTACACTGTAAAAATGATTCAGAAACGTTCCTGGAAAATAACAGGCAGCTGATATGCCCAATTTCTACCACTAAGATACCTTATAAAAATCAGGAATATTTTCCGCTAAAATTAAGTAACATTCCTGAAATTATTCCGGAAGCCGCGTAAAAAATTCAGACATCTTCCCGTTTAAAGCCAGTCATGTTTCTGGAAAATCAGAGAAAACTTAGTTAGGTATAATCGTTCGCCACCTTCCTGATTTAATTTGAAAGTTCCATCGGCATTATTGCAAACATGGCCGAAGTCAAGCAAGAATTGCAAGAAAGTATCGCGCATTGCACTCGTCTGCAATTCTTGCGAAACAACGTCGCCCATGCCTATTTGCTCCCTATCAGCCCTTAATCAGCTTGGACGGACCATATTCGAACTAAAGCCCATACATTTTATAAATACGATCAGTTAATCTTTGAACTGGAAGCTAGAAATATTTTTCACAGTAGTGGGAAAACTGCATTCTTGCAACGTGTAGCAGTTCAGAGAACTTTTTGACAATAATACTTGATATTTCTGGAAAGTGTATAAAAACCACTGAAATCCTGAAACGTTACACGGAAATACTCAGAAACGTTTCGGAAATCTTTTGCAGTGTACTTACATCGTCCAAAGGTGCAAAATAACTTGAAAGTGGTAAGTAAAGTATCAGAATGTTGAAATTAAGCATTAACCAATATACAGATTTTTTATGCACAGTTTATACATAAATTGATAAGCTATAAAAGTGGAATTTTATGAATAAGGTAGATAACATTTATTTCGAACTATTGTTTAGATTATTTTAAATCATTAAAATTGAAAATTATCTTTGTACTAATTTGTTTACAATATTTTTGGTTAATCTTCCTTTTGCTTAGACGAACAGATTTGATGGTTTTTCCACACATGAGCATGTTACATGTAGTTGTACCCGTGGGAGAAACACCTATTTTCCTAGTCCAAACCGCCATTGTTTGGCCTTGAGATCTATTTATGGTTATCGCGAAGGCTAAGTAAAGCGAAATATGAAGCCTTCTAAGCTGTATTGGAGATTCTGACGATATTAATGGAATGCATGGCAGCAGGATAATTCCTCCTTTAAACTTTTCCAATAAAATTTCTGCTTCAAGAACATTTCCGGTGACCCTTTTGACAACTATACGTGTATATTTGTAAAAACCTAGGTGGGTTTAAATTATGTAGAAGATTAATTCGTGAATTAATTTTCAACTGGAAATTGTGTAGTGTCATTTCTGGTATGTCCAGATAATTTAAAATTCAGTTGGAAACTTTACTGATTTGTTCTAATCAGCAATTGTATCGATTGATTTATTTTTTTTTTTTTTTCAAATTACCGGGCAACAGCTGTTGCATTTAAAGGTTAATTGGGTTTACATTAACTTTTCTGCTGCCAAAATAGCGTGATTACAGAGGTAGTCATAATAAAAAAAAATATTTTATTCGGGAATTCACTTTTAATTAGTTCATTTTTCGTCTCAATTGCAGTGCAGAACTTGTCCGGCTATTTGATGTACTGTGTATTTTGATATATTTCAGTTTCAATGTTTGCAATACCCAGAAATTGCTTAGAAAATACTTGTGCGAATACATCATTTTGCGTTTGTACTCGCATGTTCGTGGTCAATCGCATCATTTCGACATTACGCTACACAAACGATTGTTTTAAACATCCGTTGATTTCATCAGAATAACTGGTATTGTCTGCCGGAAGTCCCCAGACAGTATTCAGGCAATAGTACTAAAAGTTTATCGTTGCATTTCAAATCTTACATAATCCTTTGATATGCTTCGAATGAATGCTTTTTGCTCATGAGCCATAGTACACTTACCCCAAACTATAACTGCACTCTTTTGCAACACTACAGCCATTCCGCGTTTTTTTCTTTAATGTTACACATTGCGTTTGGTTTATTATAAATATCTAATAGGCAACTTTAAAGCTGAATGTGCTGTTCGTCTACCATCTAAAAAAAGTAGCAGCAATGCCTGACGATGCAATTGTCACTGCAATTTTCTGTTGCGAAAGCATATTTGCAAGAGTTAATGTTATTAAAAATCTCCTGGCGGAAAAAAGAAAGAAAATTAATGTTTTCCGCTTAAATTCAGTAACCTTCCAGAAATTATCCTGGAATATTTTTGAAGAATTCAGTAGTCTTCTTGGTTAAAGCCAGTTATGATTCTAGCAACTTCAGAGAAGTCTAACGTAGATTTAATATAATAATCTGGAACCTTCCTGCTTTCCCAACTAAGATCTCGAAGCATTAATGCAATCATTGCTAAGCCAGATTCTAAAGTAAGTAGCTCGAATGTAACTCATGTGCAACTCTTGCATGGCTTTTGATCCGGGTATCTTTTTGCTGTCATTGGGAGCTGAGTCAAGCTCGACTGACCGTCACCAAGCTGAAACCGATACACCAAATAAATACCTTCAGTTAATCTTGATACCAGTGGACAAAAATATTTTTTACAACGGTGTGAAATCTGCAATTTGTAGCATTTCAGGAAACTTTTTGACAAAGATAATTGGCTTCTTCAGAAAGTGAATAAAAACCTGTAAAATCCCGAAACGTTATATGGAAACAATAAGCAACGTTTCGGAGGTTTTTTTTCATTATAGTGTTTTTAGCAGTAGGTCAAACGATGTTAGTGTTATATCGATTAATTAACTTACACCGCCATCTATTAAGAATTTGCAGAACTAAACAATTAATACACACTATTAATGTGTAATTAACATTTTATTTGCAATTAAAAATTATAAAAACTATCCTATCTTTTAAGTTGGACCAAATTACAGATAGGTATGAAATTTGATGAAAATCGGTTCAGTAGTTTCGGAGTTTACCCCGAACAAACATCGTGACACGAGATTTATATATATATATATATATATATATATATATATATATATATATATATATATATATATATATATATATATATATATATATATATATATATATATATAGAGAGAGAGAGAGAGAGAGAGAGAGAGAGAGAGAGAACAAAAGTACCGTGAAATGGGGCTACTTGGACCCGACATTTCATACTTTTTGCGAGTTTTACACTGAATGCTTTGTTAAACCCATAATCTGAACTGATAACCTTTGGAAGTAATCTGGAAGATTTAACAGAGTAAGGAGGATAACTTTCAGATAAAGGACATAATTAAAGTCCTAGGAGCAGTAAATGGCCATATAAACAAAATGTGAAAATTGCTCTTATGGCAGACAGTGGGTTAACCCCCAGTGGGTTAAACCAACATCAATTCCTATTACAAGCTATTGAAAGTCAAAGTATACTGCTAGTAGAGACAAAAGTCTTAGTTTTTGCATTAATGATACATTTTTTATTTCAAATAAAAAGTTAAGTCGATGTGTACAATAATGTTTAAAAATTTTGGAATTTATACGGTAATTGTAAACACTTTTTGTTAAGTTTCGAGAAATCGTTGTTTTCGGTTATCTTTCAAGCTTTGATTCCGTTAATTTACCTCTAAATAATTTAATGCATTATTCAAACTGGCCTGCAAAAAACAGAAAAAAAAAATCGCGGCTTTTAAGATCTAACCTAATGCACTGCTGAAAAATCGTTTCCAACAACGTAATTTTATTTTTAAAAAAAATTATAATGTTTAGTACTTTTGAGAAGCGTGAACGGAATGTTTGTTATAATATTACTAGAAAATCGCCCGTCAAGGTATGATGGGTGAAAATTTGCTCCTACATTTTAGCTCAGCAATTGCCTGTTTGGTGATATTTTGACAGTTGAAGTTTTAAACCCAACTCCAGTGGATTAAATCAAAACTCCAGTAGATAGAGTTCATTGTTGACCATTTAGTCTTTCCCTGCATGTTAAACATCACCAAAACGTATTATCAAATTATCATGCCGTGGCGCGAGTTTCACTGTTGAAACACGCGAGTTACTCGATCATCCGCTATTATTTATATTAGGATAAAACTACATGGAGATGTGTCTCTACGTGGCTGAAGAAATCTTAATAATTTTGTAAAACAAAAAATGCGAATAGATGCAAATTTATAAAACCAAATGTGTACATAATTTTTATTTTCGACACATTCACTGCTTTGATCTTTTCATGTGACTGTATTATCAATTATTGAATGATTGATTTCCCAAATTTTGGCTAGTGCAAATTTTGTTCTTGTGGTAGCTTTATTATCTCTAAATAATTCATATTTGTTTTTTTTATAATTTAATTTTTAAAAATCCTTAGTCAGTTTTAAACAGAAAAAAATTATAATACGGTAGTAAAAAATTATATTCAGCGAGTGGTAGTTCTAAAAATGCCATATTTTGTTACAAGAACAATATATGCACTTCACAAAATTAATTTCTTAGTACGCCACTGCAGGACAATGAATTTTAGGCCATGTTATCCGGTCTGAAGTATAATTTAAAAAACATTCCACCAATTTTCAATTTCGATAACAAATCTTGAGGGTACATGTTTCTCTGGGTTTATTGTGATATGTTTAGAAGAAAGGGGGGAGGGGGAAATATGGGGCTTTTTGGCGGTCGCCGCAAGCCTGTCAAAACAGGTGGCAAGCACTTCCATATGGCTAATCGCTATGTTCTTTCCCCTATCCTTCTTTATCGGAATACAGACAAACCTTTCAAACAAAACTGATACTGAACATAAAGAAAGATAGATGAAAATTTATTCAAACAGTTTGTTTAATTCATAAATCTTCACTTTATATAATCGAAAATAAAACATTTTTTCTGCTAACGGAATAGGAAACCAATGTAAAAATAATTCCTTTAATCATTCCTAGTTTTTTTTTTTTCTTAATATTTTCCATTCTATCCTCCTTATAATTTCTATTTCCATCTCCTTTCCTTTTTTCCCCGCTCGAGTTGTAATTTTGAATTATTTAAAATGCTTAAAAAGCTATTGTTTATATAAAACTTCAAATCTCCTCTTTGTAGGTGCAGCGAGAAGGATGTGTGTGTGTGTGGGGGGGGGGTCATCTCTCCGTTAGATGCCTTGGTTACAAGGTGGGCGACCACCCTTATTTTCAAAAAATATCGATTTTGAGATTTTGAAAAATTTAGAGAGCCCCCAGTGTTTTAGAGAGTTCTTTCTAAATCCGCAATTGTTTTTTAAATTGGTAAACGTTGAATTATTAAGAAAACTAGAAGAAATT
Organism: Uloborus diversus; assembly: GCF_026930045.1. NCBI lineage: Eukaryota > Metazoa > Arthropoda > Arachnida > Araneae > Uloboridae > Uloborus > Uloborus diversus. The sequence continues at coordinate 123,715,567 of NC_072733.1, forward strand.
TACTAAACTCAAATGCACTGCTTATAACTGAAATTTACTTTTTTTTTCTTGATTTTCTCATAACCGCGTTTTTTAAGTTGCGTTAAGGTTTAAAAAAGGTACAATGAATATTAAAGAAAAAAATATTTAGGTTGTTCGCCTACCTTAACAATATTGTAAAACTTAATTCAGTATTTTATACATATATTCTCTCTCTCTCTCTCTCTCTCTCTCAGACAGTTTTTATCAAAAAAAAAAAAACCCTTCAGGAGGTAGTTGAGGCTGCGCTATACTTGTAATGAATCTGATTAGTGATTGCATTACCGGTATACCGAATACCGGTATAAAGAGCAACTTTACAATTTCACAATACGAGTATTTGCGGAGGTAAAATACTGGTATTTTCGGTAGTAGCTGAAAATAATCAATAGCTTCAATTAAAGAATTTTCAACTTATTAAATATATCTACTTTATATTTTAAACGTATATTTCTTTGTCCATGATACAACAACCAAAATCAATCAATTGATGTAAACATTTGGTTTCAAAAGCATGAACTAATAGAATATCATTTAACACAAATAGCGGAAAAATTACAAAATGATACTGTCATTACTATATGTTGAGCTGAATCGTATTTTCGTGCGCTTTTGTGCACCATGTTTGTATTTTTTCCATTTCCCTGATCAATCACTTTCCCTTCTGTGAAAGTTAAATTTCGAGTGTAATTTTGAATGCATATGTTCTGTGAAAAATTTATTTCAACTATCAATTGCAGTAATACTTTATGATTTTTTTACAAAACAATTGTTTCAACTGTACTAAATTTTGACAAAAACTTTTTCTTGTTAGCATAACAAATAGGTAATTTTTTGTCACCATCATCAGTATTGTTGTCCTGTCTCCCTATTTGACTTTATACTTGAAAGATAATATTTAGAAATTATAGAATAGTGCTTGAAAATTTGCATACAGGTAAAACCTAATCAGCTGAAACATACTTTCATATATTTGCACAATTATTATTGTAAAGAATTTTGAAAAGAAAGCGAAAACGAATAAGAGAAAATAACAAGATCTAATTTAGTTACGTATCGTAAATTTCAAAAGCAAACACAAACCTCTCCTTCTCAAGAGAAAATGATGTTAATATTGGAAACGTATCGTCTCCCGCAAAGAAATTACAACTAGCCATAAAGATAAATGTAATTAACAATAATAATAATGCACAGAATACAAAACACACACACACACACACACAAACGGATAAGCAAGATACCAAATTATTTGAAGATGAAGTACAATTAGAGGAGATGAATTGCACATTGTTAATAGTACCACCGACCTGCGTGAATCAGAAAGAGTACTTGTAACTATATGAAAGTTGAGCACTAAAATGAGTTCCATGCTTAGACAGTTCAATAAATGCATTATGATTTTCACTATAATCGATTTTTTATTATGACATTTGTTCCTTCATTTTATGTTTTCCACAATACGTTTTCGTAAATAATATAATTTTTGCACACAATTATGAAGTGTGGCAAATGGAACACTATGCTTTCAAGAATTGTTTGAGAAATTTCAAATAACGGTATTACGTTTTAAAATACCGAATGCCGGTATTGAATTTTCTGTCCGGTATTGCAATCCCTAAATCTGATAGAGTACAATAAGATCAGTTGTTGCAATAACAAACATTTTAAATTCACAAGACGGGCCAATGGGACGGTTTTACAGGTTAAATTTTTCCCATTGAAGGAAGGGGGGGGATAGTAAAATGCATGAAATTTTACAGTAAGTTAATATTGTTCTTCAATTACCGACATAAATTATGTTTTGAAAAACAACTGACAGGTCTGACAATATAAAGGATTCACGAGGAAGTTGTTTCATAAAGGTTATGATGAGTCTGGTATTTCTCAAAAAAAAAAAAAAAAAAAAGCCGTTACGACGAAAATGAATAGTGTATAATTTGCCTCTTTAAACTTCAATAATCCTTTCTGCTTAGTTTATTATGTATTATTTCGTCACATAAAACCTGATGGACGTTATATGATAGAAAAAGATATTTAAGAACAGCTTTTTATAGTTTTTGAAATATGCCGTTTAATGATTTGTTAAAAAGGTTTGATTCGAAAGTAGCTGTTAAATGATTGAATATTGCCACTAGCGCAGCCAGAATTTAACTTACTGGGTAAAGGAGAGGGGGTGGTAAAGCAGTCCCTTCACCCAAATATAACTCTATGATGAGATTAATAATATGGTTCAAAACCAAGCGTTCTCAGGGATTAACCCCCGAACAATCCCACCCTACATTCTCACGGGAAGTTTTCATTACAATGCGAGGGCGAGAACAGATAAAAGAAAAAGAATTGACGTTTTCTCGCTTTGAAATTCTTTACTCGGCCTGAAGTTCTCATTAGAATTTCAGGGTGAAAAAGAACTATTTCAATAAATTTAAACTGGACAAAAAAAAAATAAATAAATAAATAAATAAAATAAAATAAATAAACAAATAAAATAAAAGAAACTCGATGTTTCTAAAAAAAGCTTTTTTTTAATTGTTTAAACCTTTTTCACATAATATATATGTACCCTTCCTCTCTGCCAGTCTAGAGAGACATCAGGGACTGGTAGCAAGAAAATTTTAAGCTGCCATCATAAGCACCCCTCCCCCCTCCCCGCCTTTTCCCTACCTTATCAGATTAAGGCATAGGCACATGGGGTACCAAATCTGCAGGTAAATTTTTAAAAAATCAAGTAATTTCATATCGCACTACAGAAAGGCGTAAATATCAAGAAGAGTAAAAGAATTTTAAAATTGTCAACTCTTTAACAACTTGTATATTACTCCAAGCTGAACAGTATGCTTACGTTCAGTGGTTGGAAAAACTACATTTTGTTTTGTAGCGAACTACAACTACTTTGTTACAAATGTAGTTAACTACAACTACTTTTTTCAAAATGTAGTTAACTACAACAACAACTACTTTTTTTAAAATGTAGCAACTACAAACTACTTTTGAAATGTAGTCGCTACTTCGCTACTTTTCAAAAAATAAGTAAATAAAAGGCATACACAATTGGTTGTCCCTCAAAAAATGAAAGTCATTTTTTCAAGTCGCATACACTTTTGTATTCTTCTTCTTGTGTCAAAACAATCGTGAGAAAAAGTTTCATATAATTTGCACAACGGCAACCCGTGCCGACTTGCATTTGAAAGTGTAAAACAGTACTTGTATGCTAGGCCACATCGGGGAAAAAAAAAACTTTTTTTAGAAACTCGAAATTTCTGTTGATAAAACGTTGTTCCTGTACCCAACACCCCATATGTGCCACAAGAACATTTATTCAAATTAAAAAACATTTAGATATGCCACACTTGACCTAAAATTTATAATTTTATTTAAAAAATTGATTTTTTTTGCCAATTATTCAGTTATCTTTTAAAACATTGCATATAAATTTAAGTTGAATATCAAGTTCAAAAATTACTGCCGAACATATTTACAGATCAACAATTACAAACGAATAATAAAAAAATAATATATATTAAATGAAAAACTTAACTCAACCTGGAAAAAACCAGATCTTTGAGTACTATGTGGGAGACTTAAAAATTGCAGGAAAACAAAAATTTCTATTTAACGCTAATTACCTACTTTTCTACTTTACTGTTTATATTTTATAGCATGATAATTTCGTAAAATCCTACATTTCTGAAAATATGGATTAAAAACTTAATTTTTTGAAGAAAATTATAAATGTTAGGCACGTGTGGGATATCTAAATGGTTTTTAATTCTGAGTTTATAAAAAAAAAATTATTTTAATTACATGTATTACACAAGTGCTGGTTCACACTTTCAGACATAATCGGCACTTGCTGCCGTTGTTCAAATTATATGATTTTTTTTTTTTTTTTGACGTAAAAGGACAAAATATAAGACAGTGTGCAACTTGAAAAATCAACTTTCGATTTTTTTTTGGGGGGGGGGGGACACCGTAATACACACACACACACCGTAAGAGGATTGAACAAAAAAAGATTGATAAATTAGCTCATCAGAAGATATTAAGAAAACTGTCCGTTATCATACACTCTCACACACTGTAATGCTCGTATTTATTGTTAAGTCCCCCAGAACAGTTCAATTTCATCCTTTTCTATAGCATTTTCAGTAGCTTCTTTTTATTTGGTGAATACTGTCGAAAATTTAAGCCTCGCTAAAATATTTGTTTTTAAATCTTCGGTCTGTTCATATAAAATTCACCAAATTTTCAACTTGCGAAATCACCGACATATTCATTTTCGCGAAAGTAAGTGCTTTTTGCAATATGAATATTGGTAAAATATGAAAATTACGACGGCAAAAAAACTAATCGCATCAAACAGATAGAACGTATGGCGTCAAAATGAAATGCCTGAGGTCAGCTCGTATTTTTATCAGTCTTATTTCTTATTGCATCCGCTGATGTACTTGTGTAAAATTTGCGCCAGTCAAATTCGTTTGAAGCTTTTTTTTTTTCAGTTTATTTAAAAGTAGTTTCCAGAAATCGCTACAAACTACTATTTTTTGTAGTTAACTACTCACTACACTACTTTTTGAAAAAAGTAGTGCGCTACACTACAAACTACTCAAAAATGTAGCTACTACAGTAGCGTCACTACTTGTAGCGCGCTACTTCCAACCACTGCTTACGTTACTATTACATTTGAAATGATTGATACTTTTGATATTTACTTTTTATTGCAACCAGGCAAGTAGTGTAAAAAGGCCGGTTTCGCTGCAGCAGGCGCAGCTGCGCAGCCGGCTGCGCCTGTGACCTCGCCTGGTTGCGCCTGCCGACCATTGCCCCTCCACTTCCTCCGACCTTGGGGTTGACCTTGGGTTGCGCCTGAATCTTGAAGAAGATGACCACCGCGTTTTCGCCCTTCCTCGTTTTCGCTCGTGAAAGGTTACGAATAGTTTTCGCGCGTTTTTGAATATTTTCCCGCGCTTTTGGACTTTGTCGTTTTTCTAGTCATAGAAGACTAGGAGGTTTTTCACTTTTTGAATGGCAACGTCAAAGTTTTGGTTGTTATGACAACCAGAGTTTTTAGTTTTCGGTTGGCAACACCTGTTGCTATGCTTTAACTTATGCGGTGTTTAACGTTCATGGCGCCATCTATTGAGAGGTTTATTTTTATTTTTTATTTTTATTTCTACGAATTTAATTATTTTTATTTTTACAGAGTGTTGAAGTTGGGAATCGAACACCCAAACTTTGAGTTAGCAAAAACGTATGCTAACCACTATGCTATATTTTTCATTACTCTTTCAGTCTTAATGTGAATCTGTACCATGACAACGAATATTACAATTAAATTAATTTTAAAACCATCAGTTAATTTACTCTTTAGTACTAATCATGGCATATCATTAACTGAATTTCAGCTCATAATTGAAACTATCATCATTATTATTATTTTTCATAATAACAAAGTTTTCACTTAAGTAAAGATTTATTTAAATACAACCCATTCGAGATTTTAGATTTGGTTCAATGCTTTGTGGACTTGAAATATATTTTAAACTTTGATTTTCTTTTTCATGCATTTCAAACTTTATCATTTTTATTTTTTCTAACTTGTTAAATTTTCTTAACTAATTTCATTTTTCTTTGTCAAATTTACAAATATTTTTTCTAACTTGTAAAAATTTCGAAGAAATAATTTTCTTAACTAATTTTTTTTGACTTTCATACAACAAAATATTTTTTCTTACTTGTTAAATTTTCAAAGAAATAATTAACTTAAATATTCTTTCACACATTTTGAACTTTAACGTTTTTTCCTGTCATTTAGCACTTTGATTTTTTTTTTTTTCACTATTTTAGCGTTTTTCAATTATTTTCAGTCTTTAACTATTTTCTTAACTTTTTAGTCTTTAACTAATTTCAAGCATTTCAGACTTAGATTATTTTTTCGTGATTTCGATTTTTTTTAGTATATTTTAGAGTTTGAACATTTTCTCGCTTGTTTTTACTTTATCGTTTTTTTTTTTTTTCCCGATATTTTTAAACTTAGAAATTTTTCACAAGTAGTGACAGGAATCGAACCTTCAAATTTTTCAAAACGTTATCATGTCTTCAATTTTTGCAATCATGTCAAACTTGCAATCAATTTACTCGTAGTAGTAATTAACACTTATCATTAACAAATTTTCTCAGATTTTAAAAAAATCAACTTAATTAATTTTTTCCAGTAAGCAAATTGCGCACTCAAGTTACATTCCAACACTGCATATATGTTTCAAGAGTTTCATTGAATTTATCACATTCCATTTAATTAACTCTAATAATTACTTTTTCATTAATACTTAACTTAATCATTTTATCATACATTTATTCCAGTTACAAAATTATGCTTAAAAGTTATTTATTTTTCTTAGCACAAGAGATTTTAACATGTTCCTACTAAAATGCTTTTCACTCTAGTTTGAGTTTACTAAAATAGCAACTCATTTACGATTTAGATTCATTTAATCGTCTTTGATTCTTTTTTCATTGTTAATATTTTAAATTATCACATACGTTATTATTTTTATACATTTATCCATTTAATTTTCGAAAATCTACAATCAATTTACTTTTCGTATTAATTAACACTTATCACTATCAAATATTTTCATGAATTTTAAAAAATTATCTTCTTAAATAATTTTTTACTGTAACCAAATTTCCCACTCAAGTTATATTTTATCACTACATATGCTTTTCATGAGTTTCACTTAATTTATCGCATTTCATTTAATTAACTCTAATAATTATTTTTTATCATCGATATTTAAGTTAATCATATTTTCCTTTCTTTATTTTTTTTTTTCATGCAAACACTCTTGATGGAATAAAACAAAATTTTCAACTTTCATGAATTAAATCCCCTCTGAATATTTTATTTTACTTTACCATACTTTACTATTTTACTTACTGCGTTTTACTATTTATCATTCATTACAGCTTTTCCAAAATATTACTTTACAACCAACCAATTTCATTAACAGAATTTTCATTACAATTTATAAATTTCACTTTTATTTAATTATTTTTACCTACGGTAAAACAAAACACATAACACAAAAATGTTAAACATCAATGAAGTACCCAAGAAATGTTAAAATTATAAGTCGAGTATCAAAACTTCATGTCAGCAAATTTTAAAAATAGACTTACCGAAAAATAACTTCTACTGAAATTCATTTCAAAACTTGGAATCAATTTACTCTTAGCATTAATAAACACTTATCATTAAGAAATTTTCATGGATTTTAAAAATCAACTTTTTTAATTTTTTTCCAGTAAGCAAATTTCGCACTCAAGTTACATTTCATCACTTTATATGCTTTTCAAGAGTTTCATTTAATTTATCACATTTTATTTAATCAACTCTATTAATTATTTTTTTTGATTAGTATTTAACTTAGTCATTTTATCGCATAGTGTTTTACTTTATTATTTTTTTTTTTTTCATACAAGCACTCTTGTTAGAATAAAACAAAATTTTCAACCTTCATGAATTAGAATCACTTTGGCTATTTCATTTTCCCAATAATATTTTACTTTAACAACTAATTTCTTTAACAAAATCGATATCATTTATTTTAGTCTTTATCCTTTTCGAACGATACATTCAAATGGACAGCTATACGTTAAATTAAGAAACTTAATCTAAATTTTGACAAATTAAGTTATAGCTAAATACTGACTAAAATTAAGTACAAAAGACTAACCTTTTTGGGGTGAAATCCCTCAAGTACCAGCTATCGCGAAGTTATTTAAAAACAGTGAATGAAATTGTAATAAGTGGATTGTTAATTATAACTCAATCTCACAAAATTACAATTACATGCATGTTTTATTTGAAATCGCTGCATACGGCTGGCTGCCCATCGTCGATTTGCAGAACGCATGCCGTGATATCGCAAATCAACTCGGCTGTTGAAAGAAACTACCGTAATCCCACAGCACTTCGGATCGTCCACACACACACATCGAGGCGAATTGAGAAAATGACTTTATCAATATTGCTATCTACCCCTTTACCGATAACAGATAACAAACCCCACGTGCTAGTATTATTCACCACCTGGCCTACGTCTTTCAAGTGATGTCACTGTTTCTGACCAATTAAAATTAGTTCACGTTTCTCAAATATCAAGCACATAGATCGGCAATAGCCTGATGTCAGGTTTTCCAAACAAAATTTTAGATTTTAATTCGTAGTTTCGAATTAATTTCTTTTTCATTTCAAACTTATAAAAAAAAAATTCCAGCTTGTAAGAATATTTCTTTCAAAAACAGATTTTTGATTCAAAACAGTATTTTTTCAAACTTGTAATATTTTTCTACTTAGAAAATGAAATCAAAAATTTTTGTTTTCTTTAATCATATAAAATGTTTTTAAGAAATAATTTCTCAAACTTGTAATATTTTTCCACTAATTAAAAAAAAAATCAATTTTTTTTTTCAATCATATAAAAATAAATTTTTAATCTTACAACAGTAAATTTTTCCGCAAAAATATTTTTTTTCAAATCAAAATAATAATAATATTTTTGTAACATATTGTTTTTTTTCCTTTCAATCTTTTTTTTTTTTTCAAAAATTTTCAAACTTACAAAATAAAATTTTTTCAACTGAATCTTCAAACGAAATGCTTTAATTAAATTTAAAACTCAATATCACTTTACTCTTAGTATTAATAACCAATAGCACTTAACCATTTACTCTTTGCACTCTAAGTATTAATTAACACACACGCATTAGAAATAATAATAATAATGTTTAAGATACTTACAAATCATTTACTCAAGCTTTCAAATATCCATCTAGCATGTTATTGTTCATTCGTGGGAGGGAACTTGTAATAAAACTTTACTTATCAACCGAAATTATAAGCGAAAATATCGCATTTTTTAGCACTTAATATAATCCTACAATTAACAAATTGGTTTTAACTTTGAATTTAAGAAAAATAAAAACTATTACACACTTAGTAACATATCTATCGATGTATATTATTTCATGACAAATCACAAATAGGTGAGGATCTTTTATCGATCATGTGACCAACTAAGTTAAGAAAGAGCGTTCTTATCTCATATGAGAATTTATAAGTCTTTAATATTTCTCTTTAATGTAAGTGTATTGATACGTACGAGTTTGTGTATGTGAATATAACTGTGTATTGTTTTCAAACCATTGTCATGTTTAAGCTTTACGGTTCTAATTTTGACTTTCCACTTAGCATTATTTGAAGTCCTTCGCATGCATTAAACTATAGAAATATTACAAAAATTATATTTTCATTCAGTCTTAATTACAAAACCATACAATAAGATGAAGACAACACCGATAGTATAAAGATTACTTACAATAAAGTGCATATAAAAAATATATGTAAGAGTGATTTCAAAGTATAATCCATCAACCATATTCAACAACTCAATCAAAACACAAGTCTCTTTTAAAATGATAAACACAATTTATTCACACACACAGTAAAAGACAATTAAAAAAACTTTCATCTTTAAGTAAAACTCTTCAAAACTTTCAAGCGTATTTTTAACATCGATTGCATCAAATAAATCAGACACATGACATTTTAAACATGGACTATCAACATTCAAAGTAACGAAGTCACGAGTCAAGTTTTCCCAATTAACATTAAAAAGAGCCCGTTCGAAAAAAAAGTGTCGAACTTTCGACCCCTTGTTAATGATTCACATTCATGCACTCTCATGTAAAAAATGAATCCATTTTTACAATCCACACATTCTTTTTTAGAAAGGTAGTTTATGTTGCATATGAGCTCATCAAATAGTCACTTACGTAGAGAATCAGCCAGTTTACGAACTTCTTGTGATGTATATGTGCTGATTTTATCACATCGACAATCACAGGGATATTTTTTCTCAATTTCCGAAAGGATGTACTCTTTTAGAGTATAAGTCATAAGTTTGTCTTTGACACTACGTGAGATACAAGGGGATGCGTAGCACAATTTGTCAATCTGGCTTTCCAAAAGTAGAACTCTATCACGCATCAACTGGAACACTTCTCGTTTCAGTTTGAACAATCTTTGCACACTAACACAGATGTTACCATTCGCACTCGACTCTCCTTTTTTATAACAAAAGCGAAATCACGGTCTTCGATTAATTTTTGATTTACATTTTTACATAGGCTTGAAATAAGTGATCTCCACACATCTGGTTCTAAGGAAATACCATCCATAGTTGGTCGAAAAATACCATCTTTCCCACACGTATATCTTCTAATATGCACGCGTGTACGTTTCCGAAAAGTATTCACCTAAAGTGAAAATACAATCACCCAAGTGTATCATATCATCAGGCTGTGGAGAAGCCTCAATGTTCATTTTCATGTTCGTTGCATCCCATCTGTTCATCTTCAGGCTTCAAAGTTTCAGAATGATTTTCACCAGCGTTAGTCATTCTTAACTCTCATAGGATTAGGAGTCACAATACTAAAACAACTTCCTGTGAACTTAAAAAATAAATCAAACTAGGTTTTAACACTAGCTGGTGAAGAAAAATCCTAAGTACATAGAATAAAATTTCACGATCTCTTTCAAAGCTCAGAATCACCCTGAAAATGATTCTCCAAACATCCACTATAAACCAATGAATATTCACTTTAACCAATGAGAAGTGTACATAAATCTCTTGCTACTGACGTCATAGAATATCACATGAACTTTTGAGCAGAATTGAGTTGTTTTACACAGTATTCAGATTTTTAGAAAATGCCAACACTTTGACTTCCAAATTCATCCTGACCTACTACGAGTAATTTTAAGATGGTAGCAGGTTTTCACATCACATCGAATGCCGATGACGGTTTCGCATCTCATGCAAATTGACATGATCAATTACACGTGATTGATCATGTCATGCGTTTTGAAAAATTTGAAGGTTCGATTCCTGTCACTACTTGTGAAAAATTTCTAAGTTTAAAAATATCGGGAAAAAAAAAAAAAAACGATAAAGTAAAAACAAGCGAGAAAATGTTCAAACTCTAAAATATACTAAAAAAAATCGAAATCACGAAAAAATAATCTAAGTCTGAAATGCTTGAAATTAGTTAAAGACTAAAAAGTTAAGAAAATAGTTAAAGACTGAAAATAATTGAAAAACGCTAAAATAGTGAAAAAAAAAAATCAAAGTGCTAAATGACAGGAAAAAACGTTAAAGTTCAAAATGTGTGAAAGAATATTTAAGTTAATTATTTCTTTGAAAATTTAACAAGTAAGAAAAAATATTTTGTTGTATGAAAGTCAAAAAAAATTAGTTAAGAAAATTATTTCTTCGAAATTTTTACAAGTTAGAAAAAATATTTGTAAATTTGACAAAGAAAAATGAAATTAGTTAAGAAAATTTAACAAGTTAGAAAAAATAAAAATGATAAAGTTTGAAATGCATGAAAAAGAAAATCAAAGTTTAAAATATATTTCAAGTCCACAAAGCATTGAACCAAATCTAAAATCTCGAATGGGTTGTATTTAAATAAATCTTTACTTAAGTGAAAACTTTGTTATTATGAAAAATAATAATAATGATGATAGTTTCAATTATGAGCTGAAATTCAGTTAATGATATGCCATGATTAGTACTAAAGAGTAAATTAACTGATGGTTTTAAAATTAATTTAATTGTAATATTCGTTGTCATGGTACAGATTCACATTAAGACTGAAAGAGTAATGAAAAATATAGCATAGTGGTTAGCATACGTTTTTGCTAACTCAAAGTTTGGGTGTTCGATTCCCAACTTCAACACTCTGTAAAAATAAAAATAATTAAATTCGTAGAAATAAAAATAAAAAATAAAAATAAACCTCTCAATAGATGGCGCCATGAACGTTAAACACCGCATAAGTTAAAGCATAGCAACAGGTGTTGCCAACCGAAAACTAAAAACTCTGGTTGTCATAACAACCAAAACTTTGACGTTGCCATTCAAAAAGTGAAAAACCTCCTAGTCTTCTATGACTAGAAAAACGACAAAGTCCAAAAGCGCGGGAAAATATTCAAAAACGCGCGAAAACTATTCGTAACCTTTCACGAGCGAAAACGAGGAAGGGCGAAAACGCGGTGGTCATCTTCTTCAAGATTCAGGCGCAACCCAAGGTCAACCCCAAGGTCGGAGGAAGTGGAGGGGCAATGGTCGGCAGGCGCAACCAGGCGAGGTCACAGGCGCAGCCGGCTGCGCAGCTGCGCCTGCTGCAGCGAAACCGGCCTTTTTACACTACTCAGGCAAAATTTGACGACACCTTATTTTATGATACATATTTATCACAAGTATATGAGGCACTGAGAAGCAAAGGGATGCAAATGACTCTTAAAGGTTTGACAACAACGCCTGCAAAATTTAAACAGTGAGTAGCGTAAGATTTTAACTTCAAACAAATTTCGTGTGAGATCATCAGAGCCCGAACGTCAGCTGAGATGGCTTGAAATTGCAATTAAAGGGCTTGATGCAAAAAGGAGGAAGCTCCAAATTTCAATTTTCAAAAGTTCCGCATTAAAACTTAAAGCGCCATATCACAGATTTAATTTAGAAAAAAAAAAAAAAAATGACTCCTCTGGTAAAAGTGCTAAGAGTTATATAAGGGGAGTTATTAAGATATAAAAAAGAAAAAAGTGGATTGACGTTTAAGCTTACTTTTATTGTAGTGAATCCGCGAAGAAAAATATTTTCCGCGCTTTAATGAGACTAAGATTTAGTTTCGATCATTAGAATTATAATAAAGATTTTCAGTTGTGAAGAAACGGGTGATACCTTTATTAACGCTGTATTTATTCATTTGTTTAAAAATGTAGGGTTAGTTGGAATATGTGAGTACCCTAAAAAATATAGAAATGACTTTTATATTTTTTTACACTTACCATGTCACATTTCATCACAGTGATTGATTTTACATATATTTACGCTTCATGGTACGATTGATTTTACATATATTTAGGCTTCATGGAATATTTTCTAAGTCATAGAACCTATATGTCAAAAAAAGTTTCCTAAAAAAATATATTTTTGGGAGTTTAAGCAACATTTTTCAAAGAAGTGTTTCCATGCTACTTTTTGCAATTGTTTTGATCATTAAACTTTCATGTATATAATTTAACCTAAAATGCGTTCTATATTATGAATTTTTGCATCAAATATATTTAATAAGTATTTGAGAGGGGGGGGGGGGGTCCCACTTACCCCGTAATTTTTCCTTTAAAGGGTAAGTTGGTCCCCTCACTGTGGGGTAAGTGCGTTCCTCCTAATAGTGAAAATTTTGATATCAAAAGTAATTCTGATGAAATTAAGTCTATTTATGAAATAATAGGTAACTATGAAGACCTAGTAGGAAGTGATAGTTTAACTATACAAAAACTGCTACAGATAATGAACATTTATTTAATGAAACTTCCATCAAAGAAAATCATATAAAGTATTATATAGCTCTAATGTTCGAATTTGATTATTCAAAAAAAAAAAAAGTAGTGCTGAATTTACAAGAACGGATAAAAATAGTGAAACTTTTTATTGGCCTGATGCAAATGACGTTGGATGAAGTGATAATGATTAACGCTTATCCAACTTTAAATAGACGTCGCCATTTAGTGTCTCCAATTTCTTTTTTTACTTGTAATTTTTTTGGCTAATTTACAAAAACTAATCTCAATCAACTGATATGTTCATTTAACACACTTTTTATGTAAAAGTTAATTATATACCTATATGCTTTCAATAAATTTCATAGATATAACTGTTTTGTTTTTCGTTTTATAATTCAAAATCATACAGGTTTAAATGGTAGTAAATATCTCATAAATGGTTAAATTTACAAAAAAAAAAAAAAAACCTTACCACTTTTTTTAGATGTGCTTGATTTAAATTTAAATAAAAGTGGGGTGACTCACTTACCCCTTTATTATGAGGTAAGTGAGAAACCTATGTGATTCTTTAAAAAATATAATCGTTAAGAACATTTAAAGCCCTTTTTAGAAAATAATAATGAACTTTTGGTTATTACCAATGTCCAAAATGAAAAACAAGTCAGGAAGTTATTATTATTATTGCTTCAAAATATTTGTATAAGGTTTTAAAAACGAATTGTTCTATAAAGAGGTCCCACTTACTTCAACCAACCCTTACAAATTTTATTGTTTACCTAGGCTTGATTTTATGAATAACTTTTGATTTTGATTTTTAAAGAAGTAAAACACTTAAAAACGTTAAAAACCGTTTTTGTTATATCATTAAAATAAAATGTCGCTGAAAAATATCAAGTACGGGAAAAGAAAAAAGTTGGCTGCAGTGCATCTACCTTTATTAATCGACGCCATTATCTCTTTTACATACTTCCTGCCTCTCCACCCTATACAAAGACCAATTTACAAGAAAAAGGTTTGAGCAAGGTAATGAGAGGCGAGACGGGGAGGGAAATGGAGATTTGCTACTTCCTTTGATTTTGGCGGTCGCCCCAAGACATGTCTATTGACATTTACACCAATTCCATATGTGAAGTGTTATTTTATTGTCCTTGTTTTTCAGAGTTCGGAAGCTTGAGTATATTACTGTATTCGCGTTTTTCTCACGTTGATCCTTGATCATCTGTTGTAAAGTGTCAGAAAATTTTTGATTTTCAAAATCTCAACTTTCAGATAAGAAAAGAGACCAAAAAAACAATCAAATTACTTTGTTTAATTCTTGGAATTCAACTTTATATCAATGCATATATTATTTTCTATAGATTGAAAACATGAAATTGGGATCTTTCATATCTTGCTATAATGAATTGACAACCATCTTGAATTTCCAACTTATCGTTCTTTTCTCTGGGAATACATATAAGTATATCATAAATTATGGGAAATTTCTCAAATGAATTTTTTAACAGCCAGAAGAATGATTTTAGTACTATTTATTTTGTGTGATACAAAATCTTCTCTCCCAAAGCACAGCATGAAAAAGTACGATTTTTGTGTTTAATTTAAATTTTTGTAGAAAGTACAAATATTTCATAACTGAGGAATTTGGGGCATATGAAAGAAATGTATGTCATACATAATGTGATACAGATCAGAATAACAATTTTCAAATATTTTTGCTACTTCTTATAGGAGGTTTTTTTAATTCTTACTGCAACTGCTAATGGCGTACTGCAATATGGCATTTATTTGTGTTATGCACCTATTTTCCTTCATAATTCACAGGAATTAACTGTGCTTCTATCTTTTCCTTGCAAATTTTACGTTAATTTTGCTCTTCTTCACTTTTTCTAATTGTTACTGTTATGATTACGTTGCCTATATCTCTTAAAATACTTATTGATTCACTGTTTGGAGAAGGTATTTACTGTACACACTATCAAAATGCTACGAGATGCTGGTTTTTATTTCTAAGCGATCTAATGAGATTTCTAACACTAAAGAACCAAAAGTTTGGCCCCTAGAGATTTTAATCCAGAACTGTTACAACAATAACAATTTTCAACCAAATAGCAATAATAGTAATTTTATATGCTTTAATCTGCTTCCTTTTATTGCGCTAAGATTCTTTTTTTACTGCAATCTAAAAGACTCTGAAGAAATATGTATTAATTTTATTTAAATTTTTCCCCCTGACATATTTTTTTTTCTAGTTTTAATGATATCTTCAACGCTAAGAGCACTAATTCTTATCTCCACTAATGATAAGCATTAAAAATGGAACCAAAATTCTTGATCTCTAACTTTAAAGCTTCAATAAATTATATTAATTCATTATGCTTACAAGAGAAAGCTGTAATTCGGTTACTATAGCACATGACGCATGTAAAAAAAATCTGCTAAATGAGAAGACTCCCTAAAGAAATTTAAATTTACAATAAATCTCACGCAAAACGTTTTTAATGCAAAGCAAAAGCAATCACGACTATCGTGATTGTACAAGTAATATGATTTTATTGCTTATGTTTGTAATGCATGGTTACCAAGTGAAATCTTACCGCCTGTTTCAAACAGTTATCAGCCGCTTTTGTCGGATATCTTTTCATCCAAAAGCTCAATTCTTTTGCATTGAAAAAGCGTTCCTTGTAAAGCGGAAACACGTGTATGCCGTACTGCAGTAATCTGACAGTTTTGTGCAATAGAACGTTATTTTTAATTTTCGTAACCATACAGTTAAACATTCTTCAAACACGCACACAAACAAACATTCTTAATATTAAGAAATAGAAAATAAATGTGTGCTTTTGTGTTTGTCAGATGTGCGTTTTCATCCTTGAGCTCATTTATTTCACAATAAAAAGGAAGGTCCTTTTAATTCCGAAACACATGTCTACAGTTGCAAGTTTGTGCATTTTAGCGTTTTATAACTATTTTTAACTCTTAATTTTAGTACTTAGTTGATTGAATCAACTAAATTTTAAAATTTTGATAACATTTTCTACAGCAGCAGTTTAACACGAAATATCTCTGATTAGAATAGAAGTAAAATCTCGCGATTAGTATCTCCATATCTATTATCATTGTTAATTTTCTAATACTTTTTATTGTGAGAAGAAACGTGTTTTCATTAGCTCACGCAAATAGTTTGCAGTTGCTTTGTTATAAAATTCTACAACATCTAATATGCAAGTAAGTGTACTCTTATTTTGAAACGTTAATTTCTTTATCATACCTATTAAATATAGAATTAGGCCTGACGACAGGCCGTGTCAGTCTAGTCAAAAATTAGGGCCTGGTCCGAAATTGAAGTAGTATGAATAAGTGCATTGTATGTGGGAGCAGAGGCCAAGTCGACCAAATCTCTCGGCGGCCCTGAAGTCCCATACTTCTATTTATTTTACTACTGCTTTTTACGCCAATTATAATGTCTTCTTCAAGCCTAATATGACGAAAGGATAATAATTGCGCTCACATGAAGCTGGTAACTATTATAATATCAGTTTTAAGGGCACTAAAATAAGGTAATTTTATTTTTTTCTTTCCTTGTTTCAGATTTTTTTTTTCTTCAGTATATTCAGTATATCAGTATATCTCGTATCGGTTTTAGTATACATTTTAGTTTGGGTTAGTGTACGAATTAGTATTTATGTGTTTGATTGTACATAACAAGTGAAAATATACGGATTTTCGTGTGAAGGGGCTCCAACTTTTACCAGGACTTTTAGCATCAATTTGGCACCATCGACCCCTGATCGAAACCAACTAATACTGATGAATCTAAGCTGTTTGGTGATGGATAATGATGATTCAGATGATTTGCTTCAACTCGAATAAGATATGTAGACATAAATCTGCCGTTTTTTCCGGAGAATGCAAAGTCTTTTATTTGCGCTAAGTCGATTTTTTTTTTATATGCC
This sequence comes from Uloborus diversus, assembly GCF_026930045.1. Lineage (NCBI taxonomy): Eukaryota > Metazoa > Arthropoda > Arachnida > Araneae > Uloboridae > Uloborus > Uloborus diversus. The sequence continues at coordinate 123,732,952 of NC_072733.1, forward strand.
TGTTGCAATAATGCTAAAGGCACAGCCTCTAAAAAGTGTAAAAATGCTTGAAAACATTTGTTTTCGGCACTCAGAAATTGCCTAGGTTCGCGAAAACGTCAGATGGTCTCAAGAAAATATCGTTGACCCTCTCTTCCTCCTTTTTTTTTTCTATAGCTCAAAACCTGTTTTTATTACGACAGACTAATCGCTCCGATATAACGTAAACAAATTTTCAATGGAATGAAAAATATTTTGAAGGTTCCGTAGTACAGGAGTTCTCAACCATTTGTGCCCTCTTTTGAACACTGATGAAGGTCGCACCCCCCTCCCCCATTCTTCCTCCACGCACACACCTCTACAGTGTATGGTTGATAAAATTGGAATTCAAAACTGAAGCTACATACTAAATGAAAACATAGATAAGTTCGTGCACAAAATTTGTTATTAATAATCATTTTTAAACTTTTAATATCACTATTATTAGAGCAGCTGAAATCAAATAACCAAAGAACTATAAGTGCAAGTAAATTAGGATCTCGGAGAAGTTGGTTTGTAATACCAGTATTTTTCACAACTTCTATGTGGGGAGTAATACTACCAATTAATCCTTCACAAGTTATTTAACATTAGATTGTAACTGTTACAAAGTACTCCTCAAATCAATTTCAATGTCCATTCTTGCTGGTTATTTTGACTTTAAATATTTAAATATGTTCTGAGAATCCAGATTTAAAGAGTATGGGGATAAATACTATGAAACCTAAAAAAAAAAAACGAGGTAATATCGAAATAATTTACAAGTCACCACAACATCTTTTTTTAATATCTCTACTTTTTTTTGCGTCGGTCAGCACAGTGGCGCACCCCGAAGAATTTTCTGGGAGGAGTTTTCAAAATCGCAAAATATTGCTCTTTTTGTCATTAATTTCTAATGTGAAAATATATTTAATACATTTCAGAAAAACAATTGCTATACCTCAATAATTATTCATTATATCATTTGCTTTAAAAGATCAATAATACAGAGGAACAGTGATTATGGTGCTGAGGTTTTTGTAACAGATTTTGCAGAAATTTGGTACTCTGAGTTCAAATATGACATCAGACTATGCCCAGAAGCTCAAATTTCCAAGATATAGCATTTAAATATACATAAAACGGGTTTAAGTTACACATATATGTAGATCAAATAAAACACAGATTTTTCATTCCTATTTGCATTGTACAAATAATAGAGATTGATTATCAAACAGTGCAGTTAGGCTCTTGGACATGGATACCTAATTCTTAAGAACCTCAAAATGACTAAAATTGTTGTATTCTTACATAAGAAATTTTTACCTTAATTTTTCTCCTTTATTTATTTACTTTTTTTACATGTACTTAAGTGTGGGATACTCTGTCACCCAACACATATTTTGAACGAGTGGCAAAATACCTCAACACCCCTGAAATTGTGGTTCCCCGTTTATGTTTATAAGGTTTGACTTCAGACGATCCCCCAAAAAATGTATTTCCGGTCACCCGCTATATTTTTCGGGCCATGAAAATATTGTATACGAAGATCCAGCTCATCATACATCGCGCGAAGCGAATATATGCAAACCAAGAACTTACAAATTGGCTTTAACTTGTTGAAGCGATATTACTGAACTTGTTTAGCTTTTACAGCATCTGGTGGATTTTCCTTTAAGTTATTAAACTGCAGGTCGACAATAGGGTAAATATTCCAGAAGCAATCCTTGTTAAAGAAGCCTACATTTGCTTTAGAAGTGCGCAAAATGGAGTTAAAAATGCACATTTTGGGTAAAACAGCAGCACTTATCTAAAAAAGTAGAGCTGCTAGAGAAAAACTAATTTCATCTTTCGATTCAGAGCCCCAAACAGAGTTCTCAAACTCTGGGCACCAAAGAAAAAAACTTTTTTTGTTGACATGTGTAATTAATACATTCGTATTGATATCAAAATGACTTCAAAAGGAGCAAAGGGGACAGATCGAGTCGAGAAATTGTAATTAGTGTTACTTTTTCATTATATTTTTTTAATTGTTCACGCAATCCAGGTTGAGATAGATAAATGTTCCTGAACAATTTTAAGAAAGATTTTTAATAAATTCTTCCAAGTTTGTTCGACTGGCGCTTGATAGATTTCCGTTTCTCTCTCTCTCTCTCTCCCCCCCCCCCCCCCCCGTTCTCGTTCCTTCAATTTCAATGTTTGACTTTCTTAAAAATTAAGATCCTAAACTCTGAATTTGGAAAATGTAATGAAACGAAAAGCTTAGAACTTCTTTTATCCCATTACGCGTTCTAGATTCAAAAATAACTGTTATCAATTTTTATTTATGTTATAGAGCAGTGGTCGGCAACTGGCGAACCGCGGTGCAGATCCGGAACGCGATCGGTCAAAAATTGTACTGTCAAAACTATTTTAGAAGAATAACTTCCGCAAAAGTCTGCAGATAACAATACCTTTGGGTATTTAAATTACTTTTAAAAATATTCTACTGAGGATAACAATGAATACCTTTGAGAATCACCCTCACCATTTTGTTAAATATACTACTGTTGGAGCAAACCTAACCTGGCAGCAGTGTGAAGGCATCGCATCTCCTAATCACAATCTTACGTTGCCAGGTTACGTTTGCACCAACTGTAAGTTTTCTAAGTTTTAGTTCATCATGATTTTTAACTTATTAGTTGACTGATTTGAGCCATTTACTGGACTATCATCATGTAAGGTTTACATACATTTGGGAAACTTTTGGATAACTAATATTGCTCAAAATTTACGGAACCCACCTTAAACACTCTCTGCATAAACAAACTTTTTTTTGCGTACAAAATGTTGGTACCATAAATTCTCCCATTGATTTTGAACACAAATGAACCTATCGATTGTATTTAATATTAATTTGGGAGTGAAAATTAAAATAAATGAATTGTAACGCATTTGTTTTTAGTGCACCTCAATGAAAAACTTTCAAAAGTATCCGAATCTCAATTAAAATTACTTGCCGCCCCCTGTTACATAGGAATTCAAAAATCTTTTGTGAGCTAGCTCAATTCATTTATCCCTTTCGGCCCCCAAAAACCAGCTTCTGAACTTCCCTTGCGTTTAAATCAAATCACCATCAGTAATTTTACACTGATTTTTTCAAGAGATTTTGTTGTCTATTTTAACGTTTCAATTTTCCAAGAAATTTTAACTGCATGTGATAGGAAGTGTTGACATTACATTGTCAGTAAGTAAGAAAGAGTTCATGATGTTGATTTTGTCTTACTGAAATTTACAACCAGATTTAGCTATATTGTTAAGTAAACTAATATTAGTTTTATAAATTCTCAGGAGTTCAAATTCAAATAAGTTCAGTTGCATTCTATCCCAAAATAACTTGGCGACAGTAACCAGAAGAGACGTTTACTGGTACCAGCTTGACCACGGAGAGATGGCGGGAAAACCTTGAAGCGAAAATATCATCATTTGTAATAGGGGGAACTAGGGATGTTTGACCCATAGGGAGACTTGACCCATGATGATTTTTGCCGTGAAAAGGATATTTAGGGAAAATTTTAGTCATATTATTGGTTGAGTAGTCACACAACAGTTTTTTGCAGGGCGAAACCATTTCGAAATTGTCAGTGGTTTTCAAGAAATTCAGTGTTAAATGATACTGCACCTTAACAGTAAAGTTTGAAGATTTTGGAACTTTTTAGATTTTAACCTCTAGTTTTGAGGGAAATGAATTTTAAAAGTATGCATGCTTTAGTCTCTTTTCTGGCTATCTCTTTATATAGAGTACTTTTATATAACTTAGATCTAAGTTGCTAAAAAATTAAAGTAAACAAAAGAAAGCTAACTAGAGAGCTTTGACCCAAACTAAGTAGGGAGTCTTGACCCGAAGACTAATTTGATATTTTTGTTTAATTTGATGTTCTTTCAATGAAATTTTATTTTTGAATCTTAGATAAAATATTGTCATTTAGGTCTATTGATTTGCTTTTATTCATGCAATGACTCTAATATTTAGTCCAGTCAATAGATACATTTTACCTTGCAAAAAAATGGGGGTCAAAGTTTTTATTTTTTTAATTTGTACATATTGGTGCCGACATGGAAAAACCAAGTTATCCAACACGAAAGATCCCGGGAGAACTTTTGGGGGCCGAAAAACCACCAAAATTCATGACTTTTTTTTGTTTTTTTCCAAAATATCTCTGAAATGGTTCAACTTAGAAAAAAGTTTTAAATATAAAGTTTAAAGAACATAAAATTTCCTACAACTTTTGTATTTACAACTTTTTTGTAGCACAAATAACAAGCTTGCTATAGCTCTTTGAAAATAGGCAGTTTTCCTCCACTCTGAAAAAAAAAAGCTTTCACACTGAAAGCAAGGCGTCATAATTATTAGAACTTCAATAGAAACTTTAGTTTCAGAGAGTTTATCGACAGTTCGAGTAGTTTGAGTTTCTTGCTCACCTCCCCCCCCCCCCCCCCGCTGGACACAGTAGCAATTCTGGCTGACAGATTAGTTTCCACTAGACTCCAAAAACAAACGATGTATTATGAAACCGAAATACATATATACGCATTCATTTAAAGCACATACGACGATGCAATAATAATTTTTAAAAAAAACCTTCCCCACTGCTCACGAACTAACTTTTCTGATCTGACAGAGGTAGTCTTCATCAGACTCCAATAATAGATGATATATTGTTGTTTGTAACCGGATTACACAATATATACATTCATTTGAGGGATATAATTCGTACATTCTAGTCTAATTATTGCAAACAAAGATGCGATTTTTAAATATTGATGTGAAGGAATGAATATTAGGCAGCTAATAAGCAAACAGTCAACACAGTCATGCATCCTATGCTCTGATACAATAATAATAATAAACCCTCCCCCACCGCTCACGAACTAATATTTCCAGTCTGACAGAGGTAGTCTTCAGTCAGACTCCAATAACATATGATTTATATTGCAGTTTGTAATTGAATTACAAAATCTTCTCATTCATTTAAAGCACATAATTCGTACCATCTATTCTATTACAAGCGAAAATGCAATATTCGAATATAAATGTGAATGAATAAATATTAGGGTGATAATAAGCAAACAATAGACATAAAAATGAATAAATAAAGGTACAATAGTAATACGTAATGAACACTTTGAAAAACTTCTGCAGAAACTGACTTTTTGAGGCATGAAAAACCCAAAAGAATTACCTTACAAAATGAAAACCCAACTGTAGAAGATTAATACATACATCTAAATTACAGAGAGATTCATTCGACCTTAAAGCAAATAGAGAAATAACAAAATACGCTGTTTATCTTCTTCGAAGCCGTTTTGAAGGTCCAGGTTCTCCCAGTTCAGAATCTGTAGGGGGTAGAAAGAAGCTGTGGTCCTTTAATTGTTCATCTCCTTGTTGCGGTAATTCCAAAAGCTCCTGGAACAAATTATCTTCTTCAGCAGTCTCATCCAAAGATGAAATTTCTGCAACATTTTCACAATTTGTGCCACTGCAGTGTTTGCACGTGCTGGAGCATTTTAAACCTGCCTTGTGACAAGAACAGGCTCCAGTACAATTTTTCTTGCAGGTACAAGGTACACTCTTCAAAAGATTCTGAGTAACTGAATATCTTTTCGTGTCAACATGCATTAGACCTTGCGTCATGCGTTCCCAACCCCATTTCTCTGGATCAATTATGTTGCCCAATCAACTTTGAATTTGGTGGTAGAACCGATATGAGTGATAACGTCCAGCATGCCCCCCCCCCCTCCCCGCACGTTCGAGGTAGCCCTGCAAGATTTATCTTAGCCCTGTATACTAGTTTTATAAAAAGATTAAATTGCAAAGTATCCAAAGATAGGTTTAAATACTTTACGTCACCTATGTATAATATTTGCAAAATGTTTTCTCCAGCTGCAGCTAAGGAAGGCAACAGGATGACAGATTGGGTTCATAACTACTTCAATACTTTCTTAATTTCAGGAGTTTTTTTTTTTTTTTTTTGACTATTTTGTACAACTTAATTTTGCAGAGGCGTAGGAAGTATATAAACGTAGGGGGAGCTGGGGCTCATGATAGGGATCCAAGGGACAGAAGCAGTAGAGCCACCAGATTTTTTTTTTTTTTTTTTTTTGGCGGGAAAGGGGGGGGGGGAGCACTTGAAAAAATTTTCTTATTTGAGATGACTGTCGATCCTTTCGTCTTCCTCTCCCTTTCCCAGTAATGTTTTCAATCATATCTAACATATAAATTGAGGCAGTGAGAAACAAAGGGATGTAAGTGGATATTTTCAAGTTTTGAGAAAAACGCGTTTAAAGATAACGTCTCAGGTAAGCCTTCATTGATATTTTTTCTAAATCATGCTGTACAGCAGCACCAACCAGCGCTACTAGTATTATCTCTCACCCCAAGACAGAGGAAAGGTTCCTCTACTATTTGTACTGTATCTCCAAATTTTTAATTTTGCTACTTACATCCTCTTGCTTCTCACCGCCTCAATAGTATATGGAGAGAATGAGGTGAGAAAACTTCTGGTTTTTTTGGAAGGGGGTTGGTCAGTTCTCGAAGATGAGCACATATCAATAGGGGGGTCCTGGGGCTTCAGTCCCGGAAAATTTCCGAAATCTTAGTTCTAAAAACGTAGTTTAGACGGTCTTTGGTAATGTTAAGGAGAGAAAATATTCGAATGCCCTCCCTGGAAATTTTTCGGAATTTATGTCTTTAAAGCGCGAATTCAGACCATATTTATGACGTTAGAGAAAATGATATGACTCAAGGATTGTCCTCAATCGATTTACATCTCTTTCCCAATATTTCAAAATTGAAGTTCCAAAAACGCAATTGAAGACAGTCTTCAATGATGTCAGGGAAAGGGGGAGGTTCTAGGGCTCTCAGGACTTTTTTAGAAATTGAAGTCTTAGAGAGCGTTCCTCAATGAGGTTATTGGAAAAGATTCCTTCCCCTTAAAGTTTTAGAAATTGTAGTTTTAAAAACTGAATTTTCATCCTTCTTTTTTGATATCAGATAGGAGTTTCGGGTGTCGCTCTCCGAAAATTATTCGAGATAGATCATATTTGTAATGTTAGAGGCATAGCAATGTTTTGAAATTGAACGGAATATTATATAATCTATCATATTGTAGAGGGCAAGGTGTTCAGTCATGGGTTCTCTTCCGCGAATTTTCAGGACATCGCTCTCTAAAAACGAACATTGCAATGCTTTTTAATAATTTAGGAGGTAGGGGAGGACTTCTGCGGCGTAGCATTTAGAAGACTTTCTTTTATGAGAACTAGAAACAGAGGAGAAGAGAGACAGTGCGCCTGAAATGTGATAAAATAAAACGTTCGTTGTATAGTGCAGATAAATGTTAGTAAAAGTACTTCAGAGAAACTATGAAATATTGTTGGTGCTTTTTTTTTAACAATAATAAGTGAAAAGGAGCGTTTTTAATCGTGAAAATGGATACGAAATGTTTCCCAGAACCTCAAACATTTTGAGGAGTGCTCAAGTGCTCTCTTCCACATGCATTTTTTTTAGCATAAAAACATATCTGTGACAAAAAAAAAAAAAAAAAAAAAAAACCTTAATTTTGAGAAAACAAAAAAAATAAGAATAAATGTAACTTCATAAAGTCTAAATGTTCAAAAAAAAATTTTGTTTTCAATAAACTCGCAGTTTTTAACATCGTAACAGTATTTACAATTATTAAAGTTTTTTTTTTATATAAATATTCTAATGGAAATTTCACTACCGATTTTGATTAATGAGAATTTTTGTTTCTGTGTTGTTACCTTAGAATATCTTATAAATACCTAATATACCTTAGAATTCTTTAAATTATATTTATCTTTGCAAATTTTTAACTTCATGAAAAAATCAATCCCTCATGGTTTATATATAACAAAATAATGGATAAAAAGTTTTTTTTTTTTTAGTTTCTACCGTGGAATAGTTCTGGATTTTTTTCTTTTATCACAGCAATGATATGTATCCGCAAAAGAAATTTCTGGGTATGTTACTGATTTAGGTTGCTTCTTCTGACAATATTTTCAATCAAAAATAATAAATATAACTTTTATAGAATTTTAAAAATTTGTTCGAAAAATATGTATATCAGGCTTTTAGTCTATGTCCCCTGACAGAAGATCACTTTTGGTTTCGATAAACCATCGAATAATGATATTTTCGCAATCCGATCGTATCTTTTGATCGAAACGTGGAATTTAACACCCGAAACAAACGATCATAATTCCTCGAAAATTAGTTTAGAACTATTTTTTGTTCTATTACTACATTGCTAAACTTTTGAGAACTCGCTAAAGAATTTTCTTTGATCGGGGCTGAACTTTTTATGAAGAAATGAAAAAAATAAAAAAGAGAAAGAAACGATGGATAAAAATGCTAAATAAATTTGTTTGTAAATTGGACTTTTTCCTTTTCTTCCTCTGCATAGTTTTTTTTTTTTTTTTTTCCCTTTCTTTCTTTTTTTTTTTTTTTTTTTTGATAATTGTGCAACAAACAAAAATATTATATGATCACTCAGTATTTTAATTTAACTTTCGTTTCATATTTTGCAAGTTTGTTTTAATCAACGAATTTAAAAGGATTCGCCGGAGATTCTTTAAATAGCGTCCGGAAGGTCAGATGTTTTTTACCTTAGAAACCCTCTTTTTGATACGTGTCTGGAGCACCTTCATATTTAAATACAAAACTGGCTCACGATTATCTCTTTTTAGTGGAAGTGTGAGATACAAATAGCATGCAAAACTAAGAACATTAAACTGAGCTACAGTGTAATGTGTAATAAATACACTTGCGAAAGACGAGCTCAAAGTGGAGAGGGCGGAAAGCACCCCTATGTAGATAACTTGTCTTTAATACTTTTTTTTTTCTTCCGGGAATCGAGAGGTTTGAAAAGAGGGAAACACAAATGTACTGACCGTACTGACCACTCAATCTCTCCCCTTTCTTTGTTGGTTATTATGTGGAAATTCCTAAAAAAGGTAGATCTCATTTTTGAAATCAGGTTTGAGATAGACAATGTACTGCAAAAAGCTATACGGTTAGAATTTTTCCGGGGGAGCTGAGCCGGTCTGAAATATTATAGAGGGAGCTCAAGCTCCCCCAGCTCCCCCGCTTCCGACGCCTATGTAATTTTGCCTTGGCCAAAGATTGCTGAAGTCGTATCACACCCACTAGACGCATGGATGAAAAGAATATTGCTGGGGTCAAACTTAAAAGATTTAGTGGGGAAAAAAACAAATCACAAGCATTCCCTCTTCCAGGTTTTAAAAAGAACAAGTTGCTGAAAGGCTGTCCTAAAGCTGTCATCAGTCCTCTCGCTCACTATAACAACCTTTTCAATTTCTTTTGCCTTTGAAAGAGCAGTAAGTGAGTGAGTCGGCATCATCTTGAGTCTGCCTGACTTCAATGCCACACTCTTCGAAATATGTCTCAAGAAGTAGAATAAGACAATTCTTTTTGTTATAATTTGCCAGAAATCTTTCTTAAGGAATTTAGATAACATGTTAGGTTCAACCATTACTTCAAGGGAAGAGATTGATTGCTCATTGATTTAGCATTTGTGACAGGCAGTGTGAATTGTCACTTCTTTTAAGAACTTCAAAAAACGTTGATGTTCTTCATTTTGCCGTTTTGCGCTGCATCTTTTAAGATTTTCTGTTCCCTTCTCCTTCACAGTCTTTATTTCGCATTCATGCAAACTGATTTCGCAAATAATAATGATAATAATAAAAAAAAAAAAAAAACATCTTGGTCAGGCGTAATCATTTCTAGGAAAAAAATTGTAATTCAGAACACACAAATTGATAAAACATACTCTCGCTCAAACCCTGAAGTGACCAACATGAGTAGCTATTGAGTCGATTCATCTCATTTGGAGAAAAAAAAAGGGGGGATGGAATGGGGGTGTTTTGTTTAAATTAAAGGGAACGGAGGCATTTACCCTCAGCTGTGAAAGACAAATGATTTCCAAGGTCAGACTGCCGGCGTTTCTCCTTTTTAACTCCGTTATCCGATGCGCTTTCACGCACTTCGTTGGAGGGGTTCAGAAAAAGTGAGACTTTCAAGAAGCTGTAACTCGCTTGCTTTTCATGCTACAAAAATGTTGTAATGACAAAAGTTGAAGGAAATTTAATCCTCTTTAACATTTGTATTGGAAGTTTTTTCGTAATTTTAACCATTTTTGAGATATTTTGAAAATACCACAAAAAGTCACAAATTTTTGGGGGTTTTCGGCCCCCAAAAGTTCTCCCGAGGTCTTTCGTGTTGGATAACTTGGTTTTTTCATATTGGCACTAGTATACACAAATTCAAAAAATAAAATCTTTGACCCCATTTTTTGTAAGGCAAGCCCGTTTTTTTCTACCTATTGACTGGACTAATTGTAAATATGAAGGCATGTTTTTTTTTTTAATGAATAACTATAATATATAATATTTTGGTCTAAACAATTGTTTTTATTTGACAAATAACTAAAATACTAATAATCTTTGAACCCAATGAGTTGTTACTTAGTAAAATAACTGAAATATTGCTTAGGTCTGATCTGATATTGTTTAGGTCTGAAGTGTCAAATAGTGAGAGGCGTTCCCACTTATCCTATCTATTGCGAAATAACAAGAAACAACCTATTTCAAATGACACAAATGACGTTTCGGCTTCAAGAACACCCGCCATCTCTCCGTGGTCAAGTTTTGGTGGCATATGAAGAGTTTCTTTCAAAATACAGTATAACATGGCTAACTCTATCAATATTTTCATAAGTTCAAACTAAATTTCTTTAACAGATGTGTTTCGGATTGTTTTTTTACTTTGCGTCTCTAAGTAAATGATTGGTAGTTCTTTTAAATGTCTAAATTTCTGGTTGTGCCTTGGAATAGCATTATTTAGTCATTTTATTTCACTAATAAGGAAAGATTTTGCCACATAAAACATTTATTTATGGAGTTAGTGTTCCTAAGGAAATTATTAAATCTGTTTTCAAATATCAAATGAGAATTTTCCCATCATCCAGTTCCTGTGCAATCATATGTTTTAAGTTTCTTATTTTTCCCTTTTGCTTCTATATCACATACCGTAAAATCATATATAATTCACAGTTCAAACCCTGTTATGAAGACAATAAATGTGATGATAATGATGTGTGTCTGGTTTAGCACCAAATTTAATGATATATGCTATCAGAATTAAATTATTTTCTGTGTTTTTATATTTGAATGCAAACATGGAAGGTGTTATAGGTTTTTACTCTAAGGGAAATGATTAAAGATATATTTATATCTAAACATCCAACAATTTAGGTGAGATTAAATATTGGCTATTCAAAACTAGTTTAAAAGCTACTCTGTTACATAGCACTAACATATTGCCCTAAGTACTAATGGCATTTTCAGTTAAAATGAAGGAAACATGTGTAGATTTTAAAGTTTTATCAGAAAAAATGTAGTACAGCATAAACTGTGGTACAGTGACAAACACAGAGGGGGTGCAAAGGAGCCCCCCTCAAGATTTTGACTAGAATGAAACTTTTTTAATTTTTTTTAGTGAACTTGCATCCTGGATTATATAACCACTTGAAAGTACCTAAAATATGCACTAAAACTTAAAAGATTTGAAGTGCTATTTTTTTTAAAACTTAAGTTGAAAATGTTACACCTGAATATAAAATGTTTGGGCTCTTTTTTTTTTTCACTGTGTTATTAAAGCGATAAATGTATATGTATTATAATTAATTTGATTGAAATAATTGAAAATGAAAAAAAAAGGTAAAAAAAAGTAAAAATTTTAGCTTCTTACTCCAGTTTTTAAGAGTGCTCAATGACCCCTTCATTTAACATTTGCCGCAGTATAGAAAAAGCTACAAGTTTAGAAATATAAAACTTCCCCAGCTGTTTTTTTTTTTTTTTTTTTGTAAATAATTATTTTAATGCTATGTATATGCATATTACTACTGTATATTATAATATGTAGCATTGTTTTTTCAGTTCAAAGCATTTTTTAAACCATCCTTCCCATACATATTAAGTTTGGGGGAGGCGGTTGAGCACCTGCTTTCAGTTGAAATTGGAAGCTAAAAGTCTTCCAGTAGGTTGATATCCACAAATCTAAAAATATTGAGGGGTGTCTCGTTATCTAACAGAAACTTTCTTTTTACATGTATTTTTGAACCACCTGGGGAGGGGGCATTTCCACAAAGTGGTGGTTAGTCATTTATTTATTTTTTAATAGTTATGTTCGACTTTACAGTTTGCGCCAGTCAATTTAATTTAAAAAAAAAAATCTCAATGTAAAATGAACGTACGTACAGGAAAAAATTCTACGTAGAATATTACAATTTTTAGACATCGTGATAAATAAAATCCATAACAAAAAGTAATAAAAAAGTATGGAATACTAAAAAGCGAATTAAAAAATTAAAACAATAATGGCAACAAACTATCAAGAAAATAAATGAATAACAACTTAACAGAAAAAACAATGGAAGAAAAAAAAGAAATAAATACAAGTAGACAGAAAAAAAAGGAAGATAATCAAATGAGCGAACACCCGCCGCAAGCACTGAAAGGGGTTTGTTTACTGTCTCTGCGCGGAATCAGCTGTTAAAGAACCCTCCCATTCGCAAAATTTTCTGTACTACTCCAATCACTGACCTTCAAGTGACCTGTGCCCCTGAAAAAGCTTCATGAGGCATCCGCAACTATCCCCGCTAGCCCGCGGCAAAAATTCCCAATTCTCACCCACATCTGCCTAAAAGCGGAAAAATCACGTGAAAATACGGGGGTCATCTCCACGCTGCATTTGCCGTAAAGCATATTTTATTTTAAAAAAGGGGGACCCTAATACTTAAATTTTATTTTTCCATCATGTCAGTGTGTGTGTGGGGGGGGGGATCTATTCAGACTCATTCTATATTAAAAACTCGTTTTTTGCCGGTGATTGCATCACATATCACACAAACACAAATATATTCAACAAAATTAGTTGAGACAAAGGAAAAACTTTAAAATCCGGACGTTTTGTCCAGCCTGCTCAGAAAACTGGACGTTATGTCCTAGCTGTCCAAAAACGTGGACGTTCTGTCCTTGGACCTTTTGTCCGTCGGACATTATGTCTGTTGGACGTTATGTCCACTGGACGTTATGTCCGTCGGACGTTCTGTCCTTCGGACATTTTGTCTCTCGGACGTTTTGGACCTGGACGTCATGTCCGTGGACGTTTTGGATTTGGACGTTTTGTCCGGATCCCGCTTTTTCTTGATAAGAACGTTTATGAAAAACAGTGTGATATGTGGCAAAGGGAATAGGTGTTATGGTGAAATGTGAAATTTTGCGACAAAAGGGAGAGAGATCAAGAATTTTGAAAAGTGCATTTGTCAGTTTTCCCCTAAACCGTAAACAAATCACAAACACGATTTTTTAAAAACATTACACTATTATTGCGACGTCCAGTGTTTTTGAATGGACAAATTTAATGTAGCAAGTATGATTCGTTCATTTGACTGTTTGGAATTTAATAATTCTAACGGCAGAGGTCAAGGCAACTTACGCAATAATATTAAACTTATTAAAAAAAGCATTGTTCATGCAGAAGTTTTACGTATAATCTGAGTTTTGCAGGATCATTTCATTTGGAAAGATTTTGACAATTATTGAATTGGCGGGCGCTCTTCATCTACTGGCGTCAAATTTTTGGCATCAATTGCAGCTCGAGAAATGTTTTTACTTTGCATACGAAAACAAAGAGTAGGGAAATGTATATTTGCATACGGTTGCCACAAAATAGGGGCTGTCCACGAATGAAGTCTCGTTTTGAGGTGGGGTTCACGAAGTAGTAACAGTTTGTGACAAGGGAGAGGAAAGACATGACAAGAGGAGTATACAATGGGGAGAACGTGGCAACAAGCCTTTTTTTTAATAGGAACGTTTATGAAAAACAGTGTGACATGTGACAAAGGGAAGAAGGGGTATAGTGAAGTGCAAAACATTGTGACATAGAGGGGGAGAGGGTCGAAATTGTTGAAAAGTGTGACATCAGTTATTTACCGCCCTTAACCATAAACAAATCACAAAGTCGACCTTTTTTAAAAATTGTACTATTATTACGACGCCCAGTACTTTTGAATGGATAGTTTTTGTCGACACGAGTAGAGTTCGTTCATTTGATACTTGGAAATTTATATTTCTAATGACGAAGAAGTAACTTAAATAATAATCGTAAACGTTTTATAAGTAACATTAGTAACACAGAAGTTTTACGTATAAACTGAGTTTTGATGTCATTTCATACGGGAAGATTTCGAAAATTGGATAATTGGTGATTTTTATCCATTGGCGTCAATTTTTTTGTTTCCAATGCCAGCGCGAAAAATGTTTTTCCTTTGCATACGTAAACAAAGAGTAGAGAAATATTTATTTGCATAGGGTTAGCACAAAGCAACATGATATCCAAAATAAAATTATTCAAGTCAGCAATTTGTCGACTACACCAATTTCTCAATGGGGTTGTTTCCTTCAATCATAAGTACTACTTTTAGTCACTGAAATAGAATAAGAAGGGAAAAAAAACGTTGAGCCAGAAAAAACTTTTATTTTCTCAACAGTTTGGTTTTATTTTTTTAACTTTTTTGAATGTCCGATTTTAGAAATAAGGCGTGGTCTTTATGACGTTATAAGTGATGTACTTTGGCGCGCGACTTCATTGCCGTGCTAAATATTTACGGTTTCCCTTCAACCGCGTTTTCGGGTTATGATAATTTGCTAACGGCATTAATGAGTAGCATTTTATCGCTTTTGATGCCAAAAAATTAATTTCAATCTGCACACCAATTAAAATAGTTGTTAAAAAATATTAAATTTATTCAACTTATTTTAAAAAAATGGTTAAATCCTTTGTTTTTAAGCATCCTCTTTCAGTAAAAAATACTTTGAAAATTTTGGAAACGACCCCATTACAGAAATATCCCATTTCATCCATTTATTTTGAGATTATAGGTAAAAAGAAAATTGGAATAAATTATTACTGTGGTATTGTGTGTCCATATAAAAATTGTATCTTTTCAGATATGCAGCAAACATGAGTAAGAGTAGAAATAAAAATGTTGGAAATAGTTAAATTCATACAAGTTTTCTCAAATATTCATTTATGAATATGGTCGAATTTCGACCACTGGGCGAACACTAGTAATAATAATTAATTGAGTTTGCGAAAACAGCTTTTTAAAGCTACTTGTGAAGTTTCGAACATTTTTTTTTCTGCGATTTTTTTATGCGGTCCCTATCCACCAAATAAAAACAGGTTTGGGTGTATTATCTTTCATATCTTTATTTCGGATAATCATGATTTTTTTAATACTAGACAGGCCTGAGTCCTATACATTTCAGATTATCAGGACTTGACTGTACTTTTAAATGGTTGTTAGAAATCAGAAGGAAATTATTTTTTGATTTTTTTTTTTTTTTTTGAGAAATAGTATTTAAAAAAAAACATGTTAAAAAAAAGTTCTATAATAATATTTTTGCAAAAACCTTCCATCATTTCTATATTTCATGGAGACGAACGTATTGCCTATTTAATGCAAGAGACAACTTTGCAAATCTCATCAATATTCTACGAAGTTCTCCCAGCATCTGCTAAATCAAAATGAAAAATGAGACCACTCTCTTCAACGAGAAATAAATCTCAAAAACAGCCGCATAATAATGCGGACTTGGGTTATAAGTGAGCCATACCTCGTGTCTAAGAGTATCTTTCTTAATAATAAACTAGAAAATTTCGATGGAAATGAAAATTTTATGGGCGCTGCTGAAGGAGCTTTTTCAATGCAGATACAAATCCATATTTTTGCTTTTAACCGAATTGATTTAAACTGAAAAAACTTTTATGGATCTCTATTTCACATTTTGAATGCACTCCATTATTTTCTTGGAATTCTTAAAAAAAAATTACTTCCATTAGTGTTTGTAGTTTAAAATATATTTTTTGAAATTCAAATTGAGACATTTAAATAATTTAAAAGCACCATTTAAGAGTTGTTATAACTCCGCAATATTATATTCCGCTTTGCACAACCAACTCGGCTATCAGTGTAAATTGACAAGTTTAAAGGATATACTATTAAGTGAGCATACATTCAAAAACAAAATGTTAAAAAAAAAGGAAAAAAATTCGTACTAATGATCCGGAAACAAATTAAAAAAGTATCAAATTTTCGTTCTATCAGGGATGCCCACCTAGGGGGGGGGGGTGTCATGGTACAGACTGCGCCATTGAAATTTTTAGGGGGGTGTTTTGGAATATTTTTTACTTTTTTGTGGGGGGGTCTTGGTGATTTTTTGGGGTGGGCACCCCTGGTTCTATTACTCAAAGGGTTGCATTCAACTCTTTGTAAGGTTTGAAAGATGCTTCAAGACATAAAGGCCACCTATTTTTCCAGTAATTTTTCTTTCAAATTTAAGTACCAGAACATTTGAAAGATTGATATAATAGGTCAAATGTGCATCATTCGTATGTCCTCACAATTTGAGAAAATGGGAATGAATAAAGGCAAGTTTCGACAGTATCGTCTAATACTTACGTCACAAGTCAAATTTAATCATCTGATTACGAATAAGTGTATATCTGAAGGACAGTAACTCCAAAGCTATGATACAACTGAATTTGCGCTTAATGTCATTTGCTGTGAAAGTACGAATGCCACACACTACATTACAAATCAGAAAAAAAGTAACTATATATTCGTCCTATCTGTCCAATTTTTTCTCCAAACACGTACAGTAGCTGGAAAACAATTTGAGTTACGATATGTTTTCTTAACTTTTTCTGCAAGCAAAATAAGTTTGAAAAAATTAAAGCAAACGTTTCGAGGCGATCTGATGAAATTCGAGTTTTTTATACTTGGTCACACACTTAAGGACTCCACTAGCTCGGTGGCTAGCGCACAAGAGTTTCATGCAGGAAAGGTTCAAAAACCGTTACTAGCTTTTAAATTACAATTTCATTGTTTCCTTTCTATACGAACTCTTTCGAATTTTAAAACCAAGTATATTTTTACAAAGAGAAAGAATGATGATATAGAAAGATGGAGAAGTAAGGAAAAAAATGATGGTATAAGTAAGCAGTCAAATGAACCTAAATAAAACGAGGTGCTAAAGATAGCATGTGATCTTAACTGTCAAACTTGGTTTCCTTTTGATGTTTAGTAAAGTTTTATGGCAGACTTTAGAAAACTTTAAGTAAAAAGTAGCCGACCGTTAATTAAGTTGTACTTCCTACTAAATTTTAAGCTAAATAGATTTTTTTAAGAGAATAGATTTTTTATAAGATTTTTTTTTATTAGTCTGTAGAATAATAATCTTAACAAAATCCCGGAATCTTCAATTAATTATTTAAAACCTATGCACTGAGTTTTAGTTATTTCCTCTGAAAACGCCTTAATTTTTCATTAGATTCTTTTCCATCGCTCAAGCATTGAAAGTAGCATTTTATTTGCAGTGGTATTCCCAACGTTTTTCGCTAATATCTTTTGTTCTTTTGGTCAAAATACAATCAAATCTAGTACTTAGGTTTTTTTTTCTTTCTTTCGTAGTATAAATAATAGCTGACGAACTAAAAGTGTTTCGTTCTTTTTTTTTCTATGATTGTTTTATCATTATCATCCACAACGTTCCGTTGTAAAAAAAAAAAAGCTTTTTCTCCCTTTAAAAATTTCATAAACATGAAAAAATTTTCAAGATTTACATGCTATCGTTGGAAAGTTTATGAATTTACTTTTGCAGAATTTAAAGCACTTTTGTTCAAAGGAGTGAACACAGTGTTTCATAAGTTTAAAATAAGATCAAAAGTAAGGTTAAATGGGGGGGTTAAGGGAGAAGGATTTAACTGAAATCTAAATATTTAAGCAGAATAGGGGAGACAAACAGGAACATTTTGAGTAAATGTTACACGATTAAAAGAGATGCTTCTCACATTTTTTGGTAAAATTACTTTAAACGAGAGTGAAATGTGGACAAAACATTTTTTTTTTATTGTTTGGTATAATTATAATAGGGTAAAAGCAATTATTTTCACGAGCCGTAGTTTTCGCGAAAACGAAGAAATTGGTGATTTTGCGGGCTGAAAATTTCGTAAATTCTATATGAAATAAGCCAAAAGTTATCCATAAATATAAGTTTGAAACATTTCGCGAAGTTTAAATTTTCGCTGTTATGACAGGCTCACGAAAATTGCAAAAATGAAGTTTCATGAAAATAAGTACTTTTACAGTAATCAAGAAAATATATTAACATTTTCCTCAATTTTATATTCATCGTCCCAAGCAATAATAATTTTACAGACGTGTGAATAATAAATTCATAACGCTTGACACAAAATAGTTCATCGTATTTAATCACCAACTTACAATTTAAGATTAGGAAATTTTGGTGAATAAATCGCACAGTACGTAATATTTGCAAGCTGTTTCTAAGCATCCAAGTACAAGAACCATTAACAGTTCTTCAAGCTTCGATTTTTATATGGTAGTTTTCTTTTTGCTTTAAAATGTCTAGTAGAATCTGTATTCGAATTTTCTCTACTCAGTTAAAACCTGAAAAACAGTCAATTGCCAGCTGTATTTATCGCACTTCCGTTTAAGTAGAATTTTCTCTTATTATTGAGAATATCGGGACAATGTTTTTTGCAGTAACAAGCTTTATTGAATGCAAAATCTTTGAAGAGGTGAAACTGATTTATAAAGTGCAAAATATTCTTTTCAGCATTTCAAAAGAAATAATTTACATAAAAAGCTCATTAGTGTCAAAAAAATTTTTTAAAATGTCTTTTCTCTCTCTTCAATATATTATTAGTTTGAAAAGTATAAAAGATATTCGGAATAAGTGGCATCTATGGGGGGAAACATTTTTTACTTGATTACTCTATTTGCATTTCTGATGGAATTATTTTTATCTCAATTTTTTTTCAGAGACTCAACTTGGAACTTCATTATCCGGGAAGTAATCATTTGTGTTTTCTCGTTTCTAACAATTTTCGAGCATTTTAGTTCATGATTTTTTTTTTTTTTTTTGTGTCGCTAAATTATTTTGCTTTTGTCAGATAGCATATTTTACCATGTTGGTTTTTCTAATTCCATCAGAGTGGTTAACTAACTTTAAGGTTGTTTAACTATTTCTTTATGAGGCCGAAATGGGAATAAGGAATTACTTTTGCGAAAAACAAGTAACTAATTCAGGACCACTTTAAAAAATCAGAAATGTATCACTTTGCGTAAAGTAAGTTACCTTCATTTCGATAGAATATTTTAGCCCAACCTTTGTCATAACTTCAATGTAGCCAGGTATTAACCAAAAGTTAAAAATGAATTGAAAGAGAGTAATGGGGGAAAATAGGACAGTTTAGATCAGCCTTCCTCAACCTTTTTTGACCAGTGGACCGGCAAAACTTTATAAAAAAAAATTCGCGAACTGAAGATTATCGTTTTTTATTTATTTTTACTTTTCTTTTATTTATTTATTTGTTTATTTATTTATTTTTGTTTTTATTTTTTTGCCAAAAAAAAAGGGATTTTCGACCCGCAGACCGTTAAGAACTTATGAAAAAAATCGGACCAGTTAGGTTTTCTCCGTATATTTTCTTTTGTAAAACATTAAAAACATATATCGAGTCGTGACACATTAAAAACACGTGAAAAGAGTTTGTGGACCGGTGAGGATATTTTTTAAACATTAAATAAAGAACTAGATAAAAGATGAAACTTTTCTTTATGTTAAACGACAGTCAAAAAACAATATTTAAATGCAAAAATAAGTAATTATGTAACAGTAATGCATAAGTAAATAAACATTTGAAAAAAGTGATGCAAATTAAATCAATCATAAAATTCAAATGTGTAGAGCACAAGGATGCCTTGTGCTCTACACCGTGCAGTCTATATTTCATGAACAATTAAACCAATGTAGAAAAGATGAATTTTTAAGAACAGGTTATTAAACTTTATTAACCCCAACCTATTGTTATTTATGTGGGGAAAAACAGCTTTATACAATTTTTAGCTAATAGTGTCGCCCTTCTTTTAGACTCTGCAACTGAGTAATCAGTTTGTTTTTTAAATAGCAAGAAAAGGATGAGTACACTGTTATTATTTAAATTGAGATACAATTGTTTAATCGAGCCTTGTTATCAATGCAACTAAACTAAGCTCAATGGCGCAACACCCTTTAAGCCAAGACCTACTTAGCTCATCTCAGTTTTCGTGACTGAGCCCTCTGGGGTGCAAAGCAGATGTTCCGGATAAGTGGTCGGCCATTCGCGTAACTCACCAGGATTTAGTTCCCAAGCACGCTCGTTACTCATTGTATCGATAAATTTGTTATCAGCGTTGTACTGCTAAATTTTTTCTTACCTAAACGCAGGACTAGATTATTATTTTTTCTTTATTTAATGAAGCTATCGTTGATGTCGCACTTTGATCACACATCAATATAGGATGGGAGATTCTTCATTAAACGGATTGCATCCTACACAATTTAACTACCAAAAATCGCTATACCTTAACATTAATTCTGAAACAGATGCATTCAAAAAATGAGTTATTTATTAATTACTAATAAACGTCAGTGAACCAAAAATATATGGCCAAATAACTAATGAATTTCGATAAGTAGCAAAATATGGCATTCATTTTTTCTCCGGTAGCTGATTATGGCAATTTGAAATAAAGATATTTATCATATGGTTTTAAAAGACTTTTAAAACCATACAAAAGTAGGACTCAAACTTGAGCGGTATCAAATCAATCTGTTTCAGATAGAAACTGGGATTTTTGATTAAAATAAAGACAAATATTACTTAAAATAACAACTGGGAACGACTTCCCGCCTCGTAAAAATGTCCCGGTACGCTGTTTCACTGCGTCCACAGGTCATTTAGCACTCCTTGTTACTACGGAAACGAAATAATAAAATAAATCTACTGTGTGACACAGTTGATTTATGGAATTATCTTCCTTAGGGGAAAAAAACGATTAATATTAAATCTATCTAACTTGATTTATAGGTATACAACATTCTCTAAACATTGGCCAAGCTAAGTTTGGGACAGCTCCTGCCCATTATGTTCCAGTTCAAGGGAGCCTTAGTTCACCGAATTCCCAAGCTCGATGGACGAACGATTCGGGATCGCGTCTCAAAAATGGAAATCAAGGAACAGTTCCCAATACGACTTCGTCCCTTCCAGGTTTGATAAGTTGCTACTTAGATTTAGAACAAGCCAGCAGAAAGACGCCATTGGGACCTATTCGAATCGGAAGAACGCTATCAGGTATTTTTTAACAAGCACTCCAATTCATTATATCGCACCCCTGCAACAGAAATGACACTTCTCAACACTTTGATGAAACGTACTTGTTACACTGCTGAACAAAGATTTTTCAACATTTATAGTGTTCATATGAAACGTTTATAGCGTTACTTAGGTAATTCTTTACGCTCACATCAAGTATCCAATCAGAATTTTTCTATCACCCTCACTTTTTGCGCAATCATAGGATTTGAGTTTTTCATGTGTGTTTTTCCACGTAATGTTAGAAACACATAATTCACTGTTAAAATCCTGTCATTACAATAAGAAATGCGGTTAAAGAGTCAAATTTGCTGTTACTGCAGTGGAGGTAGTCAGTCTCATCGGACCCAAATTTTCGTGATATATGCTACCCGAGTCGAAACATTTTTTACGCTTTTATATTTAAATGATAT
The DNA here is from genome assembly GCF_026930045.1 of Uloborus diversus. Taxonomy (NCBI): domain Eukaryota; kingdom Metazoa; phylum Arthropoda; class Arachnida; order Araneae; family Uloboridae; genus Uloborus; species Uloborus diversus. The sequence goes on from NC_072733.1 coordinate 123,754,726, forward strand.
AGATAGAATAGATAATAGTAAAAAACTTTACATATTTGATTTCAGTGCATCATTTTACATACACAAAGATCAGGTATTTTTCACCATATGGCAAAAAAAAAATATAGTGACACATCATTAAAATTTTATAATTTAGAAGAAAATTTTTCAATTTTTATAGATACACTAAAAATTTAAATTACAGAAAACAAACGGGGAACTTTTTTTTCGCGTGTTATAGTGTTTGAGAATAAATCAGTTGAACGCTGTCTTGCTTAAAACCTTCATTAACTCCAATGCTTTTTTTTTTTTTTTGAGTTCTCACTTTTATTACCTACTATAGGAGTTTAATTGTCACATACGTCGAGTGAGATATTGCTCTGGTTATTAACATTCAGAGAGGCATTACAAATTAAAATTAATCTTATTTTCAATCATCGGTAATATTTTTACAAGGAATCTAAATTTTTGATACTCAAGGCAAGGACTATTGCGGCTCTTGACGAAAAGACAATAGTAATGTCTTCTGAGCACAATGCTTATATGATTACAAGAGTTTCACACCTTCACTTTGCACACGGGGATCCAGGGCATGGTTATGGGGGTCGTAACACCCTTTCTCAACGCTACCAAAGATAGTCCATAACTGCATCTTGAGAACTTGAGAAATTACCCAGAGAAAGCTCTAGATGTCCTTTTTTTTTTTTTTTTTTGACTAACATTACAGTTATGCCTCCATCCTTCCAATTTATTTGATCATATTTTAAAAACGAAGCCCTTCAAATACACAGTAGCTGGATCCACCTTTGACGCTTTGCAATCTTTCAAGCGGAACTGCTTATTTATTCGCGAAGTTCGATTAGTACCAGATGAAAGAAGGAGCTATATTGCACAATCAAATTCTCTGTAGTTAAAACTAATAAGAGTAACTTACTTTTAATCTTGTAACTTTAAGCGTTATGAGAAAACTTATGAGCTAATATAATGTGGTACCTTCAATGTACGGTTTAAGTTACACAGAATAGTTGTTGGTTAAAATATCTGCCAACTTGTAAAGGAAAGAGTTCATTTTCAGCTCCCATTGCTGGTTCGTCACCTTTAATGGACCATTCCACTAAAAAGTCAACCCTTTGTCCCATACGTGATGGTTCATATATTTCATTAAAAAGTAATAATTTTAATGGGTAATGACGAAATCTTTTGCTCAAGAAATCACACATAAGTTTGTAATTTGTTAAGCAGAAAAAAATTGCTCATCAGTATTTTAAAGCATTATTTTTAATGAAAAAAATGAGGCGTCACGTGCGGAACAAAACGACCGTTTTCCGTTTAATGGCCCGAATACGACGACTTATTTAACGTTGGTTGATTTAAGAATAATTTATATGAATTGCGAAACTTAAAACTATATTTATCCTACGGACTGCCTAATGGATTGTATATACCATGTCTAGGGTCACATAGCCCCATGGTGAAGATTCTATAAACATGGAGGATTCCATGGACGATTGAAATCGTTCGTATTCTGCATTTTTGTCGCAATTTTTGAAAAACTTTCTTTGACAGGAAAAAGTAATAGTACATAATAGCAGCCATGAAGTAGTTTTGTGTTTATTTCATATATTTTTTTAAAGCTTCTAACAGATAAATATCTCTTGATTAGTAATTTAAATTAATGTATCAAGTTGCATAACTTAGACTTGTTTTCTAACTCTTGCACTGAGTGTCTATAAAGGTGTTTTGTGTGGAACAGATCCACAGGGTAATTTTAAGCGTCTCTAAATTTTGAAATTCACACACACAACAACAGTATTATAATTAACTTAAATTATATTAATATTCTGTTAAAATCAAAATTTTTTTATAGACATCATTTATTATTAATTAGCAAAAACCTGCTTTAACTTTATAATGAGATTTTTTGTTTATTAATGTTTCATTAATCGACGAAGAAAAGTTCTTGTATATTTTAGAAGTTTTATTTTTTTAGCACTTTTTGGGCCACAATACAGTAAAAGGGTAAGCATATCAGCAACCCTAGCTCTATAAAAAAAAATGACGTCAAAAGTAAATGAATAAAATAATTGCAAAGTTGAAAAATAATAGAACGAATAAAAATAAGAAACTAAAAATAGATTTTCAAGTATACAAATTCTTTTCTTTTTTTTTTACTTGGTTAGTTTTTACTTTTCATGCAGGGTTGTCATTGAGTTCATGATAATCTGCAATAATGTCACTGTGCACATGTTTTCAATAAATTGCCTTACTTCCATGCAATACGTTGTCTTAATTTTCTTGTTAATTAGTCCATTATATTGATGCACTTTCTAAAGATTGTCAATAAAATAAAGTGTTTTTCTTTTTTTCAGATTCTATTTGCCACGACAATAAAATTTGGAATACTGGAGCAAAGCAGTGAATGGGAATTATAATTATGAGCAAAAAAAAAAAATAAATAACTCATTACTCATTGAGAAGATATTAAATCGTTTTCATGCATCATCATTTGTGCTTAGGTTTAATATTGTTTTACATAAAACCGTAAAAATATGTTTTGATCCTTCCAATGATTAAAATATATTTACGGTATTTGTATTAAATCATAAACTTTTTAAAAACTCTTCCATCATTTTGCAACAATTATTTGCTTCTAAAGATATCGAAAATTGAAATATTTTTCACATCGAAAAAGAAAAAATGAATTATTGAATTTTTCTTCTGTTTTTACCTATGAAATATGAAAGATTAATCACTAATAATAACAAAAAAGAATCTGAAATTTTGTTGCATAAAATAAAATATTTATGGGTCATTTAATTACTTAAATTATGTATTCACTGAAAGTATTATTAAGAATCGTACTTTCAGTGAAAGTTCAGTTGATTTTCGTGATTTTCACTTAACATGAATAAAATCTTTTGACTTGCAATACTTTAAAAGTTCATGTTGCATTTTTAATTAACTAGTGTTATTTAAAATGCAGTACTTTTTATTTAATTTACTAAAACATATTCGATACTTGACGAATGTCTAGCAATTTATAATAGGTATATTTTTAAAAGCTAAATGTAAATAAAGCCGGATAACTAGCTTTCATTGCTTGCTGTTCTGCGCTTTAGTGTGCTTGCAATAATCTGAATCCAATGTGAAGATTTAAGTGAATGAAATATATATACAGAAATAACATTGAATTGATATGTTTGCTGTTCTTTTAAATGAAATTAGAATAAATCTGAAAGCTTGCTACAAATAAAGTAAGATATTGTGATGTTATATGTTGCACAAGCAATAATTTGAATAAATTAATATATTATTATGTTATTATGTGTTGCGTAAGCAATAATTTGAGCTTATACTCAAAAGAAGAACATAAAATATATAGAGTCTTTAATTTCATGCATTTTAAATTATTTTAAACAGCTAACTAATATTAATCCTGAACATAGAAAACAACGAAAACAAACATTTTTTTTTCACATACGTTTCAATAAGTTTTTCTTACTTAAAAAATCACTCTTGAAGAAACTGAATGTTGACTAATTTTAACCGTAGACAATCCAACAGATCTGGGTGATTTTGTTTTTTTTTTTTCAGATTTTGTGCAAAATCATTTTTTATAGTACCATGGACAAAAGCTAAAAGCTTGAAACTTTCGCAAGGACAATAGGGCACATGAGAAAGTTTTAAGAATATATTGCTCCGAAACATTCAATATTTTTCCAGCTACGAAATCATATATCGTTATTCATAGCAAATTCAATTTGAACAGTTTAACGATACCCATGACTAATTCCATTTGAGCAGTTTAACGATACCCATGACAAATTCAATTTGAGCAGTTTAACGATACTCATGACAAATTCCATTTGGGCAGTTTAGCGATACCCATGACAAATTCAATTTGAGTTATTCCTACTCAGATTATTCAACAAAAAGTTACGATTTAAATCCGATTCAATGAAAAAACATATTGATGAAAGAAAAAAAAAATCGAAATAAAAATTACTAGCATCGCTTGTGCTCGATAATCGACCACAGTCAATGTCACATTAACAATAACACATTCAGTGTTCTCCTATCTCATTGCCCATATCAGTCCGACCCATGAGGGAGGGACCGCTCTTGGAGACATACCCCAAATATACCTCGCTTACTTTTAAACAAAAATGTAGGATTTTAGTTTGAAAACAATAACACAGTACCGCTGCAAATCTAAAGCACCTAAACATAAATAACTATTTCTTGAAAAAATATTGTACCTACGAAGGAAACTAGAATATATAAAAAATGAGAATAAATGTCAAAACACTAATATTAAAATTACATAACAATGACTCACAATGAAAGAGTTAGAGGGAAACCTTGAAGATTTTAATTCTCTGAACTTCTCATCGTTTTTAACTGATTTACATTCCTTCTTTTTCCATTTTCATTTTGCTTTCCTTAAAACAAAAATAATTAAAAAAAACCTCGTAATTGTTGTCAAAATTTTAATCTTTGGAGGATTTTCTCCCCTCAAAACTGGGGATTTCTGTGAAAATTTTGCTTAAAAGTGTAATTTAAAAAAGTAGCAAAATCGATTTTTTTAAAAATGCATTGAGATGCATATTCATTCCTATGGTCCTAACTTTGCCAAATGTCATGACTCTAATAATGGAAAAAGAAGTGTCAGCCAGACCTGTCGAAAATGTAAAACATGAAACTAAATCAGAATGTATTATTATACTGTGTCAGTAGAAAGAGAAAAAATAATAATGAAACTTTTTCTTTAATTAAAAAGATAGTTAAGGGGAACCAAAAGTAGAATTAACCACCCCTTCCCCTTCTTGATATCTCCACGAGATCTTTCACGATGTCTCTATTAATTCCACCATTTGAAAATTAAGATATGTCATATGGCCGCCACATTAACGGTTTGCATAGACTGTGGCACTTAACTTACAATTCATATAGAGTTAGGACACCAAATCTACATTTGTTATAGTCTTTGATACATGGTACGGATTTTTTTTTTTTTTTTTTTACAATTCTAGTATAAACTGTTAGGGCCCAAAATCCAAAGGCAACATAGATTATGGCTAAATATGCTGAATACAAACTGACGACCTATATAGATCATGTTATATGATATGAATAATAAAACCTACAACTCACATAGCTTAGGGCAAATCATACATTTACTGAATCTATAGTTGATATAGATTATGTTATACTGAATGGTTGTCTACTATACTGCCCATTTAATTTGAGCCAGATAATATGACTTCCGAATATGAGGTCAATATAGCTTGTGGGACATATGCTATGATTATTAAATCTAAGATTCATAGAATCGAATATATAAAACAAACCAAAACCAAGCTCCAAATAACGTCCTCATAATGCTGGTCTTGAAATGTTCATTATTACGCACTTCTACTGTACTTCTATATTACTGAAGTCGATATCGTAAGACCTATGATCAATTAAATAGCTAGATCATAACTGAATGCTTATAAAGAGGCTGCTTGTTAATGGATTTAATATATTTTTGAATGCCTATTGAAACTGTATATTTTCAACTTCAGTGAGAAATTACATGGTGCATAGTAGAACTAATGTTTAGCCATATTACACAGCCATTTTACACTGCTTCATGTTCAATCTATTGTGTTCAGTCATCACTTAAACGTCGAATATTCAACAGTGAACGATCAAAATGGAGGATTCTAATATAATTAAAATCAGCTTGACGCAATTGGACATAACTAAGTTATAAGTCTTTTTCATATCAATGCGCTGAGCAAAATTCAAGTACAATTGAAAAGCTCAGTAGAAGAACATGCCATGGATAAAGTCCTTTTTTTAAGTAAAAGTTTTCTTTTTTTTTTAATTGCATCACGCATAATAATAATAATAATAAAATAAAAATAATGATAATAATAATAAAGAGTTATGGTAATAGTTTTGTTCAAAGATTGAAAATACTCCTTGACATTTTTTAGAGAAGTGAAATTCAGGAAAACGTGATAACCATTAATAGTGATCAATTTCATAAAAAACTTGCTGAGGCTGAAATGGAACATTTTAGACAATGCAGAGATGTGTACTAGTTTGATTTTTAGCATTTAGAGTGTCCTACGTTTTGCAATTAAAAAAATAGCAGCTCATTCCAATATAATATTTTTAACACTTCAATTATTTTTCACTCCCACTTTCCACGATGTTGAGTTTTTGTTTAAAATATAAAGCATTAATATAAGCTTCACTAAACTTTTAAGGAGGATTTCGGATTTTTAAAGCATTAAGTATAGATGATAAAAATGTCTAATAATAATAACAAAAATTATTGAAACAGTAATAATGACAATAATAATGCGATAATGTATTGATGATATAAGAAAAATATTGCAGAGAATTTTAAATTTTTCAGCTATGAACTTCGATTCAGTATTAGCAGTCTTTCTCATTTCAACTTCTTCAATTCAGGCACGTCTCGTCACTAAAAAATAGCTTTATTTGAATGACTGGGGATAAAAGAAACATTATGTGCTTAAAGGGTACACGTTCATAAGACCATTTCTTCAAAAATGTCATTTTACATGTTCTTCCGCTGAGCTTTTCAACTACATAGTGGTTAAGAATTTTAAAGAGAGAGCATCATTCTAACATTATTTCCTTCTTGTCTACTGCTTAAAAAATAGTCAGTTTGCGTTATTTAAAATACATTTTAATCCTTTGAGGCATAATGCCATCATTTAAGGTCACTATTCTTCTTTTTTTTTTTCACTGACACTGTGGTTTCACCAATTGGCTGCAAAAAATTAAAAACTGGTGGTCTCAAACGAAGCTATCGGGCCAAAAGGGTCAAAAGTATTTTTTTCTTTTATTTTTATTTTTAAGATCATCCTTGAATAAGGAATGAAATTTTTAAAAATACAGTAACAGAACAGCTGAAAGATACACATACACGAACCTCCGTAAAACTTTTATAAAACATGTTTCCTTCAATTAAAATATATATAAATAAATAAATAAATAAATATATATATATATATATATATACAGTGGCTCCCAAAAGTGTTTGTACACCTACGACATTCAATGAAATAGGCTCTTATCCATTGGTTAGAATAAATATTTCGGAATAGGTATTTAATTATAAGATCTATGATCAATTTTGTACGAAACTATTTGAAAACTTTTAATAAAATATTAAAATTTATTTTTTTAAAAAACAAAAACCAAAAATTTTATCTCACAAAAGTCTTTGTATACTTTAAAAAATGTCTGTATATTATTGAATAATCTAGCTTTTTATTGAGTTATTATTTAGTAGAATATCATTCATCATCCATAACAGTTTTTGAACGTCTGCGAATAGATTTCATTTTTTTTTTCTATTTTTGTGTAATTTGTGAGCAAGTGCTCAACCATACTTCGAGTCTTACTGTTTCTAGCTCTCTTTTCGTTTCAAAGCCGAATTTTCGTAATCCAGCCTCCAGATATCTCTAAATATGGTACATCAAGTTCAAATCTGGAGATATAGGGGATATTTTTTAAAATTTAGGACAGTTTTCGAGGCACGAGATACAAACGTTGAAAACTGTGTGCTTCTTACCGTTATCTTGATTTAAAAAAAAACAAAAATGTTTCCGATAACCAAGTTTTTGGCTAAAAGTTTAAAACTGTTTTTTTAAATATTTAAATGAATAGCATGATTCATTATTTTATCAAAAAATTCCAAACCACCCAGTCCTGATTCTGATATGCAGCCTCACACAAAAACACCTTCACCGTCCTGATTAACTTATCCAACGAAGTTCTTAAGATTATAAGTTCCTCATTTTTTCTTCTATTTAAAATTATACAACAATTTAACCCAAAATGTTGAATTTATTTTCATCTGTAAGTAAGACGTTATTCCAAAACGTTTTGAGCTTATTTATCACTGATTTTGTGACGAAAAGCGTAAGCTTTCTGTTTTTCGCACGAACAAGAAAATATCTGCGGGAAGAGGCCCCATCTAATCCAGCTAATCAGAGAATTTGGCGAAAATTTTTAGGTGAAAATTCAATGTAATACTTTTTATTGAATTCTGCAGAAACTTTTACAGTACTCAAATGCGTATTTTTCAAATTGCTAACTGTAAATCTCCGATACCGCTTTGTTAACTTTGCCGGTTGACCGTTTCTTACCTTGTTGTTGGTCCTATTCTTTTCCTTAAAGCATTTTATCAAGCACTTTACTATAGAATGGAATAAATTAACTAATTTAGAGACATTTCAAACCAATTTACCTCTACTGTGAGAAAAAATTTCAAATTTCGAATGGTATTTGTTGTGTTTTGCGAGTACCAGCCATTTTAAAGTAATAAGCAAAATATTAGGGAATAAATAAACAAAAAATTGAAACCAAATGACTTTTAAGGGTCAACACAATGGAAAAACAATTTAAAAAAAACGGCATAAATTTTAATCATGAATTTATTCGAAAATATTTGAGTGTACGATGACTTTTGTGGCGTATTATTTTTCTCTGTCTTCGTTTTTTGACCCATTTTAAAAAGAAGATCCGTCAATATTTTGAAAAAACTACTGGATTTTATTTAGAATGACATAGGAATGATGTAAAAAAATATTGGACTTCATATTCGAATTCAGGTTTCGCGTTATTTTGGTTTCACTGAAAAACTTCAAAGAGTACGAGCGCTTTTGGGAGCCACTATTTACGTCCCTTGCTTGATTTTTTAAAACGTGTAATTCTGTTGCGCCCTCTTTTTACACGTAAAAATTGTTCGTTTAATATTGTTCACTTTGGTTACGCTCTTCTATGATTGTGTGTGTGTATACATGCTCTCTAACAATTGCATGTTCACCGAGTTTATACTACTTAATTTCACATCGATCATATACAATTCATAAGGAATTTCAATCAAACATCTTAATCATTCATAACTAGTTCATTTACTCATTTCAGCTAAAAAAATGAGTTCTTCGATGAATTAAATGTAATTAACATTACATTTATTTCACCCGTATTCAATTCATCAATTACACACACATACATACAATAGAATATATATGTGATGTGTATGATGTTTTATTGTATTAAGTGCATTAAATTTTGCTTAAACCAACCAGGGTTTTAAGGAAAATTGAGTAATTGTGTGCTATATTATCATAAAAGTTTAAATTTGAATTTTAAGTGCTGTTAAAAAATGAATTATCTATTAGCGTGTTCGAGCATTATAGTTGAACATTCTTTATTTTAGAAAAAGGGAAAATGTTTCTTGTTTGTTGCATTTTGTACAGTCCAATCATAACAACATAACTAAACATTGTTACATATATGTTTCACATGAAGTGATTTTGATTCTTTTTTTTTTTTTTTTTTGTTACATGTAAATTAGAAATGTGTGTATATGTAATATATACCTGCAAATGCAGTGAAATTGAATAAAATATTTAATATAAATAATAGTGTGGTTTCGTCTTCATTTTCTTAACATTTAGCCCAGTCAATAAAGGTAAAAAAAATAGGCTTTGTCGCAACTAATTTAGGGAAAGCTGAATTTTTGCAAGATGTTAGCAAATAAAGTATACACTAAAAAAATACAAAGTCCCGACCCCCACCCCTCTTGCTTTCTCCCCCACCTCTCTCCGAAACATTACAGGAGCAGTACTATGATTATACGTTTTTTCGTGTCGCAACTAATTAGGGGAAAGCTGAATTTTGGCAGGATGTTTGTACATAAAATACACACTAAAAAGCCACAAAGTCCCGACACCCACTCTTCTTGCTTTCTCCCCCACCCTCCTCCGAAACATTGCAAGAGCAGTATTATGATTATACTTTTTCGTGTCGCTACTAATTAGGGGAAAGCTGAATTTTGGCAGGATGTTAGTACATAATGTATTTCTTAAAAAAGTACAAAGTCCCGACCCCCACCCCTCTTGCTTTCTCCCCCACCCCCTCCGAAACATTGCAATAGCAGTACTATGATTATACGCTTTTTGTGTCGCAACTAATTAGGGGAAAGCTGAATTTTGGCAGGACGTCAGTAAATAAAGAAAACACTAAAAAATACAAAGTCCCGACCCCTACCCCTCATGTTTCCCCACCCCCCACACTCTCCGAAACACTTAGACCATCAAGAGCAGTACTATGATTATTCGCTTTTCTTTTCGCAGCCAATTAAGAGAAAGCTGAATTTTTGCACGATGTTAGTACATAAAGTGTACACTAAAACCTAGACAGTCCCGACCCCAACCCCTCTTGCTGCTCCCCCCCTCCTTCCAAAACATTGCACACTGATCAGTTCAGTACTATGATTATACGCGTACAGCTTGAAAATTTATGATGTTACCGGGCTGTTCCTTTTTTTTTATTTCACTCCTAACAATATTATAAACCAATGGTGCCCAACCTAAGGCCCAGGTGCCGTATCCGGCCCGCTGAGCTGATCCGTGTTGCCCGTTGTTTTGTGAAATGTTACAACTCGAAGAGCACGATTAATGACAATGTTACAAATTGTTAACCAAACGTTTAGAAATTGGTTTCTGAAAACATTGTTGGGGACCACTGTTATACACAAATTATGAAACATACACTGTTTATGTAGATAGCTCAATTTCACCATTTTACCAACTTAATCATATGCAGAAATCTCACAACAAAAACCAAAAAGTAGCTTCAACTAATTAATAGCTTTTTATCATTACGTCTTGGAAAGAAATGTTTGAACAAAATTTATAGATAATAATATGATAATAGTCATTTTCTTGAAATGGATCAACAGTGTAATAAGGGGCCATCTTCTAATATTTCGTTGGTTTGGTCCGAAATATTGTTATAGTGCATTCCACTACAGTGTCCACACATAGACGTGCAATTGAACCTAGCTTTACGATAGATACAGTTTGAAACACATAATCTTTTCAATTGCAAGATACTAATTGGTGAAGTTCACTTTAAGCAGAGATAATCTTCATGAACTTAGGAATCAGTCTGTTGCATGAAGTATAATGCCAACCCCACTCTTCTGGGGGAAGTTTAAAACCTAACCGAGTTTGAATCTGGTGCTGACCCTAAAAACTCGGGTGGAAACCTTAAAAAGATGTTGACGAGTGACGTCTGAAGTTGGTGGAAGTTTTGATAAATCAAAAGTGGACTTTAGGGACATTTTTGTGATTACTTGCTTTTCACAAACTTTTATTCAAACTTGGTTAGGTTTTCAACTTCCAGCAGAAGAATGGGTTTGGAAATATATTTCAAGTAACAGACTGATTCTTAAGATCATGACAATTATCTCTCTGCTCCAAGTGAAATTCTCCTACTAATATCTTGCAACTGTAAAACATTGTGTTACAAACTGTAGCTGTCGTAAAATTGGTTCGATTGTACGTCTATGTGTGGACACTGTAGTGGAATACTTTGTAACAATATTTCAGACCAAGCCAACAAACTGTTAAATGACACCTTATAAAAGAAAAATTGTAGTTATAATAACTTGATGCCTTTTTTTTTTTTAATGCAACCTGTTTTTCAGAAACCAGTTGCTACATTCGAGTTGTAACATTTCGCAAAACAACGGTTCACACTGATCAGTTTCATGGACCGGATGTGACCCGTGGGACGTAGGTTGGACACCACTGGTTTATAATATTGTAAGAAGTGAAATAAAAAAAGGAATACTCCGGTATCATCATTAGTTTTCGAGCTGTAGGCGTATAATCATAATACTGCTATTGCAATGTTTCGGACGGTGTGGGGGGGGGAAGCAATAGGGGTAGTGACTTAGTGTTTTTTTAGTGTATACTTAGTATACCAACATCTTGAAAAAAAAATCAGCTTTCCCCCGTTTAATTGGGACATGAAAAGCGTATAATCATAGTACTGCTCTTGCAATGTTTCGGAGGGGGGTGGGGGAGAAAGCAAGAAGAGTTTGGGTCGGGACTTTGAACTTTTTTAAAGAATACATTACGTACTAACATCCTGCCAAAATTCAGCTTTCTCTTAATTAGTTGCGACACGAAAAGTGTACAATCATAGTACTGTTCTTGCAATGTTTCGGAGGGGGTGGGGGGAAAGCAAGAGGGGTGGGGGTCGGGACTTTGTGGCTTTTTAGTGTATAATTTATGTACTAACATTCTGCCAAAATTCAGCTTTCCCCTAATTAGTTGCGACACGAACATTTAATATCATAGTACTGCTCTTGCAATGTTTCGGAGGGGGTGGGCGAGAAAGCAAGAGGGGTGGGGATCGGGACTTTGTACTTTTTAAAGAAATACATTATGTACTAACATCCTGCCAAAATTCAGCTTTCCCCTAATTAGTTGCGACACAAAAAGCGTATAATCATAGTACCGCTATTGAAATGTTTCGGAAGGGGTGGGGGGGAAAGCAAGAGGGGTGGGGGTCGGGACTTTGTGACTTTTTAGTGTGTACTTTGTGTACTAACATCCTGCCAAAATTCAGCTTTCCCCTAATTAGTTGCGACACGAAAAGCGTATAATCATAGTACTGTTCTTGAAATGTTTCGGAGGGGGTGGGGGAGAAAGCAAGAGGGGTGGAGGTCGGGATTTTGTATTTTTTTAGTGTATACTTTATGTAGTAACAACCTGCAAAAATTTAGCTTTCCCTAAATTAGTTGCGACACGAAACTTTTATTGACTGGGCTAATGATTCATTTTTTAAGAAATGATTTTTTTTAAGGTTTTTTACTAAATTAATTTAAAAAAACCTCTATTGATTTATAAGGGTGTTTTTTTCAGAGGTATAGAACTTTAAGTCGGGAACACTGATCTGTGGGCCATTTTGATAGTTGTCACTTGTTTTGTGTTTAGTTTGGTTTGCCATTTCATCATGAATAGACAACAGGACGGTGCAACACGCCACACAGCGCGTGTCACAATTGATTTATTGAAAGACACTTTCGGTGAACGAATAATTTCGCTTATGGACCTGTGAATTGGCTTGCGCGATCATGCGATTTATCTACGCTGGACTATTTTTTGTGGAGCTGTGTGAAGTCTCAGGTCTACACCGATAAACCACAGACGATTGACGCCTTGGACAAGAACATTCGCCACATATCACTCACTTACGGCACCCCCTTGCTGCAAAAAGTGATAGAAAATTGGACTTCCCGATTAGACGTTCTCCAATCCAGCCGAAGTGGCCATATACCAGAAATCACATTTAAATAAAAATGGCAAAGAATCATCTTTCGAATAAAGCCAAATTCATGGCGATTTGTATCATTTAACGGTGTTTTATTTGAATCTAAAGTTCTATACTTCTAAAAAACACTCTTTACTTATTTTCTTTTTCGAGACATGAAGTACGAAGAAAAGTGTTTTCTATTTGCTATAGTTAAAACAACACTAAAAAAAATGTGTAAGGGTACCAGTATTAATGGGTGTAACGTTTGAGGAACTTTGCACTATGGTTTCAATAGGATTCAAAGCGCATGCGTAAAGATCAGAATCGGCGCAGAGCAGGTAAACTCTTATTAAGCCCTGGTTTCCTAGAAGCGAAATCACCGAGCTTTGACGTCGCTGCTCGGCTTGACGCTGAAATCAAAGTCAAGTGATTCCGGCGTGCCACTCACGTCGTTTTTGATCGGGCGCGCATGCGCAGAAGAATCAAGTTTTCCTCTCGGCGAGAAGCGACGCCGAAGGTCGGCGATTCCCTCCTAGGAAACCAATGCTTTAGTGAAACGATAACCGTCCTTGGTGGGCGAAAAGATGTCCCACTCCGGCAGAAACGTATGTAACCTTCCGTTCGACCCCTGACGAAAAAGTGGTTCGACCAAAAAGCCGACATTCAGGAACAGGTTGGCGAGACAAGTTTGGGAAAAAGCGTGCTTGAATGATCGAAAATGCACTAAATCGCCAATGCTGATGTCGCTGTATTTGCAATGCGAATCCGGAGGTGAAGATATTTTCTCTATTCTCTCCCCTCGGCGAAAGCAATGAAAGGGAGGTAATTAAGCCTCATTTGTACGATGGTTCATTGCTAAAGGGTAGTAAAAAAGTCATTGTAGAATCGTCAAGCGTAAGTTAGCTACACGTGATTTAAAAGAAATGGGGCGAAATTAGAATGGCGCAAAAGTATGAAACGAGTAAAAATTTTGAATCCTTAAAATAAATTAATTTTGCAGGACAAAAGAAAACATGTGTTGTTTTTCACTTCCAAATTTTTTTTTTTCTTTTGTCCTTTTTTTAAATCACAATTTGCTAAACACCAGGGCCTGTCATCAGTCGGTGGACCCTGGTATCAGATATTATAAAGAAACCGCTTGTGAACCCCCCCCCCCTTTCACTTAATTTTTACGCGACATTTTTACCTCTTACATATCCCCCCTCTCTTAATTCTAAAAAGAGAGTACTAGTGGGTTGGTAAGATAACTTTATATCAAAAGTACTAAATAAACGATCAGCAAACTTCAACATATTAATTAATTAGCATACTAATTTACATCAGAACTAAACATCCGAAATCTAAATATTTTATTTTAGTTACTGGAAAAACCAAAGCATACCTTTTCATTGTGTTCGTGTGTTTTTCACTGGATTTTTGCAGTCACAATGTTCTAGACCAGGGCTTCGCAACCGGTGTGCCGCGGCACACTGGTGCGCCGCAACAAGGAACCCGGTGTGCCGCAGTATTTTCGTAGTTATATAAAAAGAATGATCCTTGACGTATTTTATTTGAAAGTTACGACCGAATAGCGTTTGATCGTTCTGTAACTTCTAAATTTACCCTATCGATCATGTGCAAAGGGACATACCCGACCCAACAAGGGGAGAGGGGGGATTTGCTGCCTCCCTTCTGTTAAACTTCTTGTGATCCTGTTGCTTTCAGTTTTTGAAAACGGATTTTAATTTCCACGAACTCAATTAATTATACAGAATTTTTTCTAAATATTTTGCAAACGGGAGTATCGTCCCCTCCCCAGAAATTTCAGCCCCAGCTTTAGCTTTCGTTTTCCTCTTTTCCAGTTCCGATACTAATTTCCTTTTATCATAGTTTCTCAAAGCTCAGTTCTGAGACCTAGTAAAATAGAAACTAAAACCATATACTGTTTCCTCCATCATGAAGCTCTCTTGGCAGAACTTACCAGATGAACTGAAGTCGGCTTTGGCTGAAGTCGTGAAAATCGTGAATTTCAAAAAATCGAGGCCGCGTAATTCTCGCTTTTTCTCCGTATTTTGTGAAGAAATGGGGGCAGATCACCACTCCCTACTTCTTCATATAGAGATTCGCTGGTTTTCACGTTTTGAGGTACTATCAAAAATTTTTGAATTGAGGGACGAGGTACGACAGCTTTTGATTTTAAAAAACGAAATGCAGTACAACAGTTTGTTGCAAGACAAACTGGCTGGCAAAACTAGCGTACATGGCTAACATTTTTGAAATCATTAACTAATTGAATCGAAAAATGCAAGGACAAGGAGCGAATTTGGGTTACATGTATGGACAAGCCAAACGGGTTCAATTCAAAAATTCAGCTGTGGAGAGAAGATGTAGTTTGCGGCTCATTGGTCATGTTCAAACAGACCCTCAGCATGGTATGTGAAGAAAATGGCATGGAAGAAAAGCTGCTGAATGTGGTTGCAAAACATTTAGTCATACTTCAGGACAAGTTTAAGCACTATTTCAAGAATATTAACATGGAACAGTATGACTGGATTCGCGCTCCATTCTCTTAATCGGCGGATGCATCAGGTTAAAGACCTTTCTTTGAAGGCGCGAGAAGAATTTATGGACCTCAGAGAGACCGTACTCTTAAACTTAAGTTGAGCGAAGTGCCTCTGGACGAATTTTGGTTGCTGGTTAAAAATGAGTATCCCACTATCTCTTGTCTTGCTATTGATGTGCTGCTACCATTTTCAATTACATATCTTAGCGAACTCTTCCTCTCAGCCCTCGCACTTATAAAAAAAACAGTAAGAGAACACCTCTAAAGAACCTGAATCAAGAACTTCGAGTAGTTCTTTCCAGCATAGAGCCGAACATCAAACGTCTTTGCAAAAATTACTGTAAAACGGAAGTTAGGTGCTTGGTTTGGCACTTATAAAAAGCAGTAAGAGATAACCTCTAAAGAACCTGGATCAAGAACTTCGTGTAGTTCTTTCCCGCATAGAGCCGGACATCAAACGTCTTTGCAAAAATTAGTGTCAAACGGATGTTAGGTGCATGGTTTTAATTTCTTGTTTGCTTCTTTCTTGAAACATTATTTGATAAATCGTTTAGCTTCAGTGTGCACTTTAATGAAATGTTTGACAGAAATGCTTTGAAACATATGAAGCATAATTTTCTGTAAATTGCTATAGTTTTGTTGTTCATTATCAACCTTAATACATTCGAAATATTTCTGCTTTCTAAATGAATTTAAATACACTACGTTTGTTATAATTGTTTTATTCAAATGAGAAAAGTCCCCTCCCCCCCCCCCCCCGTCTTTTTACCAGTGAATGATAAAAACATTTCTATACTACCATTGCAAAATTAAGTTCAGTGTGCCCCTTTGATCTAGAAATTTCTTAAGTGTGCCGCAAACTAAAAAAGGTTGAGAAGCACTGTTCTAGACTTTTGATAAACGCTAAACACGTCTGTTATTTGTTCCCAAACGTGATAAATACCCCTTATGTTGTTGTAAAACAATTGTTAGAAGATCTTCGAAAAAAAAATTCATTTATTGAATTACCTTCTCAAATCAATTTGGCCAGCCTGAAAAATTGAGACGGATGGACATTCTCCCTATCCAATTCTAAGTTCCGCAGTAATTCTTAAAGCACGTGAATCAATTATATCACTGATATAGTAGAGATAGGCAATTTGCAATTATTCAAGTACATATGCGTTTTCTTAAAATCTGAGCTCCCGTTATGTGTATGTGTGTGTATCTGTCTGTCGCTCTCTAGCACCAAAATGGATGGACAGCTTTATTTTAAAAAAAATTTCGAAAGGAGAGTTGATCGAGAGTGTTTTTAGCTAGGTTGCGTCTTTGGATGACATTAATTAACGAAGATATTAATTAAAAACCTCTAAAATGTTTTTCGCAATTTTTGCAGTGAGAAAGTTAAAAATTTCAAAATTTAATACCAAAATTTAGAGAATTTTTTTCCGCGTCTGATAAAATGTGTTTGGAGCTTCTATCTTTCATAAAATTCGAATTATGACGTTTTTTAAAGCAGATTTTAATAAAGGCTAAGCCTTTATTCACGCGATTGAAAACCGAATGGGGTTGTTTCCTTCAGTCAAAAGTAGTACTTTTAGTCACTAAAATTGATAGAATAAGCAAAATAAAATAAAATAAAATAAAATAAAATAAATAAATAACATAACCCAGAAAATTCTTTCATTTTCCCAACAGTTATTTTTTAATTAATTTTTTAATATGTCCGATTTTTCAAGCAAGGCGTGGTCTTGGTGACATCACAAATGATGCTCTTTGACGCATCTTTGTACCGCGTTTCCACGTTATGATAATCAAGAAGCGAATTAAAATTGCGCTCTGCACTTGCTACTAACCATATCGTTGACAATACACGTGAGTAAAGATGCGAATTAAATATTTTGCTCTGTGAATGGCATTTCATCATTTGTGATGTCGTAGGCAAGAAATGTAAACAATAAAAGCGCGTAGATTTTAGCATTTTTTTAAAAATATTAAACTTAAACAAATTATTTAAAAATTGGTCAGATCCTGTGTTTTTAAGCATGCTCTTTCAGAAAAAAATACTTTTAAAATTTTGGAAACGACCCCATTCATTGTTGGCCAACAAGGAAATTAAAAGCAGTGATTCAAAGTTTTTATCTGTTGCCAGTTTCTATTTAATAGTAAAAAAAAATACTTGACTTTGATTTTTAATAATATAAGACTTTTAAAAGGATTTTCAATTTTCCCTCTTGATTCTGCAGTTGCGACTCAATCGGGGGTTTTTAAAATTTTTAATTTTATCGTTCCTTACGCATTTGCGTTTTATTCCGCAATTTTAACTTTAGGACAATAAAAGTCTTCAGATTTCAAGCGATAAATGTTCGCATTGTATCCTTATCAACTAGAAATCAGTCCGCAGACCTTTTCACGACACATATAGTGACCTTTATAACTTTTTCCTAAAAATAACCTTTTCGGACAGCGTTTTCATATGAAGAAGGTTTTTCAAAAAAGTACAGAGATAAAAGTGTTACATGACGTTCTGTATTTAAGAGTTTTTTTTTTTTTTTTGAACTACTGAAGCTTAACAAAGAGTAAATATTAGGTTTATTTTACATTTAATATTATAATGCTTCTTGAGAACACAAAAAGCGTTTCCCCAATAAGAAAAATATGCATGTTTGAACACTCAAAGTTATGATTGAAAGCTAGATAATGATAAGAAATTCTCTTCATGATTTGAGCCGCACTTTTCTTCGTTTGTGGTGTCATTTTCTTGGAATTTTCGAAAACTATAGGAATGCTTAAATTGTCCTTTCTGAAACAGAAAGGTTATTTTGTCCTTTTGAGTGCGTTATGAAAAGTGCTTAGTATTTTTTAAAAAAAATTCTGTTATTTAAGCGCTTTTATTATACTTGGCCTGATTGTCTCGGAGAAATCTGAGGTCTGGTTTTGCTTATATCTCTTCTATTAGACCACTTAGGGACTTCGGGATTTCACTAAATGATTTGCTTAATCTTAAGGTACAACTTAGCGCTGAAAAAATAAAATTCTAAAATAAAATGATTATTTCAGTTAAGATGGAAAACAGCAAGTTTCATGTAATTTCCCCATTAAATTTTTAAATATAAAACCCATTGTTACAAATTTCGTTGCCTTTCAACAGTAATGTTAAAAGCAATCGTAGTGAAAATTTTGAATCAAGGCTCCTCTGAAGCAAGCATGAAATTAGCAAACGTAAATCCTACAGAGGAACAAGGATTAAATTTTAGTGCCTACTGCTTAAAGTTTTATACACGTACATAGGTTTTCTTCCCTTTTGTTGGGAGCATTTATATTAAAAACGTGAGGGTAAAATTATTCTACTTCTGAAATACATTTACACTAAAAAAGAATAAAAGAACAGAATGTTTTTAAAAATACCAAGCACTTTTCATAATGCACTCAAAAGGACAAAATAACTTTTCTAGATCAGAAAGGGCAATTTAAGAATTCTTGTATTTTTTCGAAAATTCTAAGAAAATGACTCCACAAACGAAGAAAAGTGCGGTTCTAGTCATTTCAAACCAAACTTTCCCAATAAGAAAAATATGCATGTTTCAACACTCGAAGTTATGATTGAAAGCTAGATCAGGGCTTCGCAACCGGTGTGCCGCGGCACACTGGTGCGCCGCAACAAGGAACCCGGTGTGCCGCAGTATTTTCGTAGTTATATAAAAAGAATGATCCTTGACGTATTTTATTTGAAAGTTACGACCGAATAGCGTTTGATCGTTCTGTAACTTCTAAATTTACCCTATCGATCATGTGCAAAGGGACATACCCGACCCAACAAGGGGAGAGGGGGGATTTGCTGCCTCCCTTCTGTTAAACTTCTTGTGATCCTGTTGCTTTCAGTTTTTGAAAACGGATTTTAATTTCCACGAACTCAATTAATTATACAGAATTTTTTCTAAATATTTTGCAAACGGGAGTATCGTCCCCTCCCCAGAAATTTCAGCCCCAGCTTTAGCTTTCGTTTTCCTCTTTTCCAGTTCCGATACTAATTTCCTTTTATCATAGTTTCTCAAAGCTCAGTTCTGAGACCTAGTAAAATAGAAACTAAAACCATATACTGTTTCCTCCATCATGAAGCTCTCTTGGCAGAACTTACCAGATGAACTGAAGTCGGCTTTGGCTGAAGTCGTGAAAATCGTGAATTTCAAAAAATCGAGGCCGCGTAATTCTCGCTTTTTCTCCGTATTTTGTGAAGAAATGGGGGCAGATCACCACTCCCTACTTCTTCATATAGAGATTCGCTGGTTTTCACGTTTTGAGGTACTATCAAAAATTTTTGAATTGAGGGACGAGGTACGACAGCTTTTGATTTTAAAAAACGAAATGCAGTACAACAGTTTGTTGCAAGACAAACTGGCTGGCAAAACTAGCGTACATGGCTAACATTTTTGAAATCATTAACTAATTGAATCGAAAAATGCAAGGACAAGGAGCGAATTTGGGTTACATGTATGGACAAGCCAAACGGGTTCAATTCAAAAATTCAGCTGTGGAGAGAAGATGTAGTTTGCGGCTCATTGGTCATGTTCAAACAGACCCTCAGCATGGTATGTGAAGAAAATGGCATGGAAGAAAAGCTGCTGAATGTGGTTGCAAAACATTTAGTCATACTTCAGGACAAGTTTAAGCACTATTTCAAGAATATTAACATGGAACAGTATGACTGGATTCGCGCTCCATTCTCTTAATCGGCGGATGCATCAGGTTAAAGACCTTTCTTTGAAGGCGCGAGAAGAATTTATGGACCTCAGAGAGACCGTACTCTTAAACTTAAGTTGAGCGAAGTGCCTCTGGACGAATTTTGGTTGCTGATTAAAAATGAGTATCCCACTATCTCTTGTCTTGCTATTGATGTGCTGCTACCATTTTCAATTACATATCTTAGCGAACTCTTCCTCTCAGCCCTCGCACTTATAAAAAAACAGTAAGAGAACACCTCTAAAGAACCTGAATCAAGAACTTCGAGTAGTTCTTTCCAGCATAGAGCCGAACATCAAACGTCTTTGCAAAAATTACTGTAAAACGGAAGTTAGGTGCTTGGTTTGGCACTTATAAAAAGCAGTAAGAGATAACCTCTAAAGAACCTGGATCAAGAACTTCGTGTAGTTCTTTCCCGCATAGAGCCGGACATCAAACGTCTTTGCAAAAATTAGTGTCAAACGGATGTTAGGTGCATGGTTTTAATTTCTTGTTTGCTTCTTTCTTGAAACATTATTTGATAAATCGTTTAGCTTCAGTGTGCACTTTAATGAAATGTTTGACAGAAATGCTTTGAAACATATGAAGCATAATTTTCTGTAAATTGCTATAGTTTTGTTGTTCATTATCAACCTTAATACATTCGAAATATTTCTGCTTTCTAAATGAATTTAAATACACTACGTTTGTTATAATTGTTTTATTCAAATGAGAAAAGTCCCCCCCCCCCGTCTTTTTACCAGTGAATGATAAAAACATTTCTATACTACCATTGCAAAATTAAGTTCAGTGTGCCCCTTTGATCTAGAAATTTCTTAAGTGTGCCGCAAACTAAAAAAGGTTGAGAAGCACTGAGCTAGATAATAATAAATCCTCTTCATGACGTGAGCCGCACTTTTCTTCGTTTGTGGTATCATTTTCGAAAAGTACAGGAATTCTTAAATTGTCCTTTGTGACTTAGAAAAATTATTTTGTACTTTTGAGTTCATTATGAAAAGTTCTTGGTATTTTTTAAAAAATTCTGTTATTTGTTTGTTTACAAAATAAGTCAATTTTTGTTCTGCGCACTTGGTTTGCAATGAAAACACAATGTTGTCAACCCCGCATAATCTTACGTAACGAAAACTCCGCTTGTACGAATAAAATCTCCAGGAACCGAATATTTCCCAATGTTAGACATTTCGCAATGTTAGGGATCCCGCTTAATCGAACAATTTCCCCGGTTAATCGAATAATAGTGATCAGCTTTCGCATATGTTTTAGCTGAGAAAATTTTTGAATACATTAAAAATTAATTAAGAGCAATTACTGACGGAAGAATTAAAAATTGTATTTTTCGGCAAACAACCGGCGGGGAAAAAACATTCATAATCTATCAAAGCATATTCACTATTCTATTTATTTTCTTTTATCGTTGCCATTACCAACAGACAGTTGATAATTAAATTAAAAAACACAACGAAATATAAACATTGCAGAAGATAAGAAATTGATAGATGTTAATTGCGTAAAACACGGTAATTGAAGTTAGAAAGGTTTTCTCAAAATACCTTGAGCAAGGAATTCACTATTATGGACTGTCTCCAAAAAATATTAACTGAAAAAAGGTGTCGAAACAAAGATTCACTACCCACAGTTGTAAGTGACATATAATTTTCATACGTACTTTTATTTACTTAGCTTAT
This sequence comes from Uloborus diversus, assembly GCF_026930045.1. NCBI lineage: Eukaryota > Metazoa > Arthropoda > Arachnida > Araneae > Uloboridae > Uloborus > Uloborus diversus. The sequence continues at coordinate 123,776,797 of NC_072733.1, forward strand.
TTAAAACGCTTTTTAATAAAAAAACATGTTTCTTCTATTACTTAGAAATTGATTTATTATAACGTTTTAAGACAAACGTTGTCAATCAGGAAAAATAAATAAAATTTCCCCGCTTAATCGAATAATATTTCTTGGAACTCACGGTATTCGTTTAAGCGGGGCCGAGTACCAGTTTTCCATTCAGTAGGGGAAATTCATCACAAACCGCCAACGATCAAGAAAAACCATCGTTCAGCTCGCCTTAAACCTTATTATAGTATTGCACCATTTATATCCTTAGACCTCATTAACAATTTCACTGATGATCTCCGGGGGGGGGGGATAACCTTACGGACATAGCTTTTTCTTCCGTGCCTCTGGGGGTGATGGGGCAGTGATTGGTGTTTTCGGAGGAAAGGAAGAGAAGACAGAACTAATAAGAGAGATGGGGAAGGGGGAAAGCCCGGTAAATGTATCTTTACAGAGTTTCCTAAAAAGTATCAACGACTAGGATCATTCAGCAGTTTTCCAAAAATCATTAGTGGGTCCCCTTATTAAGCGTGCACGTTACTCCAATATTCGATAAAGTTCGATAATTTTCCATGATTAAGTAGGAAGAGAATAAGCTTGATCCATTTCGCCGTATGAAACTATTCAAAATAGTTATACTTGGATGGAAACAATTAAGAACTCATGTTTAAAACTATTTTCGTCCAGAAATGTACTCGAGAGAACTCTTACTGAAACTTCACTTTGACAAATTCAACAGGTTCTAATAAAAGTGAAAATGTTTTAGATTGTGCAAAAAAGAAAAAAAAAAAAAAAAAAGATCGGTAACATGATAATGAGCGATAGTCTTTCAATGATGAAAAGTAATTAATGAAAGATGTCTAATTTAAAAAATAGGTTTGATCCCACGAATTCAATTCATTTCTGGTGAAATCATTCAATGTTTTTTATAATACAATGTTTTTTTTATGCTACGTAATGTGTACTACAGCCTATATAGAGCTAATATTCTAATGATCAATACGCAATTTCATTAGTTATTTCCTTTTATATTAAATTTATCTTGACTTCAATCAGTTTGGTATGTATGCTCATTTTCCCAATTGTATTGTTTGCATCAAAAATAAAGATTGCATTACAAATTTGAGTCAATAAAATTTATAATACACTGAAACACTTGATTACATAAAATAAGAATATTTACATGATTAGTTCATTAGTTTGCTTCCATATCATTACATTTCTTATTGTTGTCAGGTCAACAAATTAATTACAAAAATATATTTCACTAGAAATCTGCTCAGATGCAATGACAAATAAATTGGTTAGAGCAATTTTTTTTTGTCATTTTGAACTGAAAAACATTTGAATTGCAACAAGCAACATTTTGAATTCGATTTTGTGAACAATTGTAGGAGAAGATTGAAAACTCAAGTCCCAAATTGTATCCTTTCTTCGAAAAAATGTAAACAATAATTAAATAATATACTATTTCCATTTTAGAACAGTCTCAAATTTCATTCTATGTATTAGACTAACTTATATTGCGTAATATAGAATAACATTGCAACTGTAACGAAAACCCTTTAAAGCGGCCACCCATTTTGAACGGCCGAAATTTTGCGGAACGAAGGGATGGCTGCTCAGAGAAGTTGCACGGTTAAGGTATATTTGCAGATACTAAGGACCTAGACGCCAAAATAAAATTTGATTCATATTGTTTGTTCAATTTATGGTTTAGGCTACTTTTACGATATCTAACACTTTCTGCGCAATTCCTAAAACAGATAGTCCGTGGGGCAGTCAACCATATTGTTTCATTCTACGACAATGGAATTGCAAAATGAAAAAAACAGCAGAAATGAACAAGAAAATATTCCATGGTTAAAATACTAAAATATCTTGATTCGAAGTTTTATTCATAGTGTATTATACAAAAGAATCAGAGCTCAATTAATAACCAGACCAATTAGGCTGTTGGCCATGGGTCCCCAATTTTTAAGAGCCCCAAAAATACTAAAATTGCTGTAGTTTCTATTTAAGAAAATTAAGGTACTCTCCTGAATTTATCTACAGTTTTTCATGTGTACAAGTGTGGGTTGCTTTGAATAAGTGATTTAACACCTGAACACCCCTGAAACTATCACCCCTGATTCTTTATTAATGCTTTTGTTTATAAGGTTTGACTGTAGAGGACCCCCCAAAAAAGTTTGTTTATGGTCTACATTAGTCGGGCCCTGAAAATATTACATACAAAGATCAAATTCGTCACACATCACGCAAAGCGAATATATGCATTGCAAGAACTTACAAGTTGACCGTAATTCGTTGAAGCCTTGTTACTAAACTTGTTAGATATTTACTCCATGTAGTGAGTTTTTCTGAATGTAACTAGACTGCAAACTGATTATAGCAGAGCAAATATGCTGGAGGCAGTCCTTGTTTCAGAAGCCTACACTTTGATTTAGAAATGCATAAAATGGAGTTAAAACTGCATAATTTGGGTAAAGCAGCTGAAATTATCTGAAAACTAGAGCTGCTAGAGAAAACCTAATTTCATATTTTGATTCAGAGCCCCAAATTTATCTAAAATCAGTCCTCAAACTCTGGGCACCGAAAATACAACATTTTTTTTGTGCTGTAAAGTAGATGCTGGGACACTTGGTGCACCGAACAAGTGTCCCAGCAGTAGGCTGGGACCCCCCCCCCCCAGAAGACGGTTGAGCACCGTCCTCAAACTCTGGGCACCGAAAATACAACATTTTTTTTGTGCTGTAAAGTAGATGCTGGGACACTTGGTGTTCCTGTCAAAGGGGTAAAATTAAGCAAAAAAAAAATTAACTACTTTTAAATTTATTTCTTCGTTTAAACCATTTTTTTAAATTAAAAAAAAAGAAGAATACTCCCCTAAAACAACTCCCGTAGCAGACCAAAAAGGTTATTTTGTTTTTACAACCTCAATGATATAAATCAGCAAAAGTGGAAATAAATAATAATGTTTCTTCCCTCAATGATCAGTAAAAGGGGAAATTTAGGACGAATTCATTCTGATTAGTAGATGCATCAGTTCGCACAACGCTCAGGGGTCGAACGGCGCGATGACACTTCTTCCAGGCCCACTCAAAGAGAAAAATCGCGGTATCAGTTGCGGTTTTTCAACAGTAGCAAATGAGTACATTAGTTAAAAGAGAAGAACGATTGAACATCTGGAACTCTTCAAATCTTCACATACAAAAGGCTTTAGAATCTCTATGGGGGGTGTGTCTCCCCGACTCTCGCGAGGAAATGGCAACCCTCCGCCAAGTCAGTTCACCGTTGGCGACGAATTTGTTCCTAAATGTCGGCTTTTGTCCCAAAACATGTTTTCGTTAGTATTTTATTTTCTCTGCGGAGCTTACAAACTGGTCTCGAAGTGGAACTTCTTCTCCTTTATCTATATTCTTTGGTTTAACTGTTTGGATTGGGCTCTGAAGACAGCTCTGTTTCTTGATCCAGACCAGATGCCTATCAATCTCTGGTCCATCACTCCGAAAGGTATTGATTTGGAATAGGAACTTGGAGGACTTTCTAACAACAATATATTTAACGTGCCCCAGTCACAGTTAATGAACACGGAGGATCTTCGAAATGCTAGCACCGAACCTGGGACCCTCCGATTACGAGAGCAACGTGTTACCGATAAACTTGCATGGCATGGCACTCCTAAAAATTTTTTGGTGGGGAAGAATTTCAAGCACCTTCTTCATGGCCAACACCATCATAAGGTTACAAAATGGTGTCTGACTTTCATGAGTCGTTTCCCGAATGGAAATATACATGAAGAGAGACAACAAATACAGCTTATGATTCAGAATGGGGTCATTATTAGAATGTGAGCACAGAAATCAAGATAATCGCATCATATATAGTCAGAGAATGGAGAACTAGTAATATGAACTTGGACGTAAAGTAATATCCGCGCAGAAACAGGGCTACGGGGGCTCTCGATAGGAAAATTATCAAAACTAACTAATAAATCTTAGTTTAAGACGATTTTTCGTCATTTAAAGAGATAGGCCCTTTCTGGTAAATTTTTAGTAACTGAAGTCTTAGAAACGCGGTTGCGGATCATTGATACGTTAGTGAAAAAGCTCGAACTCAACTAATTTACCTTAGAAATTTTTCGAAATTGGAGTTCGAAAAATTCAATTTTGTATCATGCTCATTGATATTAGAGAAAGGAGGTTGGGGGGGCTTTCCCCAAGATTTTTTATTTTTTGAATTGAAATGAGAAAAAAACAATTGTACTCCGTCTTTGATGATGTTAGTCGAAATCTACGACTTGAAACGCATTTGCAGGCTATCATTTGAAACGTTAGGTGAAAGGATGGGGTCAGATACATTTTCTCTGCACATTTTTGGAACTGAAGTTCAAAAACGCAATGTTATATGATCTTTAATGATGTTATGTGAAGGGGGTTAAGGAGCTTCTCCTCGAAATGTTTTAGAAATCGCAGTCCTAAAAACGCAATTGTAGGCCATCTTTTATGCTGTTAGGAGAAGGAATAGGATTTGGAACACTTCCTCTAAATGTTTGGGAACTGAAGTTCTAAAAATAGAATTCTAGACAGTCTTTAGTGATCTTAGAGAGAGAGAGAGAGAGAGAGAAGAGGTTCGGAACATTGAGAAGGCATACTAATGAAGGGAGCGACAGCAAATGTCTCAGTCAGATAAGCTTAAAAAACATTTCTCCCAGGTCAGGTGACTAGTTTGGCTGGGAAGTTGTCGCGTTTTGGCACGCAATCGCTCTTTTGGCACTAAATATTTTTCAGACGACGGCACTAATTATGAAGTCGGGGCTACAAATCAGAGCTGCAGAGTTGTAGCGAAAATGACAGACTCTGGCTCCAACTCCTTTATCTAAAACATAGTCCGACTCCGATTTCAACTCGGAGTTTAAAAACCGTCGGACTCGGACTCTTAGCATCGAAATCAGTCCGGATCCGAGTCCGACTCCGCAGCCCTGCTACAAATTAGAGTTGCGGAGTCGGAAGTAAAATGACCGACTCCGAGAATTTTTGAGCATTCGACTCCGACTTTTTTTTCTTCAAAATCAGTTCGACTCTGACTCCGCAGCCCTGCTACAAATTAGGGTTGCAGAGTCAGATGAAAAATGACCGACTCTAACTTCGAGAATTTTAGATCCTTTGACTCCAACTCCTTTACCCAGAAACGCAGTCCGACTCCGACTCTTGAAATTTATAAGGACTTAGACTCCTGATGCCGACTCTTTTACGCCAAAATCAGTCCAACTTCAACTCCGCAAGCCTGCTACAAACTAGGTTTGTGAAGTCGGACGAAAAATGACCGTCTCTAAAACGGGGAATTTTAGAGCCTCCGACTCCGACTCATTTACCCCAAAATTAGTCGGACTCCGATTTCGTCTCAGAGTTTAAAAACCTACGACTTCCGACTAGTTTACTTAAAAATCAGTCCGACTCCGACTCTGCAGCCCTGCCACAAATTAGGGTTGTGGAGCCGGAAGAAACTGGCCGACTCCGACCGAGGGAATTTTAGAGCCTTCGACTCCGACTCCTTTATCCCTAAAGCAGTCCGAGTCAGATTTTGACTTGGAATTTCACAAACTTTGAACTTTGACTCCAACTCTTGAACTTCAAAATCAGTTCGGCTCCGACTCCCCAGCACTGCAACAAATTTGGATTGCCGAGTCGGAAGAAAAAGAACCGACTCCAACTCACAGGGAATTTTAGAGCCTTTGACTCCTACTCCGACTTTTTTTTACCCCAAAAGTAGTCAGACTCCGATTTTGACTCGGAGTTTCAAAACCTTCGAACTCCGACTCTGACCATTTTGCTACAAAATCAGTCCTACTCCAACTCCGACTCTGCAACCTTGCAACAATTTAGGGTTGCAAAGTCGGGAGAAAAAAGCAAACTCCGACTCCGGGAATTTTAGAACCTAAGACTCTGATTCCGAACTCGCAAGACTAGCAATCAGTAATTATACACCAAGCTTACAAAAGTAGCAGATAACATACAGTACAAATCTTTTAATAAGGATTGATTTCGGATGATTTTGAATTGTTTCAGCACATAATGTAAATATTTATTTGATTTGTTGATATTATTATTTTGAATTTCAACTCTTAAACATTGATTGTTTAACAGAAGGTTTTTAGAATGAAGGTCTTTCTTCCTGTTTTAACTATCTACGTAAATAACTATTCGACAGTTATTAACATTACTAATTTATGTATAATTTTTGCACACATTTCTGGTAGATCGAGACAATTCGTGAAAATTAAAAGCATTTCTTTTTTTTGGTAAAGTCTGCCCATCTCTGTTCAATTCCAATGAATATGTATTCTGAAAAAATATCGTCTGCTTTCGAAAAACAATATTATTAAAACAGAAGATTAAAGCCAAGCCAAGTAAGAAGAAAACAAAGTAGAATAATTCAACCGCCCTATTTTTTAATTTATCGTCTGCGTAAATTTATTTTTATGATATTTTGGAAACAATTAAGAGTTGTTATTTTTTCTGAGAATATTAGATCGACCAAGTGTGTTGTGAGTAAGCGAAAGTTTTCAGCCTGAATTATTGTGATAAGTTTTTATGTTGTGCATCGGTGTAGTTAAATTGAGCGCGTGTGTGTGTGCTTTTTGAAAAATAGTATTGAAACTTTCTCTATGATTGTTATTAGAAGATTAACAGAGTTTTGAGCAATGTTGAAAGATCAGTTCTAAAAGGTATCGTTACTGATTATTGTTACTAGCAAAGGCAACGCTGCTAACCTTTTGCCAGTTTTAAATAAATAACGGATACCAGGCCTGTCATTCAAACTCCCCCTCCCCACTTCTTCCCGGATTTTAAAATATGATGTAACTGCATTTTTCATGTATTTTGATTTTTATTCCTTGTAATGACGGTCATGTACAAATATATGTTTAAAGAGTTCGCTCATTGACTGAAAATTTATGGATTCTTGTGTCTTGTAATCAATGTTTTGAAATTATTTCATACGCAGGCACACTAGTATTTAAATTAAAGCATAAAAGTAACAAATATTTATTTTCAAATCTAAAACTTGTTCTAAACGCATCTGCTGTTCGCAGGAGCTTGGCGAGAAGCTACTCGCCAACAAAGCAAACGTACACAAATTACTCGAGAGCCGTTAAAATAATAACTAGTTAAGTAAAAAGTGTTTTTATGGAACTAAAATGTTATTTGCACTCATGATATACAATGTTTTATTACATTTATAGGTAAAATCAGTACAAAAATTTAAAAATTATAGGCAACTGTGGGAAATGTACTCGTTGAATGCACATATATGTTATTTTTTTCTTTATTTAGAAGTAAAAAACATTTGCACATACCTAAGAAAAGTTACAGGATTTCCTGGTATGGCTTTTTCTTCACAGTTTATAATGCTACAATACTGCTTTATTGCTATAAATCTAATTTTTCCCTTCTACAGTTAAATGTTTTTATCATTCATGACTTCAGCTAATGAAAACTTCTTCAGCGGTTACGGTCAACTAGAAATTGCTCCCCAGATCATAAGGTATGGTTGCCGTTTCGCGATAGTAGGGTTGCACTCTCTCCATCTATTCCTTCTCAATGGTTCGGAAGCTTTGCCCAGTAAGTTATTCGAAATTGAAATCTTAAAATCGCAACACTAGCCTATCTTTGATGGCGTAGTAGATGTGAAATGGTTTCGCAACTCAACCACGGGAATTTTTTTTCGGAATCACTGGAAGATCCTAAAAATGGAATTGTGGACATCCTTTGATGGCGTTTGAGGAAGGGATGAAGTTTGGCACTCTCCTTCAGAAAGTTTTAGATTCTGCGAATTTCTAAAGTGCAATTTCAGAGGCTCTTTGTTGAAGTTATTAAATGGGGCAATGGAAACTTTCCACCGGAATTTTCTTTTTAACCTGTAATTTTAAAAGTAGGGCATTGGTCATCAAAAGCTAGGGCATTTCCCCATAATGTTACCCAAAGGCTACGGTCTTGCTTTGGTAAATTTGGCAACATGGTCATAGTTCCCAAGCACTCTCGCATTTTTTTCATTTTTGAAAATCTTACTCTGCTCTCGGAACAGCCTTGACCCCCTATGGCCCCCTCTGTATTCCAGAGGGGGCCATAGGGGTCAACACGATCATATGCGGCGTTCCTGGATGGACAACACGATCATATGAGGCGTTTCATGCGACACGGGCGAATGTGCAAAAGTGTAGCTCAAGGAAAATCCGCTGAAAGAAAAAAAAACTAGTTTCAGAGCGTCAAGGACGAATTTATGCGAATATATCTTTAATATGTTGCCATGAAATAATGGTAACCATCTTATTGCATTTATTAGCCTTTCTATAATAAGGCTTTCGTCTGAAAAGAAATAAGACTGACGGACTTATTCATGTTGCAGGGATCACCTCATATTGTCAGAATACATTTTTTATAGTGCTTACTTAGTTTTTCTACTTTACCCACTTATTCTCTTCTCACACTTGTAAGACCAAACACAAAGCAATTGCAACCAATGGATTTTCATTAAAAACCAAAAAAAGAAAAGAAAACTTTAAAGCTATAGTTGGTGAGTGTTATTACGGCAGTTAAGCGTTGCGGGACGACATCGATTTGAAAACAAGTGTAATACATGAAACAAAGGGATCCGCGGTCTGCTCATGATGTGAGGCCGGATTAAGTTCTTCAAACAATGACTTGAAAATGCATGCTGAAAGTAGGCATTTGAAATAGGCGGACAGCTCAGGACATTGAAGCACATTGGAAAGATACAAGCAAGAGTGTAAAAAGAATTCTTTAGATTAAAGCATTAAATATCATTTTGTTTCTTAGTACACAATTGAGGCAGTGAGAAGCAAAGGGATGTAAGTGGCAAAATTTAAAATTTCGAGATAACCAGTACATAAGGTAGGTGAACCTCTCCTCTGTCTTGGGGCAAGAGATGATATTAGTAGCCCTGGTAGTTGCTGCTATACAGCATGATTTAGAAAAAAATTCAGTGAAAGCGGATGTTATCCTTAAACGCGTTTCGCTCAAAACATGAAAATTTCCACTTACATCCCTTTGCTTCTCACTGCCTCAATTGTAAAAGTAAATAGAGGGAGGAAAGTTCTAGTTATGACCCAATGAATCGTTACAATTGAAGGAGAAGGGCTGCAAAGAAAATCACCACCAGTTGACAGTGTGGCTCAATCATAACGCTGATTTAAACTAAGTTACACATTTCATATGCATTTAGTCTAAATCACCAAAAATAGTAGCAGTGTAGGCAAGAAAACGAAAGCGGTTAATATGCTTCTTATTCCAAACGACGGTGTAAGCACAATAGTCAAACAGATTAAACTTATTTATACTTCTTCAACAGAGTCAGCAGTATTTTAGATAGGAGATATACTTTTAATAAAACAAATACTCAATTGAAAACTATATAATCCTATTTATCACATATTAATCCCACAAATTCTGCTCATATGGATCATGTAATTGCAAAAAAAAAAAAAAAAAAACTGCGCGCAGATGAAAGCTTATAACTATACTTATAACTATACTATATATATGAGATGGGGAAAGGCTTTTTGAATCTCTTTCAGAATTTTGTGGGGGGGGGGGGGGGAGGGTTTTCCCCAAAGCTTTAAGGTGCTTCAAAATAGTTACTTTTCTCACCTATCAGTAAGTAAAACTCGTTAAAAATGTTGACAACATATTTTTTCAGTATTTTAAAGAAAAATAAACAAAATTCTAAATACAATAACAAAATTTAAAAAAAAAAAATCGTAAAGATAGACAATGCAGTAAATGAACTGAAGATATACACGCTGAAGTGCCAAAATTACTGGTATACCTTCCCAATATCTCGTTGCGCCCCTATGAGCGCACAAAAGGACCTTAACATGCCCAATAAGCAAAATATCTTGCCTCCGTATTGCATGAAGGTTGACATGCAAGAAAAATCATCTTGCATTAATGCTGCCTCAGTATTATTGTGTTACTCCGTTTATGCCGTTAGCAGGCTGCCACATTATTGACTGACAAGGTGTATGCAGCATAATATAAGGAAAATATCAAGGTAGCTGCTTTTGTAATCCTGCATACATATTGATATTACATGATAATATCAAAATGTTATCATGACAGCATGAAATCAAATACAAATGTGACGACCAACAACAGGCTCTTGGTCCAGCTAGGCTGGTCCTAATCAATTTATTAGTCCCCAATGAAGATCAATGGCCCTCTTAAAGCTATCCACCCCCTTGCTAATTACCACCTCTTCCGGTAAGTTGTTCCAAGTGCCCACAACCCTACTAAAGTAGTAGTTTTTCCTTATTTTCAAGGTCTAGGCAAGGGGTCTATTTCCAGGTCTATTTCCAAGATCTTCAAGGTCCAGGCAAAATAATCTTGCTTTTGTAATCCTGTATACGTATTGATAAGACAGAACAATATCAAGATGTTGTTATGACAGCATGAAATCAAGGTCTAAACAAGATGATCTTGCTTTTGTAACCCTGCATACGCATTGATATGACAGGATAATATCAAGATGTTGTCATGACAGCATAAAATCAAGGTCTAGGCAAGATGACCTTGCTTTTGTAATCCTGCATACGTATTGATATGACAGGATAATATCAAGATGTTATCATGACAGCATGAAATCAGTACGTTTGCAAGAAGTTTTATCTATTTATTTACTTGTATTATTTTCGCTTCAAACTCAAGAATTAAATTTCATTCTTTAATTATTTCTGTTATTCCTTAAGACTAATTAATTTTCTAGCCGAAGAATATTTTCTTAAAGCTGACATCTGATCGAATATTCATACAAAGACATTAATAGTACTCGCAAATTAATTTAAAAAATGATAATTTCTTTGTTTCGCGTAATACTTTACTTATTTTTTAAATTCATGCTTCTAATTGTATTATAAAGACATAAAATGCCTAATTAGGAAAAACTGCGGAAGTTTTTGTAGCACATTTAAGAGTAAAGATAGCAATAAATAAATACATAAAATAAATTACATTTCTGAGTGGATGTCAGCATTGAAAATATCCCCTGGACAAAACATTTGAGTTTATATTAAAGAATAACACAGATAATCTTTGAATAAAATTAATCTTACTCGTGAGATTGAAGTGATAATATTAAGTTCTGGGCTGCGTGTCCTTTGTTTCAAAGTCTAGGGATGAAAAACCTTTTTTTCGGCCATTTCTATCACTGATCGCACATCGTCTGCGATATGGCTTGCCTAGTACTATATTAATAAGAATGACTGATAACTATTTGTTTAAGTTATTCCTAAAACAATAACATTCTACACTAAGAACTAAGACACCAACTTAGAGAAGCCTAAAGATTGCAACGTCACGTGCGGCGTGGAGCTCCCGGACCGACTGCAGTCGAAGGAGGAAGAAAACATGCCAGCAACCCAGCAATACAAGGGACGCTGGGTATAATGAACTGTGCGCATGCGCAACTATTAACGAAGGTCCACTTGTTCTATTATGTACTAATTACCTTGACGGCGACAGCATGAAATCAATACTATCTTGACGGCGTCAACATGTATGCAATGCTGATATTGTAAGGTAATATCAATATTGTTATTTTAAGATAAATGCAGTGTTGCATAAGTGTTGTTATTGCAATATTGCTTTTTAATCTTTATGCAACCATTATGCAGTATGAAACACGTCAATATTGAAGCCGTCAGTATAATATCAGGATCTATCAAGGTTGATGCAAGAAATTTTGCTAGTAGGGTGGCCTAGCATGGAATCGACTAATGTCTGCAAAAATGCTGGAAGTAATTTACACCTTGAATTTTGCAGGGCTCACAAATCCATGTAGTAATGAGAGGGGTTGGCGATCTCTCCTAAACAGTGCACTACAAGCCATCCTTGACATGCTCAATAAAGCACCTGTCTAGGGTTCGTAGGTGGCCAAAGAAATCGTCAACAGACTCTGGTTGGGGACGGAAGATAAGGCGAAAATACCCGTGGGTTGGAACTGTGTAAGGCCCTATAACTAGTATATGTAGGTGCTCTAGAACGATGGTAAGACTGAATGGACAGTTAAAAATAAGAAAAAAATAAATTTTATGTTGAGTTAAGTTAAGTTGGACGGTAGATGGAGATTGGGTCTGGATTTAGCTTTAGTTGCTCAGGGAATCTGTCAGCGTCAGGTCTGGAATATTATCAAACAAATAACAGGTTTACTCTCGTGCAAAAATAATATATACAGCTAATCGTGCATACAACTACAAAAATTCATACACGTATTTAAAAGCTGCCCTTTTCAATGTAAAAGTTATGGCCCGGATGACTCCCATCCAAAAGTTCCCCCATCTTTCTGCATTCAAAACGGGATTTCCTGGCATCCAGGAAACACGTGTATGAAAGATTTCGGGAAATTTGTGCTTTAAGTTTCAATTTATTTAATTGCAACATAAACTATTGAGAAATATCAAACGAAACATTTTTAAATTTAAAAGAAAGTTTATCGAAACTGTTATCCACAAATGGCAGAAACTTGACAAAATGGTTCCAAGCAAATGTTATATTAACAAAACAAAATATATTCTCGTGTTAAAGAATGCATGTGATATTTCTTTGAGTGACAATTAATAAAAATAGATGACAACTGCCGCCATCTCTTGAGCAATGGAGTATGTATTCTTCTATTTCACTGAGATGAAAATACAAAAGATCATTAAAACAACTAATCAATGTACACAAATTATTTATGTATGCACACATCATGAGCATCGGCAGGGGGGGGGGTGCATTTTAAGAGTAAACCGTCAGTGATATACCGCTTAAATTGCAGAAATATCCTGGTGGAAGCACTTCCCATGCTTGTCGTTCACGGTTCCCCTACTTTCAGGGGAAAAAATTCAGTGACATTGAACATCATATAATCTTTTGTAACTTTTTAACATGTCTTAAATCAATTTCTCATAATTATGACTTTTATTATTCTCTATGCACTGTGTCACAACATTTTTAAAATCAATCCATGCTATTTTTCCTAAATCACTTAAACTAGCTTCAAAACGTTTTTCCTTCATATGCTTTCTTACTTGTGGTTCAATGAAAATGCCCTCCTTAATTTTTGCATAAATGAGTGATGGGAACTGTTCCTACGAATATTGAAATCCACACCCTTTTTATCCATTGATTTAACGAAATTCTTCATGAATCCCAACTTAATGTGTAAAGGAGGGGGAATATTTTTTTTAATCGATTAGAGAAACGTTTTGCACATTTTTTTTCACCTGCAAATACATTGCCATTTTTTTAAATATAATGTTCATGTACTGCCCTGCTGTTCCACTCACACAGAAAATAGCAGTGTATTGTATAATCAAGTTGCAGACTAATGAGAACGGTAATTACTTTAAAAAAACTACTCATATTCTCTAATTATGATGTGAATAGTCAATTTCATGAATCAATATCTTCATAATTTCGTAGGATTCTTTCATTATGCAAGAATAAGCTATGGGAACTGATGACAGAGCATTTCCACGCGCCGAAAGACAACTTTAACTACCATGATCCTGCGTGAAACCGAAATGATACGGAGCGCCTAGCCCCATCTACTCAAGGTCACATATATAAAACTTATCAACGTGAATTCGCTTTCTACTCTTTTGTTACATGTTCTGTCGGTGAAATGAGCAAAAAAATATCTATGGATCAAATGCATCTAAAAGAAAAACATAGTAAACTTTTAACTGCTATAAGATAGCATATATAATTCAAAATTTATAAATGAAATTTGTTAAAATTGGAGGGTAGTAGAAAATTTATGCAAACATATTCTTTTTCAGCACTTTGAAATCTATAAGGAACACTTAAAGTACATTGAGGAATAGAAAATTCGTTAAAATTTGTTTTTCAGTGTAATCTAAATGGTACTGTAAAGGATTGGGCTGTTTACTTTCGGCTCTAAGTTGAAAAATTTTACTTCATGAATTTTTAAACGTATAATTCTTCAAAATAACCATATTTTTATGATCTGCTTTAGGGAAAGAATTTAAAAAATCATTTACTATGGAAATAAGAATTTTAAAGCCACAGATCACTGTTTTCTTGTTGCTACTGCTTAAGTTTCTATCATTGCTCAATGCAACTGGTAAACTGTTTAAAAATAATACTATTTGGCTGATTAAATATTGATTAACTAGTTAATAAACGTGGTAGTTTAATATCGCTAAAAATTGGTTTAAGTTTTACTGGATTATTGCTGAAAGTTTTAAAAAAGTCAAAGTGAGTAGGGGTAAGATGACGAATTTAACATTTCTATGATTCTATCATTGATATCAACATCTGTCTAAGTACAGTGAAACCCCTCCTAACGGACACCCCTTTAATGCGGACACCCCTCTTCCTCTTATGCGGACAGTTTTTAATTCCCCGGCAGAGAGACATTAAACCTAATGTATAAGGAACCTCTCTCGTACGGACACCCTCAAATACGGACACGGACACCCTTTTCGAAGTCATTTACATTGATATATCCTTTTTTGCGGACAGTATTTAAAACTTGAGAATTAAATAGCTACTCCATTGAAAGGCTTCATTTAATGCAAAGTCGACCAGCTTATACGGAGATAAAAAAAATATTTCTTTGCAATTTTACTTTGCACCTACTGCGTAGCAAAAAATTTTCAGCTTGACACCGAAATGCATTTTTCATTCCAAAAAACATCATCAAATCGTCAAAAATAAAAGAAAAGAAAAGAGAAAATGATTATTCTGCAAGTTTCTGTCTGTATACCCCCACCCTCCCCCGTTGCCTTGTTCCTTTTCAGATGACTAACAAGCAGGCGTGTTGTGTCTAAGTGGAGCCGAGTTGACGCGCCATCTAACAAAAATATTTTATAGAGAGTAAAAGTAAATCCAATGCAATATCATAAAGTAAACTTAAGGGTAAAAGCATTCAGTTGTTTCATCGTTCTCATTGAAATACTCATCGTCAGCGTCGTACTCTTTCTCTTAAAGAAAAAATTGAAGTTATAGATTTCGCAGAAAAAAATAAAATTGGAATACGGAACATTGCTGAAAAGTTTGGTGTGGGACGCACACAAATTTGCTGTATATTAAAAGGAAAAGAGAAGTTTAAGAAAGAATGGTTCATAAATGGAAACCAAGAGAAGAAAAAAGATTTTCCTAAAAGTAATGCCCTTGCAGTAGATGAAATTGTGTTTAAATGGTTTGTGTCCGCAAGAAGCAAAAATATTCCGATTTCTGACCCTATTTTACAAGAAAAGGCGAAAGAAGCAGCTACTGAAATGGGTATAGAAAATTTCAAAGCTTCCAATGGATGGTTAGATCGTTTTCGAACGAGACATGATATCGTTTTTAAAAAAATATGTGGTGAATCCATGGATGTGGATGCTGACGTTTGCGAGAAATGGTTTGAGAAAGTGCCTAGTTTGATTGAAAATTACGAGCCATGTGACATTTATAACATTGATGAGACCGGTTTGTTTTATAGAGCTCTGCCAGATAAAACCTTAACTTTACGGAAAGAAAACTGCTCTGGTGGCAAAATCTCCAAAGAACGCTTAACAGTTTTGTTGGGTGCCAGCATGGATGGTACAAAATTAAAACCAGTTGTCATCGGAAAAGCAGCCAGACCTCGGTGTTTTAAAGGACTGGATATAAAAAAATTACCTGTAGACTGGTATTCAAATAGAAGAGCGTGGATGACAACCAGTGTCATATCTGATTGGCTTGTAACTTTTGATAAGAAGTTGGGGAGAGAAAAAAGGCATATTGTTATTTTTATGGACAACGCGCCCTCCCATCCCAAAGACTTTCACTTGAAAAATATAGAAATAGTCTTCTTGCCAGCAAACACAACATCGAAATGCCAACCTATGGATGCTGGGATAATTCAAGCATTTAAAATTCAATACAGACAACTAGTTATGAAGCATTTAATCAATAAAATGGAAGCAACTAAAACAAGTAGCGAATTGTCCAAAACAATTGATGTGTTAGATGCAATCAGCTGGGTTAAGCACGCATGGAAGGAAGTTAAAAAAGAAACAATAGTAAGTTGCTTTAATCGCGTTGGATTCAAAAAAGGATCTGCCACAGAGGAAATTGACAACGAAGTTGATTGTGACAATGATGGATCCGATTTGCAGTCGTTAATGCAACAAGCAGGGTTCACAAATGTGACCGCTGAAGACTATGCTCCCATCGACGACCAAGTTTTCACTGAAGAAAGCGAAACAGAAATTGCAAGCATAGTGCGCGAAATTAACGAAGATCATACAGTTGAGGATGACGATGAAGATGAACTGTCCGTAAAAGAAGACGTTAAAACAATTAAAAATGTTAACGAAGCTTTAAGCGTATTAGATGGACTCAGGGAATTTTCAATTAAACACAACGATCCTAAAGGACTAGACTTGGTACACGAACTTAAGATACATTTCGAAAATGAAAGACTTTCATCGATCAAAATATATCAACAGACATCAACCGAACAATTTTTTTAAAGTACAAATTAGGTATGTAATTTTTATGCGAACCTGTTATTTAAATCTCTTTGAGTGTGCAAAACTGTAATATTTGAATTTAACCTGATAAAATAATTGTTTATTATGTATATGTTGGTAAAAACTAGTAAATTAAAAAAAATCTATGCATATGAAAGAGTAGAATTCACACATATTTCATTTAAGATTTCAAAAAACATAAACAAATAACTAAAGTTAATTAAATTAAAAAAAACCTCTGTAAAGCGGACACCCCTCTATTACGGACAAAAAAGTTTGTCCCGTTAGTGTCCGTAATAGAGGGGTTTCACTGTACTTTTCCAGACTCAAGTGATGCGTAACAAATTTCACTGCAAAGGATGTCGGAATGGATTGTTTTGCGAACCGTAACAACCAAGATGTGTTCTTTTCTTGCTTGTGTAGCCTAAGTTTTTTTTTTTTTTTTTTTTTGACTTTACAATGTCATTAATTACTCGACAATAAGTATTTTCTCTCCATTTCATTAGTTGAAAAATACAATTTGGAGTGCAAAAAATCATGAGCGGTATATGATGTTGACAATAACCTACAGTACTGTAAACAAACTCAAAACGAAAATAGCAAAATGGGTAAGATAGCGATTGGCTGAGCGGGTATGATGACGAGAGAAATGATCGTTCGTCATATTGTCCAACACGTTTTTCAGTACCCCTTATATGAGTAAAACTCAAGGCATCAGTATTTAGCCAGATAATGATTGTCAAGATTTATATACTACTGATGCTGTTGAAACGTTAAAAAAAACGAGCTGATGTGTACAACACATGACTTTCTTTTACGCTAATTTAATGATAATAGCGCTTGGAGTAAGCAAGGAAACACTAAATATTTTCACCCCTAATTTCTTGCGAACCGAAGCCAAAAAAAAAAAAAAAAAAAAACGTTTTGAACAGATTTATTTCCCTATTATTGGCAATTTTGATGTGATTCAGTGATCAACTCTTTAAATATCACCAAAATTGGCCGAATTGAAACCAAATTTAAAAATTAAAAAAAAAAACAAAAAAAAAAAAAAACATATTTTTCGCCAAGTTGGCGTCGAAAATTGGCGGCCAAAAGCTTGGCGATATATCGCCAAGTGTTTGACAAATTATTACACCACTTGAGTTAGCATTGAATGATTTCCCCCAAAAAGGTGTAAAAGACCCCCTTAGGAACATCCGAATGCAACCAAAAGAGAAGGTGCACAACTAGACCCCACTAGGAGTCTACGTACCAAATGTCAACTTTCTAGGACATACAGTTTTTGAGTTATGCGAGATACATACGCACAAACGTACATACACACATACGCACATACATACGTACATACGGGCATACGGGTACATACGACGGGTACATACGGACGTCACGAGAAAACTCGTTTTAATTAACTCGAAGATCGTCAAAATGCGTATTTCGGGTGTCTGTACTTTCCTAGGCATATATCCACGTATGGTCGAGTCGGAAAAAAAAAGAAAACTCAACATTAATTCGGGGGTGAGCAAAATGAAAATTAAGGCCGTTTTTTGAGGGAAATTTTTTCGCGAATACAATACTTCCTTTTTTGTAAAAGGAAGTAAAAAAAAGATGCTCTCTTTTCTTTCGTCTTGAGCAGCGTCTCTTAAATTGTGTTCCGCGAAACCCCAGGGTTCCACGGAACTCTCTCAGAGGTTCCATGAGATTTGTATATTTTCTTTTCACACCTTTCAAATTTGTCACTTAAAAAATTGACAAAAATAACTCCTTTTCAAAAATACGTTTACTGTCACTTTCGCATCTAATCTAAGCATTGTTACCCATCTGGAATAGCCACTATAAGAACAATTTTATTTCTCGCCTAAAATAATGCAAATTTTTGACTATCAAAAGCAGCATGAAATGGTGCCTTTAAGGTTTTAACTTCGGAATTTTTTTGAGATCAATCCCAAAACGCCTATTTTTCAACTAGTGTCTCCAAACATAGCATAAAATTGGGTTTTAAAATCTTCACTTTTGAAAAAGTTTCGGAAGAAGCTATTGACTGCCTAATATCGCCAAAAATAGTTTAAAAGCGATTTCTTTCAGGGGGGAACAGGGGGGGGGATTTGGGTTGAACAAATTTCGGGAAAGAGCCCCAAATCCCTCTCCTACAACATTACCAAATATTGCCATAAATTACGATTTTTGAGATAAATTTCAAATATTTTGTTCTTGATACTAGCCACTCTCCCAGTATCTATGGCAAGGCTGTGGTGGCCTGATCGGTAAGGCATCGGACTTGTGACCGCAGGGTCCCGGGCTCTATCCTCGCTGGTCGAAGATCCACTGTCTTCATTAATGGTGACTGGTGGACGTTAAATATGCTCGTAGTCACAAAGTCCTCCAAGTGAAACGATACCTCTGGAGGTGCTGGACAATGGAATGCTCGGTTACAGGTCTGATTCAAAAAATCAGAGCTGTCTTCAGGTTTCCATCCAACTGGTTAAACCACAAATAGTGGCAGGTACGAGGGACTCTGGAGTGAAAAGTATCTATGGCAGCAGTTGAAAGGACAATTTAAGCATTTAACGAGCGATGACCAATTTAAGGAGGAGTACTGGTCACGAGGGTCTAAGTGGTTTAGTTCTGCCTAAGGCCCCTATCTGTACAGCGACTCGAATTCTGTCTGAGGGAACACACAGTGACATCAAAAACTCTGATTTGTAAATCAATAAAAAAAATATATTAAAAAGTAAGAGATTTTTTAGTTTTAAGGTTTAAAGACTTTTTCTTTTTCTACGTAAATTTAAGTGAATTATATACACTTTTGTAGGTAAAGCACATCAGTATGTCTTTTCCTAATTAAGAAGATATTTTTATCATATAAATCATGCATAAATTCTGAGATTATTTATCCCTTTCAAAAATTCTGAGTTTCTCAGAATCACAAATAAAAGTGTACTGGAATTTTTCAATAAGAAATAATAATTAGCAATCATCAATAATTAAAATGATCTATAATTATGTGTCTTTAATTACAATTAGTTGATAGTGATTAATTAGTTGATTTATTGATAGTCTCTTTATGGTAAGAACCAGGGCATTCTCCGAAACAGAATATTGGCTATGCCACTGCAAACTATTTAAACACCAGGGGTTGCACGAAAAAAGTGAGCATTAAAAAGGGTTCACTAATCTAAGAAATTAAGAAACGCTGGTCTAGAGCTTCCTCTAGATCGAACCAAGCCGGCAAGACTATCTCCATAGTCTACTGTTCTCTCTCTTATTAATTCGTCAATTTTTCTCCCATAGCCATCAACTTCCTTGACACTTCTTCCACAGCTCTCTACTAGCTCAGCTGTTTCTCAACTTCAAATCGCCTACAAGAAAACAACCAGGGAACAAATTGAGAAGCTACCTATTTATCACTATTCTCCAGACAAAAGTATGCAAAAAACCTTACCTCGAAAGTCTGCTCATTTCTCAACTGTTCTTCCACTCAGATAGCTTAGAATATCAATAAAGAAAGTTATCGTAGTGAATTTATTTAGAAAAAATCTTTTGGAAGCTTATTCAGTAAGTTACCGCCCTATAGCCAGGGCTAAGGCAGAAACACATGAAATACACCGCCAGCTCAGTCAACTAAACTTTTAAATTTTGAAACTAAACCTTCAAACAATAAAGTTTGTAATTTGGAACAAGAAATGGTGATGACACAACTACTTTTGTTGATGAAATTTATTTATTTATTTATTTCATGTTTAAAACTAGTACATATCGTAGTGTACGAAGAAAAATGTTTGTGAAAATTTTAGACCTTCACTTTAGACTAGCTTAACTAGCTTCTTATAAGGCAAAAACATGAAACTTTCCTTTCATGCGAAAATAACCATTACTGCCCCTTTAGCTTAGTCGTTTATTTCTTCACTAATTTTCCAAATGTCATCCACAGAATCACATGCATGCACGTCTTGATGAAACATTAAATTTCTAGATTGAAATTTGTTGAGATCAAGGAAACGTGCAGCGAAAAGAGCAGTGGGGACGTACGATCATTCTATAGTAACAACTTCTGGTGATGGGATGACGGGTAAAATCCCGGAGTTGTTATGAGTTTTTTCAATTTCTCACCTTTTTTTGACTTGAAAAACCAAGATAATCTATATATATAGGAGCGACGATGTTTCTTTGTTTGTTTGTACCCGATGGCCAGAAGCCCCCATAGCACCTACAACTCACAATTGCTTATTGGCCAGAGTTAATTTCGCTCGCTAATTGGATGAGTTACTATAGCGCGGTCGCTTCCGCCGGGCGTTTCGCTGTATCTATTTTATGTTACATATTTGCGTACTTAATTTAATTAAAATATTGAGGTGTTCCTTCTCTTTTTTTTTTTTTTTTTTTTTGCAAACGTTGCTTTTTGAAAACTACGGGGAACAAGGAGAGAGCTTTTTTTGCGCTATTTTTAAACAATAAAGAGCAGATTTTTAAATGATCTTTGTTGGCGATTTTGGTGTAAAAAAATGAATGACAAAACGCAACTGGAAATAGGTACAGAAAATACGAAAAAGATAGATATAGATTAATTAATACCGCTGCCAAATTTATTTAAACAGCCGCCGTAGGCGGCGAACTTGGCATAAAAAACAGGGGGGCACGGGCATCGCCGTGCGGGTATAGCTAGTATACAAATAAAAAAGGATTAAAAATGAATTTGATTTTAAATTATAACGAAAAAGCAGGGTTTAGCAATATTTGAACGGTGATCTTCCGGAACTAGCTTTCCGTTGAAAGTTATAACTGCTGTTTCGCTAAAAATGGTGTCGTTATATCGTCGGCACTATGCTAAACTAACGAATGTGAAAAATCGTGAATCACGTCTCTCAAATTCAATGATTAAATTAAACGCACTAAATTCCTTTGGCCTCCTTGTATTTATTTTGACCATTGTAGCAGTTACCAAAAGAGCAACGTAATTAATGCACAAAATACTGCAAGAAATTGCAGACACGTGTTTTGGAGTTTCAAGAACAGTAGCGTAACTAGGGGTTGGTAGGAGTGGCTCTCGCCGGGGGCGCAGCAGCCTGGGGTGTGGCATTTCGACTGATTAAAAAAAATTTTTAAGAGTTTTTTTTTTTTTTTTTTTTTTTTGATCATATAGAGAGAATTTGAAAGATGCTTAAAATGTTTTTTAAAAAATTGCAAGAAAAAGAGCTAAAGGGGATAATATAAATTTTTAAAGGTGAAAAAACCTGTAGTTATGTATAAGGCATTGTTTTTTGAACACTGATATAATCTTATACAAAAACTTTTCTTTTGGACACAAAAGAAGTTTTTCTTTCTCTCAAAAATAACAGACGTAAGAATGAAAAATTGATAAAACTTCCCTGGGCAGCACGAACAGCGCCCCATTCTATACCCAGTAGCGTACCATGTGGTTGGCAGGAGTCTCGCCAGGGTTGCAGCAGCCAGGGATTTTTTTATTTTTTTTTAATGATCATATAAGTAGAAAAAAGCTTTTATAAATAAAAATAAAATTCGCAAGAAAAAGAGCTAGTGGGAAAAATGAAAAAATCCTTAAATCTCAAAAAAGGGGAGGGCGGGGATTTTACCCGTGGCGTGAAATACTATTCCGATTCATTGTTTAGCTTAAGCATGCTTAAGTTTTTAGCTAAGCACACAATTTTTAAAAGCACATAATTTGTATACCAGGGAGCGGTAGTAGAGGGCATTCTATACCGGATCATATCATTTTTTTTTTTTTTTCAGGAAAGGGAGGTCGTCGTGTTATAGCATTTTGTCGTGTTATAGCTTGAAGTGTATAATTTTTCGTAGGCTAAGTATTTACTCTCATTATAATAAATAATCTAAGCATAAAAAGCCTTACTTGAACAAAATATTGGGAGCCCTTAATTAGCGAAAATATAGTGCTTTTATTTTGTCTATGTGAATGTTCATGTTTTTTAGTCAATTTCAGATCAGCAATGCTTTTTGTATTTGCTTTGCTTTCCTAATTATAATAGAATTTTTTAAATGTTTTGATTTTTATTTTTAAAAAAATTCTTTCTTTCTTTTAGTAAATGTGTTAATTATGTTTATATTATACATTCTCCTATCAGTTTGAAACAAGTTCTATTAAATGTTAAAGCTGTTTTGAAAAAAAAAATAATAATGATAAATACATTACTATAAACGGAACGGAAAAATGAGTATTATCATTTAATTGAAGATCGTACATTATTTATATTTATTAACGAACTGCAAATGCTATTGGTTTTATTGAATTTATGTGAAATGGTGGAAGTAGAACTAAAATTTTTGGGAAGGAGGAAAATTCTCAATTCGCCGAATGAAATCCCAATTTTACCGTATTTTAAAGATCGAGCATGCACACATATACATTACATCTACTGCGAAGAAACATGAGGCATCATTGAAAACTATTCAAAAAAAAGGAGAATATTTAAGTTGCAATACTGTCTCCTAACTTGTCGAATCAATTAGTCCATGTCCCCCCCCCCCCCCCATCCCTTACAAAAAAAAAAAAAATATGAGATCACGGTGACCTCCGTTGATTTCCCATCAAGGCGACCCTGCGGGGAGGGGGAGGGCGCAATTTCTTAAGTTTGCCTGGGGCGCCAGACCCCGTAGTTTCGTTACTGTTCAAGAAACCCTTTTCTCACTGCAGAAAAGAAAGCTTTTAGATTTAAAATCATCCGAAAAAAACAACGAGAATGCACAGTATATAGCTTAAATAGTAATAGAAGCAAATTAACAAAACAAACAAGACAAAATAAAAGACAAAGCCCAAATTCATTTCATGATTCTCTTTAAGAAAAAACCGTTATGCAATAAATTTCTCAAAAAAAAAAAAAAAACCGTAATAGTTAATTTTGCTGTCCAAATGAAACCGCTAATTAATAAATTAAGCAATTAATTTCATATTCGAAAGAATTTGTAAAGAATCAATTCTTACATGTAGAGAAAGGCAGATTAAGAATGAAACAAGAAAAACAAGAAAAAATAGAAAATTGTTTTGAAAGAAAAAACAAATATGTTGAATATTGCAAAATAAAAAATGGAAATATAAAGAAAAATAAAAACAAAATTAAGAATGTCAGGAAAACAGGGTAAATGCAGGGCTTAGTTAAAGGTTTTACTGAATTTGGATTGTTATTGAACTGTGATGTAGCAGTTTTATTTCATGGAAAAAAAACAATCCTCACGAACTTAGAAATTGCACTTTTATAGCTATGTATAGCTTCATTAATTTTCATCTTAAACTTATGTATGTTTTTTGATATAAATTGGTTATGGTCAAAACCTAAAGCATTTACTTTAAATCCCAATGAGTAGGGTCCTGTCTCAACTCGTGATTGCGAAACACATAATTTGAATTCAAAATGTCAGAATTCAAATGCAGGGCTTAGTTAAAGGTTTTACTGAATTTGGATTGTTATTGAACTGTGATGTAGCAGTTTTATTTCATGGAAAAAAAACAATCCTCACGAACTTAGAAATTGCACTTTTATAGCTATGTATAGCTTCATTAATTTTCATCTTAAACTTATGTATGTTTTTTGATATAAATTGGTTATGGTCAAAACCTAAAGCATTTACTTTAAATCCCAATGAGTAGGGTCCTGTCTCAACTCGTGATTGCGAAACACATAATTTGAATTCAAAATGTCAGAATTCAAATTATTATCAGTTTTTTTTTTTTTTTTTTGACACATTATATTTCTTTTAATGAGCTTATTTTTTATCATTATTTCTGTTTTCTTTTTGAAAGCGAATTAAGATATTTTTCAATGGATAAAAATACATTAGCTGATTTGTTGAAAAGGTGCCACTACTTAATATGTTCTTTTATTCATTTATTTATTTTTATTTATTTACTTATTTTTTACGCATCTTTTACTCCAGATGAGAAAAGCATATTTTATTTCTAGAAACCAGGTTCAAATGTTAAAAAGTTATGTTTAAAATAATTTGCGATTTTCGTTAATTTTGAGAATATTGTTCAAATACTAGAAAGTCGATATTGGTATACGGGAAAGTAGGCTCGTTTAGTTCTGGACAGAACTTCTTGCTTATTAAACAAATTACATTTATCCAGCTTGACTGGCTTATAATTCACAAAATGAAAAAAAAATATGAAAAAGCACAGATACAATTCATACTACAAATTACACTCTTACTTTCTGTACAAAACCTTTTAATTTTGACAAATGTAATAATTGACGCTTTCCTCGCATTTCCATTCATTCGAAAAAAAAGAGAAAACGTTCGTATGCAAATATATTTCTATTGTAAACAATATTCAACTGGATTTTATTGCTATCAAACCTACTTTAAATGATTATTTTACGAAAAACCGTATCAGGATAAAAATATCTTTCTTTGCGGCGTGAAATAATTTTTCAATAATCCATAAATAGGCTTTTCTTGTATTTCCGTTAAAAGACTTCTATTTTTAGGATAATAACCACATCCATACATTAATTTCCACCTTATTTGTCTAAACTGTGGAAATTACTATGCATTGATAAGGATTTTAAACCGTTGGGCGGTCAAGAAGAAAATGACATATAGCGAACGAGAAAGAATGAATTACGCGTGAAGTCAAATAAATGCCAACGTGCTTTTTTTTACGGCCAGAATTAGAGGCAATTTATCAGGATGTCTCAGATGTGAAACCATCACAGCATAAAACTGACTGAATTGGTCGAATCAGTTGCTAAGTAACGATGTTGAATGACGCCAAAAACAAGGCGCATCGTTTTCGAAACTCAGTTAGTAGCTCAGGCAAGAAGTTGACCCATGGTTCGAAACAGACGCGGATGGAACAGGTAATTAATTATAACTTAACAACGATGTAATTTATGCATAATGTTACTCTAAGGTAGCGTTTCTTAATTTCTTTGATAAATAGAACCCTTTTTAATGTCCAGTTCTTTCATAGGATATCTGATTTTTCTGTAATAGTATGGTTTGAACAATAAAACTTTTCTTACAATAAAAACAAAAATTATTTCAAACAGTATTTATTATCTTCAAAAATAATTTCTAATAATTAACAGAAATTTTCCAAAAAATAACTTGAAACAACTCGCCTGAAAAAATTTTTTTGCACTCCTGTACGACAAAGAAGTTCCTCATGCTTGTGTACTGGTCGATGGTCGAGCATTGACGAAAAAGGCTTTTTATCCACAATTCATTTTAACATTTTCTTTGCTGTTCCAAAAATACTCATAAAAAACTTTTTTAAACTTATTTTTAGCATTTTTTAACAGACTGATTTCAAATTGAAAGAAAGAATACAAGCATTTGAAGCCCTTGAGTGATCTCTATGGAACTCCAGGGTCCCGCGAAAGACGAATTGAGAAATGCTGCATTAAGGGTATAGAAGATAGATAGAATAGATTATGCACATATATATAAGATATTACAGTATGACTTCGATTTAATGATACCTGATTTAATGATTTCCTCAATTTAACAATGCATTTCACTGGTCTTGATTTGACTGAATTGAATGTCTATGTTCCTCGATTTAACGACATCCTGATTTAAGGGGGTCCGGGACACAAAAATCGTCAAATTTTGCATTTTTTTTCCATCATTTAAAAAATTTCCCCATTTGCTTCTGCTTAAAAGGACGTTTGAGTCTTGTTTCTATCTTAATAAGAACGAAAGATGTAATTATTTTGTTGCATGCATTTAACTATTATTAAACTTAACCTAAAAACTTGAAACGCGTTTTTCTCCATGATGCAATTTTTCCCGATTTTTTGCATTCAAACACTTATAAGTCAAGAACCAATAAAGATAAAGTAATGAAATTTGGAGCATATCTTTTTCAAAGCGTTTACTTTGACTTTTATTCAGCGAATTTGAAAAAAAAAATGTTTTCTGTAAAAAATATGATTTTTTTAAAAGTAACTTTGAAATTTTTCTTCAAATATTTTCTATTTTTTATTGAATTTATAATTTTTAAATCGCCGAATAAAAACTAAAGCTTAGATATTTGTGCATAATTTTTTGAAAAAAATTTGAAAATTGATCAAGAATATTTTGAGTTTTAGCACAATTTCAATTCCACTTTTTAAAAAAACGAATTAAATTTAAATAATTTTTTTTAATATTTATGTTATGATTTTGTTTATCAAATAGATGGTGAATCAGTGCAAAAAATTTCAAAACTATAAACTGTTTAAAAATTTTTTTTTTTTCAAAATGTGTCCGTTACCCCCTTAACGATAACCTTTTCCAGTCCCTTGACAATCGTTAAATTGGAGTTATACTGTACACGTATTTTGTTGCTCGAAGTTGAAAGAATTTTGGAAACATTGTTTTAATATAGAAACCTACGAAAATATTTTCCGAAGCTCGCGCAATAACAATATTTGAGACGGTTTTTTTTCCCTGAAAACATTTATACCAAGAGTAACTTTCGCGAGCAAATCTTTGTATAAATGAAACACAAACTCCAAATGTTTATATCCGGTGTAAACTTGGAACTACCTTATCAATTTCGTTAAAATTTTCAGTTTGTGAAAATTTCAACAAAAAATGGAAAGAAATACACCGTTTCAAAAAAAAAATCGACGAATAAATCTTTTTTTATTCTAAATTCAGCTTTAGGACTCAAAAATGGACCTTTGTACTCAAAATAATTATCATATTGTCTTGTTGTATCGTTTTGATATTGGAAAGCGCGGAAAAAATACCTCCTTAGAAGATTTTCTATCTTCGGTCCAAAAGAACGAAGGACCTTAACTATCGAGGAAAAATGTTATAAGCATTTAGTAACGGAGGACAAATAAATTTCTTCAAATGTTTTTAGGCTTCTCCGATAATGGATCACTTAAATTTTTCCCCCTTTTGATATTATTATTAATTTTCTTGTTATTTAACGTCTATTTATTTGTTTGATCCCTGGAGACGTTCGCTAAAAAAATTATTTTGAATTTATGATTGAAATTTTCGTTACTGTTCTATAGGTTTAATAAAT
The DNA here is from genome assembly GCF_026930045.1 of Uloborus diversus. Classification (NCBI taxonomy): domain Eukaryota; kingdom Metazoa; phylum Arthropoda; class Arachnida; order Araneae; family Uloboridae; genus Uloborus; species Uloborus diversus. The sequence continues at coordinate 123,804,327 of NC_072733.1, forward strand.
GCTATGCTGTGGCCATTTTCTTGGACAAATGAAATTCTTCAACTTTTTTTTAGCTTTTTCGAAATGGAGGATTCAAAATTTTCACCTTTTGATAATTCTTTGTCATTTAAAGTCTATTTGTTTGTGCAACCTACAGACGATCGCTAAAAATTTTGATTTTAATTTATAACTAAAATTTTCATTACTGTTGTATTTAATCTAACCGGGGGCTAAAATTTACTCCTTTAACGTTAAAATAATCAATTAACTAAGGTTTTGAAGCACAAAAATTGTAAATTACTGCAGACACGTGTTTTGGTGTTACAAGGAAGAATAGTCTTAGCCGATGTGAATTTCGAGGAACTGTCGTTGTTATTCCGATGGGGAGTTTATGGAATATTGTACTTATTCAAAAGGAAATTTTTTGGTGCTGTTTTCTCAATCTTATAATATATATATATATATATATATATATATATATATATATATATATATATATATATATATATATATATATATATATATATATATATATATATATATATATATATATATACTAGCCGCCTGCGGCGACCAGCTGGTCCGCCTTTTTACGCCATTCGCCTTTTTGCGCTAGGGTTGCAAGCCTTCGGCGGCTGCTTGGACAATTTAGCGACGGTATTAATCAATGTTTTTCTCTATATTATCAATATTATTATTCGACTTTTTACGCCAATGTTGCCGCCTTCGGCGGCTGCTTGAATAAATTTCGTGGCGGTATCAATCAATCTATATCTATCTATATCATTAGTAGTTTGAATAAAATATTTTCTAGACCTATCTCCAGTTCCGTCGTTTGGAATATTTTTAAAGGAAGGTGAGGGGAGACACAAACGGCGTACTCTTCATGCAAATTTAGTCGAAAAATAACAAAATGCAATTCCACTTTTATGTGAAAGCATTGTTTTTTCGAAGTCATTGTGTGTGTATGTGGGGGGGGGGGGGGCATTGACACCTCGTTGAAGTTCCTTAAATGACGGGCATGTCTCTTTCTTTGCTGTCTATTTACTATATCGACCTCTATATTTGTTTATCTATCTATACGATCTATGCATATCTATCGCTGACAGTAATTAACAATCTTTTTTTATTTATATAAGTATTAATTCGAAAAAAAACATTTTTTGTCCACTAAATCTCTATCTCTATATCTACCTAATGACGCCTTCGGCGGCTATCTACCTTTACGATCTATCTCTAAGTTTTCTTATCCATCTCTATTTATTTTAACTTCCCCGCTCATTTCCTAATAAAAACAAAGATTACTCAAAAAACCGCTTTTTTATTTAAATAGAGCAAAAAAAAAAGTTATCTCCAAAATTTCCCGTTGTGTGCAAAAAGTAAAGAAGTAAAGTAAGTGGCAAAGAAAAAAAAATCTCGCTGTTTTTATTGAATTAAATGCGCACATCTATGAAATCTAACGTAATATAGGTACAGCAAAAAGGTCCAGCTTGGGGATGGGGGGGGGGATGGAAAAAGAAATAAATGCAATCCCTAAATTAAACAAAAAAAAAAGGAAAGAAAAAAAAGCAAGCGCTGCCGGAAAAACACGTGGTCATCACGTCATAAAATGTAAAAGTAAGCTATATAGTAAAAAAAAAAACATTGTTTGTGATTAAGATTCCGCCGTAAATATCGAATCGAAATCCAAGTAGTGACGTCAGAGGCATAAAAGATTGAAGAATGCTTTTTTCGAGCGATGCGTAGAAATACATGATGTGTTCAGCATTAAAAAAATTGTAAAAAAAAAAAACTATTGCGTATTTTTAAGAACTTTTTTCTTCTGAAGAGGGCGAAATGTTTTTACTATTACCAACTTAAATTTTAGAAATGAGGCTTTGATACTTCTCGTAGGATGATATTACAAAAATATCAAACCCAGAAAAAAATGCAAATTGAAGGTTTTTTTCAAAAATTCATAAAAAATACAAAAATTGCTCTATCTTCAAAACTTTTTCATTCATCGTATTTGAAATTAAATTTCCAACACAATAGTACAAACAAAAATTTGTGTGGTGCAATTGGTTCGGGGTCTGTGAGGTAAAAAGTACTAAAAAAAACGCAAAAAAACACATAAAACATTAAATAACTTTTTTTCTAATTAAAATATCAAAAATCGAAGGTGCACATCTTCGGCAGAAACTGTACCTGTATACCAAATTTCATCTTTCTAGGCCTTACCGTTTTCCCGGGAAGCGCGCCACACACACACACACAAACATCTTATTTTATTATATGTATAGATATATATATATATAATGGTTCTTCTTATTATTATTTACTTCCTAATTCCAATGGAGACTCTCAGGAAGGTTTTTCATTTTTTAAACGAAGGAAAGTTTTGAAGACTATTGTCCCATTCTAATTAAATTTTTCGCAACTTATGTGTTTTTTAAAATTATTTCTCAATTTTAATCGGTATGGGTTCCTTATGGAGGCCCTTGGAGGGGCTTGGGGATAAGTCATGAAGACGAAAGGATAAGTTGGTAATTGGTTTTAGGTGGATTGGTAATAGATTGGGCAGGTAGAAGCTTTGGCTTTTGTTTAGCGTAACTAAACATTCTATTCTCTGTTCAGCTAAGGGCTCAGATTTAAATCTGACTTTCCTAAACAGTCAATAAGCGACCAGTTAGTTGTATCTACTTTCGGATTAAATTCAACCAAGTGACATAACTTTATTGTCCATGGTTGTCTACAATGGCCTGAACCGTAGCCCAACACCATATACATACACCAATACATCATAAGCGTCGGAACCGGGGGAGCTGAGGGAGCTTGAGCTTCCCCTGGAATATTTCAGACCGGCTTAGCTCCCCCGGAAAATTCTTGCGCTGCTGCTTTTTGCCGTACATTGTTTACCTCAAACCTGATTTCAAAAATTTGATCTGCCTTTTTTGGGAATTTCGGAATTTCTACCCAATGCAGTGAGCAACAAAAGCAGTGAGCAGACGGAGAGGTCAGTGCACTTGAATTCACCTTCACCTTTTTTTTTCACTGTTTAAACACTCTTGATTGCCGAAATGCGGGAAAGTGAACTCTACTCCGCGGCCTGCGAAAATCAGTACCAGTCAGAGGTGTAGCATAACCAAACTTTTTTTTTTGGAGTGGGGGGGGGGGCACCAGAGCCATCACCAAGAAGGGTTTTGCTACCCCCCCCCCGCCCAGTTTTTCAGAAATAGCGTCACCAATTTCATATTAGTAATGAAAATAAAAGCAGAAAGGAAACCTTTACGATCTTAAGAACATGTAATAGAAATGATAAGTGAACAAATAGAATAAAAGTGTCAAAAAGAGTTTTTTCTGCAAAATTTGAAAGCAAATGCAATCTCTGAATATTATTTAGGAACATCCAAGCAAGGTTATGCATTATGATTTACCTCTGAGGAGCGCTGAAACGAACGTTTCGAATATTTCTTAATGAAAAGAAAGTATACAGTGTTTAGTACAAATCTATGACAAGCGTGTCAAGTAAAAAATGAATACGTAAATAAACATAACTTCATAGGGGCAGCCGGCATTTTTAAATTTCTTTTTCTTTCTTTTTTTTTTTTTTTTTTTTTGTAAAAATATCGTCATGAAAATAGTGATTAAGTAGAGAAAAATATATGTGCCACCAAAATACATTTCAATTACAGAAAAAGTTGAAACAGAGTAAGGCGAGATTTAAAAATGTCATGACTAGTCACACCACTGCTAGTGTTCTAGTTCTAAGTGTTTAAATACAAAAGGCGAAATTAAACACAAATTTTATAGCGACGTTCTGGAGACATGACATCTAAAACAAAAGAAAGTGTAAAAACTAAGATAAGTCTGAACTACCAAAAAATTCAATATGTTAAAAGTTTTTTTTTTTTTTTTTTTTGACGGGGGCCGCAAACGCTTGTATTTCAAACAAATAAAAATATAAGGCTAGAAATTGAAAATTTCATTATAGAAAAACCAAACCACTCAAATAATTTTAGAAATGAATAGCAGCTGACAGCGAAGACACATTGGCTTGGTTGGATAAAGCAGCGTGCTTATGAGGGAAAGGGTGGGAGTTCAAATCTGGGCCGAAAAATATCGTTTTAATGGGTTTTTGTTTTTTAGCAGAATTTTAATCCAAGTTTCCACTAATATGCAAAATTCTAAGCTGTATATCTGTGGCTATTAAAATCAGGAAACAAAACATTGATTTTAAGAGGGTAAATCGAAGTTTGACTTTGCAGAAGGATAAATTTCAATTTAATTTGCTGCTTTAGTCTATAGCAGCTTTGGTCTATAGCATCTCGAGGTTGCATTGAAATCAGAAAATTCTTCCTTTGAACTCGAATGCTTCACGTGGGTCAACTAGTCATCTAAAATTGCGTTTCTGGAATTTCACTATCGGAAAATTGCTGAAGACAGATCCCGAACCTCTCCTCCCAGTAACATAGTCAAATGTCATCTAAAACTGCGTTTTAACAACTAACTTCGAAAATTTTATTAATGAGCTTCAGCCCTCCCCCTCCACCCTCCACCTCCGCCAATATAATTTAAAATAATCTTAAATTTCGTTTAAGGCCTTACCTTTCAAATAATTACTGGGGTAAAGCACCCGAAAACTCACCCCTAACATCATTAAAAGTCAAATAAAATTGTTTTTGGAGCTCCAATTTGGAAAAATTTCCAGTCTTCATAACGATATCAAAGATGGCACACAGCTGCGTTTCTTAGATTGTTCATTTTCGACAAATTTTTGGGAGGGGGGCCCCGGATTTCTCCTCTAATTAACATCTCCTAATAATGACTAAAACTGCGTTTTCATAACAACAATTTTGAAAAAATTTGCAGGACGAACCCTAAAATACCAACCTTCTTAACGTAATTAGAGAAAAAATATAAAATTTTTCAAGTTTCAATTTCGAAAAATGCCGAGGAAAACGCTCCCAGGCCACTTTTCCACCCTAGCATTAACAAAGATCATCTAGAATACATTTTTAAGACCACACAAATTAGAAAAAAACATCCTATTTTTTATTTTTGGGCTAATTTCTTTATAATTCTGGAACAAAAGATTAAAGTGTCTAGCAAGCTGGGGGTGGTGAGTCAGTTTGGTATTTAAATATGAATAGCATGGGTACTCCAGACATAACTAAAAAATATTGCTAAGGTTGTTTGTACTTGTTCAAATAATTTCAACTTTCCAAAAACTTATCTCATTTTAAGTTATCTGACCGTAACCCCTCAGATTATACTTTACGAAGTTACAGTTATTCTTGTTTTTTTTTTGCTTTCTAAATTACGATTTTTTCGTCACTTACAGATATATTTTCATGACAAAATTGTTACTTTTCATCTACTATTGCAGAAAAAAAAAACCCAACAATATTATTATATTAATATTTTATAGTTTCTATCAAAGACTTTTACAAAATCTTATCTAAACAATACAATATATAACGAATACTTCCTTTTAACACATTTCCAATGTTCTGTTTCTCCGCCCTCCTGTTTCATCTATTCTCCTTTTTCTAGTTCTCAGAAAATAAGAAATTCTTCTAAATGCTACGCTGTCGAAGCCTCCCCTTTCCTCCAAAATTATTAGAGCACCTCAAATTTTGTTTTCAAGGGTCCGATTCCCTGAAAATTACCGGAAGAGAGTCCCTGGATACCTTGCCCTCCAACAACATGTTAGATTATGTAATGTTCCGTTTTGAGACTTCAATTTAAAAAAATTGCTGGGCCCCTAACGCCAAAAAAAAAAAAAAAAAAAATCCACAGTCGCGTGTTTTAGCGACTACAATTTCGAAAAAATTAACGAGAAGGAACCTTTGAACCTTTTCTGATAACATCATTGAAAACGCTCTCTAGGAGGACTTCAAGTTTAAAAGTTTCCAAAGTAGAGCCCTAGTACAGTCCTTTCCTCTGACATCATTGAAGGTTGTCTACAATTACGTTTAAGACTTCAAAATCGAAATATTGGGCGAGAGATGTAAATCGATTCGAAAAATCGATCGAGGACAATCCTTCGAGTCATATTTTCACTAAAGTCAACAAATATGGTATACAATCGCGTTTTTAAGACATTAATTTCGAAAAATTTTCAGGGAAGTTATTCAAACCTTTTCTCCCTTTAACATTACCAAAGATCGCCTAAAAATTCGTTTTTAGAACAAGAATTCTGAAAATTTTCCGGGGGAAGATCCCCGAAACTTCTCTATTTCTACATACTCATCATAGAGTACTGACTGATCTTCTTTAAAAACCAGAAGTTTTATCACCTCATTCTCTCCACAAACAATTAATACAAGATAAAAAAAAAGAGATGGAAGCTTCGAAGCTAATTTCATATGTAGAAAAAAAAAATTTAAGCCCCCCCCCCACCAAATTATCTTAAGAGGCCACTGCTTCTGCCCCTTACATACCAGACACTTCTCATAATGTGTTCCAGCTCCCCCTAATAGGGAAGTATTCGATTTTCTAATTTTATTTTTATTTGATAGAGTAACATACATGAACATCATCTGCGAAAAAATTTTTACGATACGACTAATACTTTTTTTTTTAAATAATTTTTTAAAGTTCACGCGCGAGTGACGTCATTTGCTTGTAAGTCCTTTGACTGACGTCACTGCCGCGCTGCGAGGCGGCGGGGTTGGCTAGGACAAAGAAGTGCTTGGCGATTTTTGGGGGAAGGCGCGGGAAAAACAAGAGCCTTCTAACAGCAGCGCGCATAAAAGGCTAGTGAAAATCCTTTGCTGTCTGTAGGGTTTAATGCATTCTGCGATTGTTTTTAATTTGATTTTCTTTGTCATGGCTAGTAGAATCAATTACAAGTATTGCTTCGTTCCTGGATGCGTATCTACATCTAAAAAAACTCCTCACAAGCGATTTGTTATTGTTCCGTCCCAGCAGGATCTTCGAAAGAAGTGTTTTCAAGTGTGTTTATTAATTAAAATTTGAAAATGAAAATTTGCACTTCATTTTAATTAAAAACTATGTCAAGTGAGAAATACAGTTTGAAATATATGTTCACAACTGTTCATAAATACAGTCGGACCTCCATATATCGAACTTCCACATATCGAAGTTTTTCTATATATCGAAATCCCAGCAAATTTCTATGTTCATTACATAGAAAAATTGTTTCTATATATCGAAAAAGTCTCTATATATCGAAATTTTTTTCGAGACATTCGTAGGTTTTTTTTCCACTTTAGACTTTGTCTTATGAAAAATGAAGATTAGGGGAGAAAATTATGTTTACTAAAGGTTGCTAAGAAACTCATAAGAAATCTGGGTTTGAGGGGTGTGCAGATAGGTCGGTGTTCCGTTCTGGGGTTCTTAAATTCCGTCAAGTTCATTTCAAATCTTAGTTGTAACCAGTATCACTAAAATGAGTTTCAAGTTATCTCTTTTGTCTGTTAGTTGTCATTCCTAGTCTTTTTAGCTTCAGTAAAAATCAATCAAGTTAAGTAGATTGATTTTTTACTTTTCTCTCGATTACATTGTTAAAACGAAAATCCCCTATTGTGGCGGTTCAAGTTGAATTTCCGAAGAATGAAGGTGTATGAAGGAGCAAAAATGTAATTTCTGTTAAATTTTTAATTATTAACTTTCATTTAATCCGATGCTTGTTTAAATTAGCAGTTGGGTTTCATGCACGAAAATTAGTTTTAATTTTAATGTTTTAGGATATTTTTATGATAAAATAAGAGTGTTTCTATATATCGAAATTTCTATATATCGAATTTTTTCCGGCAATTTGCTACTTCGATATATGGAGGTCCGACTGTAAATGTTTAATAAGCATATGAGATATTTTTAAAAAAAAAATGCAAGTAAACAAAGGAATTTAAAACCTGCACAATAAACTTAAATAGAAAGTAATAGATGCATTACTATTTCCATTTTAATAACAATGCAAAAACTATTAATACTTTCTTTTTAACATACAAACTATCTTCAAATTTTAACTATTACAAATTGATAATTTAAAAATACATTTTCAGTTTATCACCAGAAGCGTTTCTATATATACAAGACCTTTCTCACCTGCAAAAAGGTACTTATTTTATGAAATGAACACCATTTTCAAATTTATTATTTTTATCAAAAGAGCAAAAAAATATATTTTTCCTTTTTTTGCTAAGTTGCACAAAAACTCAAGGATAATTAACATGTATTAGTGGATTTAAAACAATTTTCCACAAAAAAAAAGCAGATCAACTTTTATTGCCAACAAAGCGAAAAATTTTCATGCAAAAACTGCTGTAAAACTTAGCACTGGAATCACTTGCAGTAGTAGGGTTGTTACAAAATGCGCGCCTCATTAAAAGCCGCCAAGTAAGAACTGGAATAGCGCTCTTACATTGTAATTTATATATTCAGATAAAAAAACCATCGACACACAAATGGAAACGATCAATCTTGATAAGGGAAACTAATGCGAATAATATGAACTGCAAACATAGACGGATATGTACGTACAATTTGAAAGAATAACAATGGTGAAACTTTGTTGTCTCACTCTCTGTACTTCTAGGATATTAAATCTCTCGTCCTTTCGAAAAAAGTCAAACACCATGAATGACTTTACTTGAGGAAGGTTATTGGATTGACCTTTCGTGAATCCTAGCCCCATGATGGAAAAAATGCTGGTTAAATGCTTTAAAAAGGCTGAAAAAGACAGTGCTATTCACCTCTTGGTAGGCGCAACACGGCATGGAAATGGAGCTCTGATCGGAACAGGGAAATGACGTCAGCTGCTGACGTTTAGGCCACACCTCTTTTTTGCGCATCGCTCTTTAAAAAATTCATAAAAAATCAATCGTTGGTTTTAAAAATCCGGCCATGGTGAATTTTTGTGTTTTGTAAGCCTGTCAACATTGTGCAATAGTTAAAATTGGAATATTTGATAGGTTGATACTTCCCTATTTTACAAAGTTCCTACGCCTCAGCGCAATACTTATGTGAAATAAAGGAAATAGATGACAAAATTGTTGATAGCACATTCGATTATAAACAGTGGACTACTACAGACCAATCGTTGTAACTTGTTATCTTTGACAGGGCGCATTAGTGATATCCTTAAAAGGTTAACTGATAAGGTTGTAAAACTAAATCACATCATTTTCTGGCCGAAATTCCGTCCCAATGCTTAAATAAGCAATAGAAAAAAAACAACTTCAACCAAGTGAATGCATTATTACAGACGATTTTGTGAGAACTAAACCTTTCGGATTCAAAATGAAATTCAATCCTACCATTGGGAGAATCGTTGAGATGAAATAGAAGGAGTAAAGACTTTCATTTGTGAAGCTAAGACTCCAAGTCACGTGATTGTAATAGATTTTAAAGCAAAGCATTCGAAGAAATCAGGCTTCTTTCACTTGTGTCACGCAAAACGTGTCAGCCATTTGTCGTTGTTGAGTCAAGTGACTTGGGATCTTTGGGTCAGCTTTTGCTAAAGATGATTGAACTTGCTCCCTCCATTTAATAATTCCTGCTGTGCATGGAGAATGTACAAGCTCAGAACCATGAACCATAATCTTAGGTCACTTGGTTAGATTTGATACAATTGTAACACAAACCTGAGGCAAGTAAAATTAATTAGTTGCTTATTGATTCTTTAAGAGTGGCAATTTTAATCCCGAATCCTTCGTTGAACACATGATAGGATAGTTGATAAAGCTAAATAAAAACAACGGCTTCTTCAGGATTGGTTGGCAGAATGGAAATCAAACCTACGACAATGCCTCTTCCTTTCGTCTTCATGGCTGAAACCCCCCGATCCCTCCAAATGCCTCGATAAAGAAATCATACAGATTAAAATACAGTGATTTCAAAATTTAAATAGAAGCACTTTTATATTATGCAATGCTTTTAAGTACGAAACATGCTCCACTAAATCCCTCACAGTTGATGATCATTTTTGTGATTTCAAGTGTCTGTATCTGACGGACCAATTTGAATAACATAATGAAATTCGCACATTGTAAGCATTACATATAGAAGTTTTATCGTGGCAAAATTCATGGAAATGCTGCTTCCCTTTTAAAGTTATGAGCTGTCAAAAAAGATGATTTTTGTAAAGTTTCGAATGTTAAATGGTTATATTTCAAAAACAAAGAGAAAAAACAACCCGGTTTTTTTTTTTTTTTTTTTTTGAAGAGCATGTTTGTATGCTGAAATGTCGCATGTAAAAAAATTACAGTATTATTTTGTTCTTTCCCTTCATAAGATACATTTTCAAATACTCGTATTTTGCTTAATATTTCACCTTGTTTTTTTTTTGTTTTTTTTTTTTTTTTGACAGCCCTCATATTTTTTTAATCCCAATAAAACCATAAATTTATATAACATAAGCAGAAAAACTTCTACAGGTTTCATTAGTTTTCAATTTTTTTACATATCTGTACTAGTTTAAGAAATATTTAGTAAAGCATTGAGTTTTTCAAAAACTGGCTAACTCGCAGTTTTTGACTCACTATAACTTACGAAAAAGTGAAGATCGGTCTTTTTTTTAGAAAATGGCTTTTAGTAACTCTATTACGTATGTATCTATGTACAATATATGAAAAAATTAGAGATGGTGCTGCAATCAAAGTTACTCAGCAGAACCAAAATAACAATAAAATTTCTTTCTGAAATAAAATTTATTCATTATAACTGTACCATGATTTCATTTTAGGATTTGTAGGACTATGGCTATTTGTTGGTCATAACTTAAAATAAAAAAATATTAACAGCACCAACAGTAAACTTTCGATTATCGGCGGTCGGATTATCCGTCAATCTTTTCACAATTTTTTTATTCATTTTTTTAACTTGTGATTGTACTATTGTTCGCTTTTAGATTTTATGTATATTTTTTATATTCAATGCTAGTAAGCGAAATGTAGCAATGTTTTTACATATAATTTAAATGTATGTATGAGTGTTATTAATATTTTTTAGCTATTGTATACACTAAGTATAGTTTTTTTACCTATTATTTGGATTATCCGCAGTTACCGTGCCACCCTATTCCGCGGATAGTCGGGAAATTACTGTATTAAAATTATCAAGACCGGTCTAACGTGTCCCATGATCCAACGAGCCCCTACTTCCCCAACACGATACCTGTAAGGACTGTTATGATCGACCCCTTCCCTCATAGTAGGTGAATTCTGACTGCACTACTAGTGGTTGTAACTGAGAACAAATTCTTAACTATCAATTAGTTTTATACAAAGAAGTAATGCCAAATTTTATATGCTATCAAGACAATAAAAATTTCTTGAGAAATTAATTATAATTGATATGTATTAGTACGTAAAAAAAATAATTTAATTCATGTTAAACTATAGGTAACTTTACTAATGAAAATAATTTCTTAACATAGCTGACTCTCATCAAATTCAATTTAATTTACTGCACCAGAATAGATACTTCGTTTCACAAAATTGCATAGCAAAAACCAGGTTTTGAAACATTATTCCCATTTAATGTCAAGTTTTTGCTCGAGAATAATTTAAAATTGTTTTAGTTATATAATTAATAATGATAAAACCTTTAATCAATATTCTGATTTAAGTCTCAATTGTATAATGTGCAAAATTGTATCAATTTTTAGTATATTTTTGAAAATGATTAACCCTACTTTTTCTTTTTATAATGTACACAGTTTACAGTGTAGTATAGGGTACTTCCATATTTAGCATAGCTGCAAGTATTGAAGTATTTTATTGCTTCGCTATATAGAATAAGCCCGTGAGGCTAAATCATACACTATAGCAGCAAAAATCTTTGGAAATTCAAAAATTGACATTTTTAAGGATTTCTCGAGAATTAAGGGTCCTGTAACTTTTGTCTCATAATAAGATATGCTCGAGCTGTCATTTTCAATAAGTATTATAACACCTATGGATTTAGGGGGCCAGCGAAAAATTGAAGAAAACAAAAAGGTTTTTTGATCATCCTTCTTCGTAGATAGAATAGATAAAGCAATGAATTTCAGAAAAAAGTTAACTATGTGCAATAATTTTATGGATTTTCGTGAAAGTATTATGTTTATGAAGATATAAGCCTTTTTTTTTTTTTTTGAAAATATCAATTTTGTTTGTAATTTGAATTTGTCGTCCTGACTTCCCGAATCCTTGGAAAACTTGATTGCATACAAGAGAATCATATGCTTAAATTGGAAATACATATTTTGAAAATTTGAGGAAATATGAATATTTAAAGCAGTTAATCTCATTGCGCATGAGCGAAATATATCAATTTATAACTTCCGATTTTTTTTTTTTATCCAAATGAATTTGACAACTTATGAAAAAAAATTCCAGTTGAATATCTGTAAAAGTTACAAAGCTATATGAGTGATTTAATGAGCCGAATTTCAATCATTTTCGGAAAGACCACGAAACGTAAGGGATTGTTTGCAAATTTGCACCACGTACTTGTTCAGTCGCTCAGTAAAATTCGTTATAAAAACAGGTTTTTTTTTATGAAAGATCCCTTATGATTCGTTGCATATCCAAGAATACATAATCGAAAAGCGGCTCATTAAATCCCCGATATTTTTCTAAATTTTAAAGATATTGTAACTGGGATTTTTTTTTATTAAATTGCCCAATTCATTTGATTACATAATGTTAAGAGTTTAAACTGCTATCGTTCGCGCATGCGCAGTGACAAATTAACTGCTTTTAATTCCCATACATCATAAAATTTTCAAATTCAAATTATAGTATATCGATGCTCTTGTTTGCTATCAAGTTTTCGGAAACCTTGGTGAGCCAGAATGGAAAACTACGTGTTAGGAGCCAAAAACAGGCGAGCAAAAATTAATATATTTGAAAGAAATGCTATCTTTGGGAATATAAGCAATACTTTCACGAAAATCTATGAAATGATTGTACGTAGTAAGCAAACTGATTTTCGAAATGTGCAGCTTATTTCATGCTATTCACGATAAATAATAATGTAAAAACTTTTTTGTTTTCTTCAATTTATTACCGGTCCCCTAAATACATGAGTGGCTTGATTTTTGTTGGAAAATGACAGCTGGATCATACATTTTATGCGACAAAAATTACAGATCAATTGGTCAATTTCTAGTGAAATTTGTAAAAATGTGAATCTGTGCAAGTGCATTGAAATTAATGAGCAATAGTGTATATTTGATATTTTTTGGATGAAAAATGATCGCATTTTAATCTATTTTCTTTTTACCGTTAAAGATATCAAGACTCGACAAGCATATTTTTTCAGAAACTGAACATTGTATATAAATCAAAGCATTTTATTGTAACGAAAATGAAAGTAACTAATGAGAACAGGTGAATTCCCCAACTATGAAAGGAAACAGACTCCAAAATTAAAGTTTGTTGATCGAGAATAAAGGGAAACTAAAATTAGACGAAATAAACGGCAATTATCAAAAAGTTGCCCAAATGATGATTTGCACGAATGATGAAAATTACATTAGCTCGGAAAATAATTGCCGACTCGTTGCCAATTTGAGACTCCGAATAAGCTACTTTGCAGAGAGTCATACCTTATTAACAAGCCTTGAAATATTTTTCGCTAAAATATTCATTTCTGTGTTCAAGTTGCATGTGTCGAAAATCATTCATGCGCATCTATCACGGTCAAGTGAACGCTTGACTGACGTAAGTACTTCACAGGAGTATAATTTTCTTTCTAAAGCAGCATATAAAAAGGAATGCTCTGTTCCTAGTTTAATTAGTAGTAGATAATATTTCAATATTGGCGCTACTAATGGTATTAATTATGTGTTTTAAAGAAAATGTACTGGGCAGAAAACATTACCAATTAATACAATTACAGTAAAATGGACAGTACCCAAGAAATTATTAAATTGCTAATTGAGGCTAAAGAATAATTAAACTACATCGCAATAAGGCAGGAATTTTTTAATGAAATGAACTTAGCATTGATGAAAATGAGAGATATAGAAAACTCGATGATGAAAATGAGAAACATAAAATAGATATTTCTATATTGGCGCTAAATGGTATTAATTATGTGTTTTAAACAAAGTATACTGGGCAGAACGCATTACCAATTAATACAATTACAGTAAAATGGACAGTACCCAAGAAATTATTAAATTGCCAATTGAGGCTGAAGAATAGTTTAACTATCTCGCATTAAGGCAGGAATTTTTTAATGAAACGATCTTCGTATTGATGAAAATTAGAGATATAAAAGTCTCGTTAATGATGAACTCTCCTATTGCTTCCGACAGAAATCTTCTTCATTGAAGCTTTTTTTTTTTTTTTTTTTTGGCGTTTCGTGTAATTAAAAATTCTGTGGACTCGAACACTCAAGAATGTCAGATGTAAAGAATCTATTACAGTCGAACTCGCTTATAACTTATAACGAGTACGAAAGAATCGTGATGTAATGGTCATTATAACCGAGTGCTTGTAAAAGAAAAAAAACGAGTTTGCGAAAAACATCATAAAAATCATGCGTACACCTACTTCCTTTTTTTTTTAATTTCTGCATAGTACCAACGAAGATGGTTAACTTGCTTTGAATTGCCTTATTCTTTCTTAATCGTGTTATTGCTTTCGAGGTATTACCATTTGCATCCTTGGCTTCGAAAAAGGTTTTTCTGCATATCAAAAGTCATTGAGTATGTTGAGGGCTGTTGAAATTCAAATTCTTCACATTTGTTATTTGAAAAGACTCAACTTTTATTTTCTTTGAACACTTTTATTTCAGATCGTCTAATTTCCTTCGTAGTCGGAGATTATAGGTCTGTTATTCTCACCCCCCCCCCCAATTAACTTACTGTAGGGAGTTCTTTAATTAAAAGTACTCAGAGGTAAGTAAACAACTATAAATTTATTTACATTCTAAAAATTCTTCAAAATTAGACGTAACTCTACAAAACACAACGATCGAATTCTGAAAATTGTTTTTATACATTTCTTTTGTCAATACAACATTAACAAATATTTTCTGTCAGCGGTGGTCTGTAGTCGAAAAATTTACTTGACTATAACAAACTGCCTACCACGAACTGAAAGTTCGTCTTCAAAATTCTATGTACAGACGAAATAAATCAATTATATAAAAGTTCTTATAAATATTTAGAACTATCAAATACTTTTTAATAGAGTACAGAAAATCAAGTGACGTTCCTATTCAGAGTCACAACTGACTACAACTGTATTTATGTCGAGGACTGCATACGAAGTGCCTTGCCACCATTATTTTATATACCGATAGATGGCAGCACCATCACCGGATCGAACAGTTAACGAGAATTTAGAACTAGTCCAGGAACTAATAGCTACCTAGTGTTCCACTTCGAGACCAGTTTGTAAGCTCCGCAGAGAAAATAAATTACTAACGAAAACATGTTTTGGGACAAAAGCCGACATTTAGGAACGAATTTGTCGCCAACGGTGAACTGACTTGGCGGAGGGTTGCCATTTCCTCGCGAGAGTCGGGGAGACACACCCCCCATGGAGATTCTAAAGCCTTTTGTATCTGAAGATTTGAAGAGTTCCAGATGTTCAATCGTTCTTCTCTTTTAACTAATGTACTCATTTGCTACTGTTGAAAAACCGCAACTGATACCGCGATTTTTCTCTTTGAGTGGGCCTGGAAGAAGTGTCATCGCGCCGTTCGACCCCTGAGCGTTGTGCGAACTGATGCATCTACTAATCAGAATGAATTCGCCCTAAATTTCCCCTTTTACTGATCATTGAGGGAAGAAACATTATTATTTATTTCCACTTTTGCTGATTTATATCATTGAGGTTGTAAAAACAAAATAACCTTTTTGGTCTGCTACGGGAGTTGTTTTAGGGGAGTATTCTTCTTTTTTTTTAATTTAAAGAAATGGTTTAAACGAAGAAATAAATTTAAAAGTAGTTAATTTTTTTTTGCTTAATTTTACCCCTTTGACAGGAACACCAAGTGTCCCAGCATCTACTTTACAGCACAAAAAAAATGTTGTATTTTCGGTGCCCAGAGTTTGAGGACTGATTTTAGATAAATTTGGGGCTCTGAATCAAAATATGAAATTAGGTTTTCTCTAGCAGCTCTAGTTTTCAGATAATTTCAGCTGCTTTACCCAAATTATGCAGTTTTAACTCCATTTTATGCATTTCTAAATTAAAGTGTAGGCTTCTGAAACAAGGACTGCCTCCAGCATATTTGCTCTGCTATAATCAGTTTGCAGTCTAGTTACATTCAGAAAAACTCACTGCATGGAGTAAATATCTAACAAGTTTAGTAACAAGGCTGCAACGAATTACGGTCAACTTGTAAGTTCTTGCAATGCATATATTCGCTTTGCGTGATGTGTGACGAATTGGATCTTTGTATGTAATATTTTCAGGGCCCGACTAATGTAGACCATAAACAAACTTTTTTGGGGGGTCCTCTACAGTCAAACCTTATAAACAAAAGCATTAATAAAGAATCAGGGGTGGTAGTTTCAGGGGTGTTCAGGTGTTAAATCACTTATTCAAAGCAACCCACACTTGTACACATGAAAAACTGTAGATAAATTCAGGAGAGTACCTTAATTTTCTTACATAGAAACTACAGCAATTTTAGTATTTTTGGGGCTCTTAAAAATTGGTTACCCATGGCCAACAGCCTAACTGGTCTGGTTGGTAATTGAGCTCTGATTCTTTTGTATAATACACTTTGAATAAAAATTCCATTATTTGTTTTTCATTTGATCTATGGATGTAACTTAAACCCATGTCACAAATATTCCAGTGTTATGTTTTAGAAATTTGAGCTCCTGCGCAAAAATTGATGCCCCGTAAGAAATGCTTTGGTGAAACGGATGCAACGTGAAAATGCAACTTCAGACCGTTTAGTTACATTCATTCCAATAAAAGATTAAACAAAAAATAAAATGTGTTCGCATCTCACCCCTCCCCCCCCCCCCCCGCACACACAACCGTACTCCGATTTCCCTGCTTTCCTTAACAAGGAGGAACAAGCGAAGTCTTAATTACATCGTATGCAATACTTCACACTTCACTGTGGCATTTTACGTAGAGGTCAAGTCCACCGAGAAGTTAATCGGGTTAACGAGAGAACATGAACCAACGGGACCCCACCTTACCCTAGCCTTGTCAAATAGAAACGCAGCTAAAGGGGAGCTAAGAAAATACGAACCTGTACAGCGAAATAAATGCGTTGTGCTGATCTTCTGACAACAAGCTTTAACTATAAACTATCTGAATTCTATTTAACGTGTAAAAAAATCACCTAATAAAATAAGTACAGATTTTAGCTTCTGAGAATTCCTATGCAAACTAAGCTCTGACACGGGACATCTTGTGGCTGCATAAAGTTTAAAAATTTCATACGACTTATTCATACAAATGTATCGAAATTTATTTTGGATTAAAAAAAAAAAAATGTTGAAAACTCTCATAACTGTCTCTCTAGTGAAAGTCACTGGTTATTCTTTGTGCGGACTCGTCTCCATATTAGAGGTGCTTTAAATGCAGTTTTACCTACACGGGTATGTACTAATTTGTGAGGTTTATTTTATTATTTTTTTTTAACTTTTAAATTACTCAAAAAATCATATATGTTTCTACAATCAACTCTCTTTAGAATACGCAACCAGTTTCGAAGAAGGCAATGCAAAATGATGGTAACAGTAAACGAAATGCTCTCGTAAATTATTTTAAAACAATTTTTTACTGTGTTGTGCCATTTTTGTTCATTTATTTTTTAACTCTTAACATGCATTTCAGCCCAAAGTATCCTATTCAACGTTTATCATATTTATGACGAGCCCTTTTTGTATGCATACATTACACAAATGAGTAACATGTATATAAGTATTGTGTTCTTGATAATATCGTGTATATCATGATGCATGCTATGGTATATGCATAAAACAGTATGTTATGCATTTAAGTTATTTTTAATAGACATTTACTCACTATTTTCACTGACTCAATATTTTCAATATTCTCACAATCTAAAACATTTTCACTTTTATTAGAACCTGTTGAATTTGTCAAAGTGAAGTTTCAGTACGAGTTCTCTCGAGTACATTTCTGGACGAAAATAGTTTTAAACATGAGTTTTTAATTGTTTCCATCCAGGTATAACTATTTTGAATAGTTTCGTACGGCGAAATGGATCAAGCTTATTCTCTTCCTACTTAATCATAGAAAATTATCGAACTTTATCGAATATCGGAGCAACTTGCACGCTTAATAAGGGGATCCACTAATGATTTTTGGAAAACTGCTGAATGATCCTAGTCGTTGATACTTTTTAGGAAACTCTTTAAAGATACATTTACCGGGCTTTCCCCCTTCCCCATCTCTCTTATTAGTTCTGTCTTCTCTTCCTTTCCTCCGAAAACACCAATCACTACCCCATCACCCCCAGAGGCACGGAAGAAAAAGCTGTCCGTAAGGTTAGTTCCCCCCCCCCCCCCCCGGAGATCATCAGTGAAATTGTTAATGAGGTCTAAGGATATTAATGGTGCAATACTATACTGTCGTGTGCAGGGGAAAAGTAGTAACTGCAAATTTTTCATTTTTGATTTTTTTGCATTTTTGTCATCTATTGTGCGTTATCTTTACTGTACAAGCTCGCTTATTTGGTTTCCGCTGAAAATAACGCGCGAAAAAGACGTCTAATTCCAACACTTTCCTATTGTTAGCATTAAATCCAAAACGCGTTTCTTCAAATATCTTGAAAAATCATTTCTGCAGTTACTGCTGTTTACCTGCACAGGGCAGTATAATAAGGTTTAAGGCGAGCTGAACGATGGTTTTTCTTGATCGTAGGAGGTCTGTGATGAATTTCCCTACTGAATGGAAAACTGGTAGTCGGCCCCGCCTAAACGAATACCGTGAGTTCCAAGAAATATTATTCGATTCAGCGGGGAAATTTTATTTATTTTTCCTGATTGACAACGTTTGTCTGAAAACGTTATAATAAATCAATATCTAAGTAATAGAAGAAACATGTTTTTTATTAAAAAGCGTTTTAAATAAGCTAAGTAAATAAAAGTACGTATGAAAATTATATGTCACTTACAACTATGGGTAGTGAATCTTTGTTTCGACACCTTTTTTCAGTTAATATTTTTTGGAGACAGTCCATAATAGTGAATTCCTTGCTCAAGGTATTTTGGGAGCACCTTTCAAACTTCAATTACCGTGTTTTACGCAATTAATATCTATCAATTTCTTATCTTCTGCAATGTTTATATTTCGTTGTGTTTTTTAATTTAATTATCAACTGTCTGTTGGTAATGGCAACGATAAAAGAAAATAAATAGAATAGTGGATATGCTTTGATGGATTATGAATGTTTTTTCCCCCACCGGTTGTTTGCCGAAAAATACAATTTTTAATTTTTGCTTCAGTAATTGCTCTTAATTAATTTTTTATGTATTCAAAAATTTTCTCAGCTAAAACATATGCGAAAGCTGATCACTATTATTCGATTAACCGGGGAAATTGTTCGATTAGGCGGGATCCCTAACATTGCGAAATGTCTAACATTGGGAAATATTCGGTTCCTGGAGATTTTATTCGTATAAGCGGGGTTTTCGTTTATCCGTTACAAGATAAGGCGGGGCTGACAACATTGTGTTTCCATTACGATCCAAGTGCGCAGAACAAAAATTGACTTATTTTGTAAACAAACAAATAACAGAATTTTTTTAAAAATACCAAGAACTTTTCATAATGAACTCAAAAAGTACAAAATAATTTTTCTGGGTCACAAAGGACAATTTAAGAATTCCTGTAGTTTTTAAAAATGACACCACAAACGAAGAAAAGTGCGGCTCATGTCATGAAGAGGATTTATTATTATCTAGCTTTCAATCATAACTTTGAGTGTTGAAACATGCATATTTTTGTTATTGGGAAAGTTTGGTTTGAAATGACTAGAACCGCACTTTTCTTCGTTTGTGGTGTCATTTTCGTAGAATTTTCGAAAAATACAAGAATTCTGATCTAGAAAAGCTATTTTGTACTTTTGAGTGCATTATGAAAAGTGCTTGGTATTTTTAAAAACATTCTGTTCTTTTATTCTTTTAGTGTAAATGTATTTCAGAAATAGAATAATTTTACCCTCACGTTTTTAATATAAATGCTCCCCACTAAAAGGGAAAAAACCTATGTACGTGTCTAAAACTTTAAGCAGTAGGCACTAAAATTTAATCCTTGTTCCTCTGTAGGATTTATGTTTGCTAATTTCATGATTGCTTCAGAGGAGCCTTGATTCAAAATTTTCATTATGATTGCTTTTAACATTAGTGTTGAAAGGCAACAAAATTTGTAACAATGGGTTTTATATTTAAACATTTAATGAGGAAATTACATGAAACTTGCGGTTTTGCATCTTAACTAAAATAATTATTTTATTTTAGAATTTTACTTTTTCAGCGCTAAGTTGTACCTTAAGATTAAGCAAATCATTTAGTGAAATCCCGAAGTCTCTAAGTGGTCTAATAGCAGAGATATAAGCAAAACCAGGCCTCAGATTTCTCCGAGACAATCAGGCCAAGTATAATAAAAGTGCTTAAATAACAGAATTTAAAAAAAAAAAATAAAATACTAAGCACTTTTCATAACGCACTCAAAAGGACAAAATAACCTTTCTGGGTCAGAAAGGACAATTTAAGCATTCCTGTAGTTTTCGAAAATTCCAAGAAAATGACACCACAAACGAAGAAAAGTGCGGCTCAAATCATGAAGAGAATTTCTTATCATTATATAGCTTTCAATCATAACTTTGAGTGTTCAAACATGCATATTTTTCTTATTGGGGAAACGCTTTTTGTGTTCTCAAGAAGCATTATGATATTGAATGCAAAATAAACCTAATATTTACTCTTTGTTAAGCTTTAGTAGTTCAAAAAAAAAAAACTCTTAAAAGTGTTACATGACGTTGTGTATTTATCTCTCTACTTTTTTGAAAAACCTTCTTCATATAAAAACGCTGTCCGAAAAGGTGATTTTCAGGAAAAAGTTATAAAGGTCACTATATATGTGTCGTGGAAAAGGTCTGCGGACTGATTTCTAGTTGATAAGGATACCATGCGAACATTTATCGCTTGAAATCTGAAGACTTTTATTGTCTTAAAGTTAAAATTGCGGAATAAAACGCAAATGCGTATATTCACAAGGAACGATAAAATTAAAAATTTTAAAAACCTCCGATTGAGTCGCAACTGCAGAATCAAGAGGGAAAATTGAAAATCCTTTTAAAAGTCTTATATTATTTAAAATCAAAGTCAAGTTTTTTTTTTTTTTGCTATTAAATAGAAACTGGCAACAGATAAAAACTTTAAATCACTGCTTTTAATTCCCTTGTTGGTCAACAATGAATGGGGTCGTTTCCAAAATTTTAAAAGTATTTTTTTCTGAAAGAGCATGCTTAAAAACACAGGATCTGACAATTTTTTAAATAATTTGTTTAAGTTTAATATTTAAAAAAAAAATGCTAAAATCTGCGCGCTTTCATTGTTTACATTTCTTGCCTATGACATCACAAATGATGAAATGCCATTCTGAGTTGCCATTCACAGAGCAAAATATTTAATTCGCATCTTTACTCACGTGTATTGGCAACGATATGGTTAATAGCAAGCGTAGAGCTCAATTTTAATTGGCTTCTTGATTATCATAACGTGGAAACGCGGTACAAAGATGCGTCAAAGAGCATCATTTGTGACGTCACCAAGACCACGCTTTGTTTAAAAAATCGGACATATTAAAAAATTAATTAAAAAATAACTGTTGGAAAAATGAAAGAATTTTTTGGGTTATGTTATTTATTTATTTTTGCTTATTCAATCATTTTAGTTATTAAAGGTACTACTTTTGACTGAAGGAAACAACCCCATTCGGTTTTCAATCGCGTAAATAAATGCTTAGCGGTTATTAAAATCTGCATTAAAAAACGTCATAATTCGAATTTTATGAAAGATAGAAGCTCCAAACACATTTTATCAGAAGGCGGAAAAAATTTCTCTTTATTTTGGTATTAAATTTTAAAATTTTTAACTATGTTCTCACTGCAAAAATCGCGAAAAACATTTTAGAGGTTTTTAACTAATATCTTCGTTAATTAATGTCATCCAAAAACGCAACCTAGCTAAAAACACTCCCGATCAACTCCCCTTTCGATTTTTTTTTTTTAAATTTTTTTTTAAATAAAGCTGTCCGTCCATTTTGGCGCTAGAGTGCGACAGACAGATACACACACATAACGGGAGCTCAGATTTTAAGAAAATGCATATATACTTCAGTACTTGAATAATTGCAAATTGCTTATCTCTACTATATCAGTGATATAATTGATTCACGTGCTTTAAGAAGTACTGCGGAACTTAGAATTGGATATGGAGAATGTCCATCCGTCTCAATTTTTCAGGCTGGCCAAATATATTGAGAAGGTAATTCAATAAATGATGAATTATTTTTTTTCGAAGATCTTCTAACAATTGTTTTACAACAACATGAGGGGTATTTAGCACGTTTGGGAACAAATAACAGACGTGTTTAGCGTTTATCAAAAGTCTAGAACATTTTGACTGCAAAAATCCACAGTGAAAAACACACGAACACAATGAAAAAGTATGTTTTGGTTTTTCCAGTATCTAAAATAAAATATTTAGATTTCGGATGTTTAGTTCTGATGTAAATTAGTATGCTAATTAATTAATATGTTGAAGTTTGCTGATCGTTTATTTAGTACTTTTGATATAAAGTTATCTTACCAACCCACTAGCACTCTCATTTTAGAATTAAGAGAGGGGGGGATATGTAAGAGGTAAAAATGTCGCGTAAAAATGAATAAGTGAAAGGGAGGGGGGGTTCACAAGCGGTTTCTTTATAATATCTGATACCAGGGTCCACCGACTGATGACAGGCCCTGGTGTTAAGCAAATTGTGATTTAAAAAAAGGACAAAAAGAAAAAAAAAATTCGAAGTGAAAAACAACGCATGTTTTCTTTTTTCCTGCAAAATTAATTTATTTTAAGGATTCAAAATTTTTACTCGTTTCATACTTTTGCGCCATTCTAATTTCGCCCCAATTCTTTTAAATCACGTGTCGCTAACGTAATAACTTACGCTTGACGATTCTACAATGACTTTTTTACTACCCTTTAGCAATGAACCATCGTACAAATGAGGCTTAATTACCTCCCTTTCAGCAAGACCCTGCCTTTCAACGCTTTCGCAGAGGGGAGAGAAGAGAGAAAACATCTTCACCTCCGGATTCGCATTGCAAATGCAGCGACATCAGCATTGGCGATTTAGTGCCTTTTCGATCATTCAAGCACGCTTTTTCCCAAACTTGTCTCGCCAGCCTGTTCCTGAATGTCGGCTTTTTGGTCGAACCACTTTTTCGTCAGGGGTCGAAAGGAAGGTTACATACGTTTCTACCGGAGTGGAACATCTTTGCGTGTGAACTATCTTTGGTACTAGCACCCCCAGAGGTATCGTTTCACTTGGAGGACATTGAGACCACGAGCATATTTAACGTCGCCCAGTCCCCTTTAATGACGACGGTGGGTCTTCGACCATCGAGGTTCGAACCCAGGACCCTCCGGCCCCGAATCCAACACTCTACCGATCGGGCTACCACGGCCCCAATCAAGTGACGTTATTCTACAATAATTTTCCGCTCCTTTAATTTCACCAAACATTTAACACATTGAAGAGCCAGTTCGCTTACTTACATTTCTAGAGTTGTGAATAAATCTTCTTGCGTAAGCGAGTACTCTTTTTCTATAACTTCCGTACTGTTTTAAACAAAGTAGATCATCATTAACTGTAACCAGGAAAAAAACCTCATGTTTTCACATTTTTATTCTTTAGGCTTCGATGCTGGGTTCAATAGATGTACACTTTGGAAAATCTTCTTAACTTGTTATCCATACTGGACCAGATAACCAGGGGTACTCACATAGGGGGGGGGGAGGTCGTGGCGCAGACTGGGTCGTTGAAATTTTTAGGAGGGTGTTTTGTGGGGTATTTTTCTCATTTTTTTTGGGGGGGGGCTCTTGCCTTTGGGGAGGGTCTCCGCGATGTTGAGGAGGGTGCGCCCTTGCCCTAAGGGGGGCACCCCTGAGATAACCATAATTCACATTTAACTGTTCAGAGATGCTTTTCCTCTTGTTTTTATATCAGCACGTTTTAATTTCGACCGGGAGCAATGTTACCAAACGTTTAGCTCTAAGATAAAATTGTTTGCAGCTTCATCGATGGTTCCAAATAACAAGTCAAATGTAAAAACTAAAACTTTTGTTAAAACTTAAAAGAAAATGAAGGTAACGAGGCAGTTTGCCCGTTCTTTTCAGTATTGTGAGAGCTGGCGACTCCCTTCAACTAATGTAATAGTAGGTGAGGAATAAGCCCTCTTATGGCATTTCGTAACAGGTTCACTTAATGATCAAATTTCCCAAATCCTGTCAAACACTAACACCTCCGATTTGAATGAAACATTTCACATCGATAGAACACATAAAAATATTGAAACCGTGTTTTATTTTATCGGCTTAAAACACCTTTAACGGGGTGAAATTTACCCCTAAATATGATTTTTTTCACAATTTTTTGGGATACACTGACAAGTAACCCAGCCGAAGTGTCAATACCGATCGAAATAAAACTTTGCACATCGATAGAACACTTAAAATGATTGAACCCATGTTTTTTTTTTAATCGGCAGTAAACATTTTGACGGGGCGAAATTTACCCCTAAATATTAAGTTATTCGAGTACACTGACAAGTAACCCTACCCAAGTGTGAATCACCGATTGGAATAAAACTTTGCACAAAGATAAAACACTTACAAAATATTTAACCTGTGTTTCTTTTATCGGCAACAGACACATTTAACGGAGTGAAAATTACCCCGAAATGGGATTTTTTTTTATCCCTGTTTAAGATATACCGATAAATAACCCTGCCCAATCAATGCCGATCGGAAAAAACTTTGCACATCAAAAAGAAGGCTCAAAAACATTGAACACGTGTTTTTTTTTTTTTTTTTTTCTCTTTTTCTTTTTATTGGCAGTAAACACTTTTAACGGGGTGAAATTTACCCCTAAATATTGGGTTATTCGAGTACTCTGATAAGTTTCCCAACCCAAGCGCGAATCACCGATTGGAATAAAACTTTGCACATAAATAGAACACTTAAAAATATTGAACTCGTGTTTCTTTTATGGGCAACAAACACCTTTAACGGGTGAAATTTACCCCTAAATATTGGATAATTAGAAATTAGAAAGTACACTATATTATTTTATTTAAATCACAAAAATTCAAACAATGAGTGACTACTTGAAAAAACTAAACAGGCTAAAGTCGACGCGTTCCAGGATTTTTCAGAAAACACTATTTATAAGGGCAAACCATCCCTCGCTATCTTACCCCGTCGCGCGGCTAATTGCCTGTGAGCAATTCCATGTCAGAAAAAACACCTTCTTGATCGCACTATTTCCGATTTCAATAAAATTTGGCATGAAGGACACATAACAAGATAAATAAACCTGCAAATTTTTAGATTTCAATTTTGAAAATTGTTCGAAACATGATCCAGTAAAAAAAATTAAATTGTGCAAAAAAAAATAAAAAGTCTGTTCTTACAGATGACTGTAACTTCTCTCCTAATTACAATCGAATACAAATTCAAACAATATTGTAAAGCTAAAATATAGAGCTTTCTATTGAGGTATTACATGACCTTCTTATAAAAGATTTAAGTTTAGTGTCATTCACTGCAACAGGGTAATATTGCGAAGGGTGCTTTATCCATATAAATAGTATTTTCAGAAAAATCCTGAAAAGCGTCAACTTTAGTTTGTTTAGATTTTTCAAATTTTTAATCATCATTTGAATTTTTATAATTAAAATTGAAGATAAAAGAATGTATTGCAACCTTTAATTTCCAACTATCCAACATATAGGGGTAAATTTTACCCCGTTGAATTTGTCTGTTGCCGATAAAAGAAACACGGGTTCAATATTTTTAAGTGTTCTTTCTTTGTATAAAGTTTTATTCCAATCGGTGATTCACACTTGGGTAGGGTCAAGAGATGTAAAATTTCCGGAAATTTTGAAGTGGTGGAAAAAAACCGAGTTTTTTACCGGAAAAATTGGAAAAAAGGGAAAAATTACCAATTTTACCAAGGTTTCATTATTTTAAAGAGGGGGAATGCAGCTGCTAATTTAAACCAGGGACTTCAATACTTTAAATTTTTTCTATACTTGTTCGTTTTCTTTACCTAATTTCTCTTTTTAATTTTATTCTAAACTAACTTTGGTAATTATGTTAGATTTTTTAGAATTATTTTATTTATTTTTATCATCCGCTCCTTCCAGCTTCTACTTTGTTTTACGTTTTGTAATTTTCATGTTTATCTTTATTTCTTAATTCATATCGCCTACTTTTTTTCCAGTGAATGCTATTTGTGCAATTTGTTTGAGATTTATTAACGAAAAGAGAAATGTGATTGATATTACATATTTTAAATAAGTTTTAAATAACTAAATTCAACTATTTCTAAACATTTGAGGGATTAACATTAAAAATGTCATCATAAATGAAGAGAATATGACTTTTTATAAACTTGGGTTTGTTTTTGTTTAAGCATTGCAAACTTTTATACAATTTTGTGACTGATGTTACATTAGAGTATGAAGCCTAGTTTAAAAACAATTGCTACAAGACAGTTATAACAGTTTAAAGTTTCTTTGTTGGTCTAATCTCTTCCTAGATAAACCACATTTCAATAAAAAATAAGATTGTAGACATAGCAATTAATTTCCTGAGTAAAAAAAAAAGGATTAACTTTTAGAATCGCTAATGCAACGACACATGCACTGTTAAAACTACAGGTTGCGTTTGGCACCTTTCAGGGGTGAAACGCTTGTTCACCAGCGACACCCAATACGGAGCCGAAATCGCACCTCTCATTAGGGTGTAAAACGGGCACCTTTTAAAAGACAGACAGCGGCGGTGAAAAGAAGGAACCTTCAGAGAGATAAATGGCACCCTTAACTGATTTCCACAGTAGATCCTCTTCCCCTCTCCCCCGTATTGTGTGCATTTTTGAATATTATTGTGTTTATTGTTTGTGTCTATGATATACAAAATCTTGGTACGTTTTTCACATTGAATTGATTTTGGGTTAAAATTTGTCATTTAAGGCATTTGATCGCATTTCAGACTTTCCAACATAATTTAGAAGCGTACATGACTTCAATTCCTCTATCCGAGTTCTAACTCTCATAAAAACCCTTGGATTGCTCTGTAGTTTTAAATGGATATTGACATTTACTACAGCATAATACCAAAAATTAAGAATGTAGGCATCTATGAATAATTTACGGACATATTCAAAATTTTTCAGGTATATTACAATCACGGAGAAATCAAATCGTTTCATAAATTGCAGGCGTTTTATAAACGTTCAAAATATTTTAATCAAGAGTAACATATTGATACGTATACATATATGGTTCGACATTTGAATATCTCTATTTGAACATAAGTAATCTAAAAAAGCACTTTTTTTTTCTTTTTTAAATAGGAACTTTTTTGACATTAAAATCAAAACAAATTTTTGGCAGCCCACATAATAAAAAAGCATTGGAAACAGAAATCAGAATAAAAAATAATAATAAACGCGTCTAGACAATGCATTCGTTTTTTTTTTTTTTTTTTGAAATAACACCAACGAAATATTTTTACGTAATGAGTCATGGCATGAAACACACAGAGAGATTTCTTTTGCAAGCGTCTTTTTTTTTTTTTCCTTTGGTACGTCTACGCAGCTATTTTATTGAGAAGATAAAGACATTTAGTGTATCTGCTGTAGCAGTTAAGTTACATCGTTAAATTTTCATAACGGATACTTATTAATTATTTCGTATTGCTAACAATAAACATTTTGGGGAAAATTCGCGAGACCGCTGACGCGGCAAGCAAGTAACAGCATATATTAGTAGACATGATAGAAAAAGCCATACATCACTATGTTAAAACGGTTAACTATAAACAAGAAGTAGTACTCAGTTTACTTTGTTGAAACTCGACTCTGAAAACACTAAAAGCCTGTTGGAAAGCCTTAAATGTTATACCATGATTAAATGACTGTACTTACGCAAGGTTTTGAAGGTTTGTCAAAGAAATGTTGAATGTTAATCCAGTTTTGTTGTCAATTCAATGTGAAAATTTAATGTACCAACAACTACGTTGCAGCATCGTCGTCCGCCATTAAAGTGGCTGAACTGAACTTATCCCGGAGTGCACAGCGCATGTGCGAGCGAGGCACCTTTGCGGAGGAAAAGAGTCGCTATTGGCTACTGCGACGGCTGATGGCCCTTCATTACCTTCTTTCATCCACTGAGGTGCTAAAAGATATCGGAACAATATTTCCTAGCCTCTGTGACTCTCTATGGCTCCGTCTTTGCACCCTAAGGCGGAAAATCGCACCTATCTGGCTCCTTCGGTTTTAACAGTGTGGGCACTGAGTAATGTTGTCAAAATTTGCCTACAATACTTACAAAAAAAAATGCGTTAATAATTTTTTTCGCAGTTAGATAAAAAATAGTCTTTTTTACCTCATATGAAAGAAAAAAAATTATTGATACAATGAAGTTTTTTTTACTGTGATGTCCCTACACTGTTAAAACTACAGGTTGTGTTTGGCACCTTTCAGCTGTCCTAGCTTTTCTTTATCTGTCCCTTCAAGAATAATATTTTGTTTCGAGTGTTTCTCAACCTCTTTTGACCCACGACAGGTAAAAGTGAATGAACATATATTGCGGACCATAAAATTTTTTATCCTTTTATTAAAAATAAATAAATAATAATAATGATAATAACAACTCTGGGACCGTTAAAAATGTAAAAAAAAAAATTTTTGTATTGATGGTTTTTTTTAGTAATATTAAAAATACATAAAACAATAAATATCTACCCCCTTTATTTGATATCAAAGAGCTGTCACAAATATACTTAAATTTAAAAACTAGTAATAATTTCAATAATCATAGTTAATAATCAAAATCATTTGTGAGAAATTTTAGAAAATTACACGATTTATTATAAAATTTATGTATAAAAATGTCATTATTATTTTTATTCTTTAATTAATTTTATTTTATTTTATTTTATCCATTTACTTATTTATTTTGAGCAAAGAAATAGCAACCTGAATGAGAGGAAAAACCTCTGAGCACCAGTAAAAAATTTCCGAAGACCGGTGCCGGTCGAGAATCGATGCTCTAAAACTCCGTATTTGGAATGGTCAGATATTTTAATATGTTAATGACATTTACAACAGCATGATCTACCGAAAATGAAGTGTAGAGGTACTTATGGCTTATTTACAGGAAGAGCCAAAAATATTCTGGGATATTACAGTTACGGAAAAAAATCAAAACCGTTTCAGAAACGTTCAAAATTTCAATTAAGAGAGACAGAATAAAATGCACATGAAGTTTTCCGTCAGTTTAAAAACCAAAAGAAATTTCTAACGCTATATTATCGGCTTCACAAAATAACACCAACCAGATAACCGCTAACAGGAAATGATTCAAACACTTGAATGAAAAAGCAAAAAAAAAGGCTGGACGGAGAGAGATTTATTTTTCGGCTCATTTTTTTTCCGATTGCTGTTCTGTTATAATCTACGAAGCAATTTTTACTAGCGTTCTGAATGATGAAAATAGCACTACAGTAACGGTTGAACAATAAAAAGCAAAAAACGTTCTTTTATAAACACTTTTAACTATGTTTGAAAGCCCTAATAAAAGCTGATCAAAAGCTGTACTTACTTGATATAAAAGGTGAGTTTTAATCCAATATTTTACTTAATTCAATGTGAACGTAACATCGAGCAACTTAACTTGCGTCTGCCGTATTGAAGTGGTTAAATGAATGTCAAAGTCAAAGCGCATGCGTAACAATTGATTCTGCGACTGCCTGCTGTTTTTGCACCCCTGCTGTATTTCCTGGCCAGCATGGCACCCTTGGGCACCATGCTTTCTCCTTAGGGTTATATATTCACGCGTCTGGAACCCCTGGTTATAACAGTGTAGTTTCATGGAATTGCCCCTTGGGTTTCCACGAGAGAAGTTGTTTGTAAGGGGGAAATTTGTGACCGATAACAGCGACTAAGGGCAAAAACAGCTCAAACAGAAGTTTTACGAGTTCCAAAAAAGTTCAGGCATTCGTATGACTCCAAAGATGCTAGAAACGTTTGAGATGGGCCGCAAGTTCATGCTGGAAGAGATACCTTTCACTGATTTACCGTTCAACGAGCTCATAACCCCCAGAACAATAAGATTTGCTCTGTAGACACTCCAAGCACCTTAGAAAATGTTAAACATTGCCAAAATCCAAGGTCAGGCTCTGTCTGTGATGGAATCAGCACAAGCGACAAAAATCATTTTTTTTTTTTTTTTTTTTTGTGGATGAGGGCCATAAAATGAATCGAAAAGGGTACCAGAAGGACATTTTAGAAGCTGTTGTACTTCTGTGGACCTAAAAGCACTTCAGCACAGCAAGGTAGACTGGACATTTCAATTTGACTTCACACCAGCTCATACGGCCAAAAAGACAAGAGTGGTGCAGAGCACATTGTTTTTGATTTGATATCTTTAAAGTGGACGCTCTACTCGCCCATTTGTTACACTGTATGGCCTGTTTTAGAGTCAATGGTCTGCCCTAAACTGCACATAAGTTTAAAACTCTCTAAACCAATTGCTTTATAGGGAATAGGATTGATTAAAGGACTTGCGGCCCTTGAATGAAAATTTTAATAAGCAGTTACACCTCTGTATTACTTCAAAAGATAACCATTTTGAAACCAATTAATTAATTAATTGCTAAAGGTCTTCTCATATTATTATTGTTTGAGTTTTGATAGTTTATTTAATTTTAATAAAGTTACATGGAAAATTGCTTGCCCCGTTTTTTTTTTTTTTTTTTTTTTTTTTTTTGCCGCACCCTGTACATTTGGTTTGCTCAGTCAGCAGAAACACAGCTCTGTGATTAAAGTTATGATTGTTTGTTTTATGAAGAAGGAAAATAAATTCTTCACTAGAAGCGTATTGGCTTAATTTTTTTTGCGAAAAGTATTAAATGTTTTTTGATCTATATGCAACTTATATTCTCATACAACAACTTGCATTATCAAAGTTAGACAGTATTTTCACATACAAGGGGGGGGGGGGGGGGATTGCATCAGAATTTAAGTATGAGAACATTCTAATAATTTTTTGCTGAAAATTTCAATTAAAACTTCCCGAAAAGTTGAAAAAATTATTTTTTTTCAATTTTTCCGGAATAGAAATAAACCCCTTAAAATTTTCCGTTTCTTTCCGAATGTTTTAATCTCTAGAGGGTCACTTGTCAGTGGACTCGAATAACCTAATATTTAGAGGTAAATTTTATCCCGTTAAAAGTGTCAACTCACAATAAAAAAACACATGTATAATATTTTTAAGTGTACTATCTATGAGCAAAGTTTTATTCCGATTGACATTGATACTTGGCCAGGCTTATTTGTCAGTGTATCCCCCAATAAAGGGTGAAAAGTCCCATTTCGGGGTAAATTTCACCCCGTTGAAGGTGTTTGTTGCCGATAAAAGAAACACGTGTTCAATATTTTTAAGTGTTCTATCGATGTGCAAAGTTTTATTCCAATCGATGATTCACACTTGGGTAGGGTTACTTGTCAGTGTACTCGAATAAACTAATATTTAGGGGTACATTTCACCCCGTTAAAAGTGTTTACTGCCGATAAAAAAAACACGTGTTCAATATTTTGAAGTGTTTTATCGAAGAGCAAAGTTTCATTCTGATCAGTATTGACGCTAGGGCACTGTTACTCGTCAGTGTATCCCAAAGAAGGGTAAAAAGTCGCATTTAGTGGTAAATTTCACCCCGTTAAATATGTTTTTTGCCGATAAAAAAACATGGGTTCAATATTTCTAAGTATATCAAATGTTCAAGTGTATCAAATAATTCTAAGTGTATCAAATAAAAGTATCGATGTGCAAAGTTTCATTGAAATCGGAGATAAATACTTGGGTAGGTTTACTTCTTAGTAGAATATTTCAAAAATAGGCTTGTTATGAGAAATTAAACTCTTTCTCAACCTCAAAACTGAGTAAGTTATAGTTGAGTTTCACTTTTTATCTCTATTTTTAGAATACGTTAATGCCCCCTCCTCCTTCGTGATCTTCTACGATCCCTAGGGGCGCCCCCCCCCCAGGGTGAGAACCCTTGTCCAAACGGAACACACTCTATACTGTTAACGGGACACGCCGTATATACAGTGGCGAACAAAAAAAAATACATCACTTGCAAAAATTCACATCTTACATAGCTTCTAAAGAAAGAAGAAAACAATTGAATCGCTGATTTTGAAAAGGGCGTAAGTCACGAGTAATTGATTTTGAGAAAACTTGATAAAACCGTTTATCTCAAGTTACAAATAAGTTATTATAAATCTATCGCCGTCGTTCCAAAGTCATTGCTTTTACATATGTTCAGTGAAGTTTTGGTTAATTTTCGATTTAATTTGGATCAAATATACCGAATTTACAAATTCGATGACTTACGCCCTTTTTAAAATCAATCGGTTTTTGGCAATAAAAAAATATTTTCTTTGCACTTATTTTAAAGATATTTTAATTGTATAAATGTTGCAATTTTTTTTCTAAACTTTTTTTCATCGTCGCCGCTGGCGTTGTCAAAAGCTGTGGTTTTCCAAGATAGGATCCTTTTGTAGAATCCATGGAGTTATTCGAGAATGTGAGGGAGGAGCTTTCTAATGTCAGTCAACTTCTTTTCATTGATGGACACCTTATCAGTGAGTGTATGCTAGCGTAGTTGGTAGATCGGGGATGTTCTTGACTTTCAGGAGTTTGTAACTCTTGTAGTTAAGACCGTCAATCCGGTCAAAAGCAATAAGGATCCCAGTGTTGAAGAATCAAACACGTACATCTTGTTGGAACTGACCGGAGAATAAATCGCGATGATCACTCTTCTGGCCCCGGCGGGTCTTTTTCAAAGGAATGCAGGATTTCTTATTCTCTGGTCACCATTGACTGAAATCTTTGACTGGGGCGAAGCACCTTGACAGTGAAGGAATCCTTTCTGGCAGCCAGAATCATTGCATGATATTCGTCAGGGGACGTAGACGTTTTCTCTGCTGGAATAGTGGTATGTTTTTGTGGGAAACGATTTAATATGCTCCATATCATTCAGTTGATTTCAATGGCGGAAATCTCGAAGTTTGGTCAAGGAGCTTGAGCGCGCAATTCTTTTGGAGTGTCTCCTCTTCTAAAAAAATCCCTGTAAACGCCTTAGCTTCTTTCGGAGACGCTGTGAAGACTGAGAAAAATCTTTTGACAAACAGGTACCTTTTGGGAGCCCTGCATGTCACGATAGCTGAAAGCGGACTGCCTCACTCGTGGTTCTCTTTTTTGGGACGATGTTTTTCAACTTCATGGTGATCAACGATGGACTGAAGGCATGGGCGTCGCGGCCGGGGGGGCGGGGTCCAAGGGGTCCGGACCCCCCCAATATTTGAGGACCGGACCCTCTCAATATTTGAAAATCGGACCCCCTCGATAATTGTCAAGATGAAATTCATTATTTTGGGGAAATTATTTTTGCTTTGAAGACTTTAAACAGTTGCGTAATATATAATTTACCATGTTTAATTCATATCAAATAAAACGAAATGAACATCGAAAAAAAAATGAACTAAAAAAAACAAAATATGTGATGTGTATAGTGAACGGAAAGTCGGAAAGTGAACTTCATTGACAAATTATTGCTCTGCTCTACGAACACAAGCTTTAGTGAAGGATGCTAGAAAGGGGATACCTTCTCCCGAGTGCAATGTCAACCATCCATAGTCGAGTCTCCAGCGTATATGCACCCCCCCCCCCCCCCTTTTTTACGACTCTCGTGCTAATAAGTCAACAGACGTCAGACGGGGATCTGACCTTCTGCCCTGGCTTCTGCCCCTTTCTTATCTCGTTTCTCGGCGCTTCCAGGTTTCTGTTTCAAGTTTTGCAGTGTTTGTTTCGCCGATTCGGTTCAATTTATAGCGACCCCGATGTTTCCCAAACAAAATGAGACACCAGACTTCTTTGGCGGTTTTTTGCAGCTGGCAACAACACCCTGGCCAAAGGATGCACATTTAGAAGACCACTTATCGGGTCAAAGGTTAAGTTTGGGGTAGAAAGGGAAAGGAGACGTGTCATTGTTTGACATTATTCAACACGTGGCTTCAAAGTACCTTACCGAAGCGCGGTTTCTCAAATGTGTTTGCGGCATCTTAAATTTGACCAAAAAAGCGTTACGTTACAGAAAAAAAAGAGGAGGAGTCTAAAAATTAACGTGCAATTTCAAAAGCCAATCGTAAGCCAGCATAACGATGGATACTGTGATGTCACTTCCGATAGACCAACGAAAAAAGAAGCGCAAGATGACCAGAAAAAAAAAGACAGAAATAAAAGGACGTTCCGACAAAAATAAAGATAATTTCATGTGGTCTTTTGGTCTCCTTGAGAGTAGGTGACCTGAAGAGCGCTCCTATTTTGGTAAAAAATGCTTTTTTTTACATATTCGATTACGAATATGGAGAGGTGGCTTGAAATGGAAAATGTAGCAAACCTTCTACATCAAATGAACCTTAGCAATTTTTAACAACTGAATCATCATCATCAACATCCACGGAACCATCTTCAAAAAATCAAAAGATCGTGATAGGTAAGTACCATTCTGTTGAGTGTAATACATGCAGGGGCTCCCCGATTTTATACTATTCAGGTGGGGTTACTTCTCGATTTTCCGAATGAAATTCCTAATTACCCACATCACTACATCAAATGAGAATATCTTTTTAATGCAATATTTCGCAAAAAACTACTCGAAATTTGAAGATTCGTCAGAAAAAATTTTCTAGGAAAGGAAAGTTTATGAAAGTTCACAGTGACCTCTTATCGAGTAGCCCCTGAATGCCTGCTAATCAGGTATACTTTACAGTCAATATTTTGACATTATGAGTCCTATGGGAGCTAATGCGTTCAACTTTCTCTCTTTTTTTTTTTTTTTTTTGAAATGTTTCAACTTTTATAAATTTTAATGGAATAAATAATACTCCTTTTAGTTATTAAAGCTTAACAGAAAATTATCCATTAATAATCCTGCTTTACTGAGCAAATTTTATTGAAATAACCATTTTAAAACTTATTGTCACGTGTCAGAAAAAAGCAGTTCATTTCTCTATCTCTTCCTCATCGTCCGTTGATCAGAATTCAATTATACAGCAAATGCTGTTTGTTCTCTGTGTAGGCCAGTACTTTTCAATCTGTGAGGTGTGCCTCTCAAGGCAGGCCTGTCACTTAAAGAGGATCAGGAGGGGAACTTTCCCTGCTGACTTTGAGAAATTAGAAATTAATGAAATAACATGGGCATGGTTTTTGTTGTTTTTTGGTTTCATATGCATTGAGTGTATGGAGGATTCAACAAAAAAGCAAAATTCTGGTGCATTTGTTACAAAAATCCTGAAAAAAATTAAGAAAATACTTTAAAAAGTAGCATTATTAAAATATGATATTATGAGAGCTTAATTATTTGTGTCTTATTTTATTTTTGTAGTTGTGTTTTTCGTAGGTTCGTGAATGTCATAACGGTGAATTATATACTTTAATTTTTTAATTAAAAAACATCAAATTAAACTCCTTCGAATCCAACTTGTGCCAAGAACTTAGAGCTGCAGGGTTTATCACTATGTAATATAAAAATTTAATTATACAGTTGTCGCGGCTTATATGAGTCACATTTTGTTCTGAACAGCTTTGATTCCATAAAGCGGCTGATTCAATAGAGCTGGATTTCGTTTTTGCTGATTTCATTCATTAAGAACGGTTGACTCAATTGTCTACTGTTTCAAAATGTTGAAAATTTGGTGCGGCTACTCTTGGTGTGCCGCCCTTCGTCGTGTAAAGTTGAAAGAAGCTTCAGTGCGCTGAGAAAGTTGAAATGGTATCTAAGGTCGACTATGACACAAAAGCGGTTGAATCATGTTGCTTTATGCTACATTCACAAAAACATCTTGGAC